>NC_134140.1:139060117-139412617 GCF_033958435.1 Carettochelys insculpta
TTTCCAGAAAGATAAGATCCTGCACCACAGGCTCGTAAATAAAATAGGTTGTCATGAGATAAAAGACGAGGTCCTGTCATGGGTTAAAAACTTGTTAAAAGACAGGAAAGAAAGGGTAGGAATAAAAGGTAAGATTTCAGAATGGAGAGAGGTAACTAGTGGTGTTCCCTAAGGGTCTGTACTGGGACCAATCCTACTCAACCTATGTATAAACGATCTAGAAAAGGGGGTAAACAGTGAGGTGACAAAATTTGCTGATGATACTAAACTGCTCAAGATAGTTAAGAATAAAACAGACTGGCTGCATCTACACTTACATTCCCCTTTCGAAAAAGGAATGCAAATGAGGGAAATTGAAAATACAAATGAGGTGCAGATGTACATATCTGGTGCCTCAATTGCATATTCTTTCAAAAGAAGAAAAGCAGTGTGGACGTGGCTTTTTCAAAAGTAAATAGGGAAGAAGGGTTCTTTCAAAGATGGGGTTTAGTTTCAAAAGAGCCACGTCTACACTAGTTTTCTTCTTTCAAAAGAAGCTCTGTCCAAAGGAGAATATGCAAATGAGGCACCAGATATGTAAATCTGCCATTTTTGATTTCCCTTATTTGTATGCCTTTTTCGAAAGAGGAATGCAAGTGTAGATGCAGCCACTGTGAAGAGCTTCGAAAATGGCAAATGAAATTCAATGTTGATAAATGTGAAGTAATGCACAGTGGAAAAGTAATCAACTATCCATACAAAATGATGGGGAATAATTTAGCTATAACCGCTCGAGAGAGATGGAGTCATTGTGGATAATTCTCTGAAAACATCCACTCAGTGTGCTGTAGCAGTCAAAAAGTCAAACGGAATGTTAGGAATCATTTTTAAAGGGATAGAGAATAAGACAGAGAATATCTTATTGGCTCTATATAAATCCATGGTGTGCCCACATCCTGAATACTGCATACAGATGTGGTCGCCTCATTTGAAACAGGAGGTATTTGCACTAGAAAAGGTTCAGAAAAGAGCAACAAAAATTATTAAGGGTTTGGTATGGGTGCCATCTGAAGAAAGATTTAAAAGACTGGAACTTTTTGCTTAGGAAAAAAGGAGACTAAGGGGAGCTAGACGTATATAAAATCATGGCTGGCATGGAAAAAGTGAATAAGGAAAAAGTTATTTACTTGTTCCCATAACACAAGAACTAGGGGTCACCAAATGAAATTAATGGGGAGCAGGTTTAAAACTAACAAAAGGAAGTTTTTCTTCACACGGTGCATAGTGGAACTCCTTGCTGGAAGAGGTTGTGAAGACCAAGACTTTAACAGGGTTTAAAAAAAAAAAAACAAAGTAAGTTCATGGAAGTTAGGTCCATCAATGGATACTTGCCGGGATGGGTAGGACTGGTGTCCCCAGCCTCTGTTTTTCAGGGGTTGGAAATGAATGACAGGAGAGGGATCACTTTTGTGATTATCTGTTCTGTTCCCGCGCTCTGGGGCATCTGGCATTGGCGACTGTTGGCAGACAGGATACAGGTTAGATGGACCTTTGGTCTGACCCAGTATGGCTGTTCTTATGTTCTTACATGTGTGAGTGGTTGTCCTTCATCTGTGAGGAACCAGGGTTCAAAGGTATCTGTGTGAGTTCACCTCCCACTTTAGAAGGATGCCTTCTTGTTTGCTCTGCTATGTGGACACTCAGGCCTGCGGCTGGGGGGTGGAGAAAAGGACAGTTGCCCTGGGGTCCAATAATTCAAAGGGGCCAGGAGGTCCCAGCCACCACTGCTGCTACTATGGCAGTGGCCAGAGCCCTGGGCCCTATGAATTGCGGCCCTGTGAGCTGGTTAGGTGAGTGGCACCACGCTCCAGGCAGCACTGAGGGCTGGTTAATCCTGGCCCCACCCCTTCTTCCTGAAGTCTTGTTGTTTCTGGGGGTGTGGCACAGGGCCCTCCCTCACTTGGCCCAGGGACCCCTTGAGGCTGTTAGCCCCCCTGTGACTACTTCCTCTCTGCCAGCCACCCCACCAGCCATGGTTCCTCTCCCCTGGCTGACCCACCAGCCACAGTTCCTCTCTGCCAGCTGCCCTGTCATCTGCCCCATCAGCTACTCCTTCCACTGGCTGACTCAGTCACTTCTGCTACCACCTTCCTCTCTTCTGTGGTCTCTTCATGTCAGTCTCTGCAAGATTCTTTCAGCTCTGCACACTGGACGGAAATACTGCACATTTGAACACTTGAACTCAGCAAAGGGCTCCTAATGAAGTGCATAAAGCTGTCTGTGACCAATGGGGAGGAACAGGTTAAACCAGAGAGGGGACCCTTCAGGAGACACTATGCCTCCTGGCTGGGACATCTGTCCCATCCCCTCTTACTTTCACAGGGGCCTGCCAGTCTAGCCCCTGACCTAACAAGATTCTTTTCAGCTCATCTTAATCCAGAACAGCTCAGCACAGTTCAGCTCCACTTTAGTTACACAATGAAGAGAACATTTCCCCGCCTCTGCATTCAACATTACACTACAGTGATTTGTAACCGAACACCAGCCATGGTGGTGCTACACAGCTCCTGTCTTCTGGATACCTAGGCACAGCAGTTGTGTTCATGTCAATGCAGTCTGGTGGTCCTGAAGTCTCTGTCCCTCCCATACTGGCTCTGTGGAGTCAGTTCATTCAAACTCTGCTTTCATGTATTTATTTATTGACATTTCCCAGCACTGGGGACTGAAGAATCTGAGTGCCCAGCCACCAACTTTAATAATGCCTCCTTCACAACACCCTTGGGAGGTGTGCCCACATCCTAAGCCCCAGCTGACAATTGAGGAATGGAAGTGTAACCCACACATCCTGGGTCTGATGTTCTGCCTCATCTACTGGCACTGAAACCACTTAGCAAGAGATTAATGAATCTGCTCTGCAGCCTTAGCTAAGCACAACATGGTTTTTAGTTCATGCAGCAGAGGATCATATGCTAAGCTCCAGAGGTTCCAGGTTTGATCCTGTCCACCAGTGGCTAAGGCCTGTTGGTGTTACAGAGGCACACAGAAACTGAGGCCAGACTTTCAGAAGGGTGCAAAACTGGACGGAGCTTTTCAAAAGAACCCAATTCTCATTGGCCGGATTTGCAGAAGCATTCAGCAGATCAGTGCAGTTTGGGTGCCAGGCAGTTTTGATGATCCATCCCTAAGGGTCACAAAGGGACCTGCACAGTTCAGAAAATCTGGACCTCATTTATGTACCCAAAAGGAATTGAGCTTAAAATCAGGCATTGAGAGACTTGTCCAGAGTCCTCCAGGAAATGTATAGTAGGGAAATGACCCTAGAGTTGCCTGATTCCAGTCCACAAGACCAGCCAGGAAAGGAGAAAAGGAAAGAGAAGATAATCCAGAGCAACTCCTGCACTGTCTCGCACAGATGAGACTAAGGAAAGCTGTAGCCCAGTCCCTGTGTTTGCAGGGGCCAACATTCCAAAATGCTGGAGTGTGTTCATCTCCCAGTTCTGCCTAAGGCCTTGCCCCCTCTCCACTCATTCCCCCAAGGCCCCATCTCTGTCCTGCCTCTTCCCATCCAGTTTCCCCTTCCCACAAATGCATAGTGTTCTCACTCTTCCTATTCCCCCCACCCTCCTCCTGTATGTGGCAGGCAGGGGTCACTGGGGAAGGAAGAGGCACTGACCCACAGTTTCTTCTGGTGGGCAGGAGACACACTGCAAGGTGATGGAGGGAAGCTCATATGGGGTCTGCTGGTGGGTGCTCAGAATTTTTTCACGGTGGGTACTCCATCACTAGAAGAACCCGCAAAGTCATTACGTATGCCTATATTATGGGCAGGATGTTAGCAATGTGTTTGTGTGGTTTGGTTTGGTTTCTCAGTTTAATAATAGAATTTTCTAAAAACATGGCAACTAGCTCATCTGTATGCCATTTGATCCTCATTGCCAAAGTTTGCTTTTATTCCCTTTTTCTTTATTTGTTCAGCTCATGCATTAATATTTTAAAGGGTTCCTCCTTTCTCGGCTCTTTGTTCTTGAGACATTTTGGGAAGATTTTTACCTTGATATCTGTTATCACAGCTTTGTGGATTCATAGTTACTTGATCTGATAAAATAATATGAGCAAGGGATGTAGTTTAAATAAACACCAATTTAAAATCATTTATGTCCTAGAAAATATCATTATCAAACCATTATTCAGCTGTGGTGCAGGGCTTGGTGCCGTGCATTGTGGAGGTCTCTGAGTTAATGCTCAAATGCTGATCTGTTGTCTTTAAATGAGCTCCAGTGCTGGAACTGGGCCAGAACTGAGTGCTGGTATTTGAAGGTATCTCAGGACCTTGCATATGGGAGGTCAGGCTAATGAGAAAGGGGCCCCCTTGGCTTTGCCAGCTGCATTCCAGTCCTGAACACAAGACTGTGGTTCAGGAGAAACAAAAGTGGAGCTGCAGAGCCCTGAGCCATGGCTGCTGTGCCGTGATGTTGGCAGCTCCCTGCTATGTGCCTACCACAGGGGTAGGCTGTGTGCTGGAAAACTGCAGATTCTTTCTCTTCTGCTGGCTGGAGTGACTGGTCAGAGGGAGCCAGCTCACAGGCTGTCTCCTAGCCTTGGTGACAGACTGAATAACCCTGCTTTCAGTCCATGGCTGAGCAATCTAAGCAGCTAATATTACATACGAGAGAGTCCACAGAGAGGCATGTGACCCAAATGGAGGTCAACAGAGAAGTGGTTCTATCAGCATGAAGGCTGTATGGGTGTGGCTACTCCCCCCATGGGCTGTGAATGTGCTGTCCCTATGTAAGGCATAGTTATACCAGCATAACTGCATCCTTAACCTGGGTTGTACAGATAACTATCTTCGGGTAAACATCAAACCCCACGCCAGTTACAGCTACAAAAGCTGCATATAAACCAGGGCAGCAAAATATGGCTGGATCTGGCCTACCACCATCTGTGGCCCAGCAGGCCCCTCAGGCAGGCTTTCTGCCTGCTGAATCCCTGCATACCTCTCAAAGCTGCTGGCTGCAGAGCCATGTGCATCTCCGCATGCCATTCACCCCAGGGGTGGAAGTTTTGCTGTCCCCTCCACCCTCAGCACAAATTTGCAGTTGCCATTGGTTGGAAATTGGTCAGTGAGAGCTTCCTGGGACAGACAGTGGCAGAGACAGTGTGCAGAGGGGTCACAGCATGCAGAGGAACACATGGCCCAGTGGCCAGGTGCTTTGGCACACTGGGTCACAGCAGGAAGAGAGTCTCCTTGAGGGTCCCACTGGACTACTGGCCAGGAGCCGTTTAACATATGTGCCTCCCAGCCACAGCCTGTATCTAGCACCCACTTCCTCCTGTACCCCAAACCCTGCTCCAGGTCACAAACCAAACCCTCTGTACCTGTCCCATCCTCTTGCCCCAGCTGACACACCAAATCCTCTGTACTGCCACCTGCACCCCAAACCCCTCTCCCAGGTCACAACCCCTTCCTTTACTCAACCCTACCAGACCCCAGACTCTGTCCTGCATCCCAGTCCCCCACCTCAAGCTCCCTTCCGCAACCAACCTCCATCCAAGACCCTGCACCTTCTCCATTAACATCCTAGAAGAATGTGACCCTTGACCACTTACCAAATTCTTGGATTGCCCCTTCCATCAAAAATTACTGCCCACCTCTGCCATGTGGGTCAAACAGATGGCCCACCTAGCCCAGTCTCTTCTGACAGTAGTTAATCCCAGGTTCCATTGAGGGAATGAACAGAACAGGGCCATTCTCAATTGATCCATCCCTTGTGGCCAGTCTCAGTTCTGGCCAACAGAGACTACAGGTGCCCAAAGCCTGGGGATACCACTCCTCCCCATCCTGGCTAATAGCCATTCAAGGAGCTTCCCCAGCCTGTCATTATCCAATTCTTTTTAGGAGCTCAGTTCTAGTAGTGGCCTTCACAGTATCCCTGACAAGTGGCTCCATAGGCTGATGTTGAGTTGTGTGAAGACTGTGCATATTGTCTCCCTGTGCAGGAATTCCCTTTGGTTAAGTCATGGGGCTCCATCCCTGCTGCCCTGGTGGAGCAGTATTTAGTTCCCTTTGTGCCACCAGAATGAAGGAGAGGCAATGGAGCCCAAGATAGTGTGTGTGGAGGGAAGGGTCTGATGCACATCCAGCCTGGGACCTCTGGGTATCAGGGTGTGAAAGGTGACACAGCGGCTTTCTGGCTCCTCCATGTTCCTAGCTGCACTGCAGCCTGGGCAAACATTGCCATATGTAACATTCCCCCTGCTGCTATTATTCCTGTTTAGGGATCACTTGAATTCTTGTGTCTTATCAGGTTTTCCAGATTCCTTTCATGCTGTTTTCAGACACCACCAGCTGCTGCCACAGCAGCCAGCTCCCCCAGCATTGCACAGAGCCAGTGGTGGGTCGTGACTTTTTTGACAGGTGAGTCACAAATCACAACCATGATTTCTAACCCCCTACTCCACCCTGCAACTGAGCACAGTCTTTAAGGGCTATTGAAACTTTATCCTCTTTACAGTGCAACAGCGGCAGGCAACCATGGGAGCTGCAAACACCCCCACTGTGCTGCTCCAGGGGCTGGGTGGCCCATTGCTGCCATGGCTGTAGCTGCTTGTGCATAAGCCTGGGGCCCATCCCATAACAGAGGGGTCAGGGAAGTGCACCTCATCCATGCCCCCTGCAAATTCCCCGCAGTCCAGGCATAACTGCTACACTCCTGTAGTTCACCTAGAAAAGCCCTGAAAGAGTGCCTCCTGCCTGGTTGCAGTACATTGCCATGGTAACAAGGCATCTTCCTGAGGCACTAGGAGCAACCACAAGATTCCTGTGAGATATTGGCGTGCATCAACACCCAGCCATAAAGATTAGCTACACAGGGAAATGTCCGGCTCATGAAACACAGCCACCTGCCCATTTTTTTATACCCTAAGCCAGGGTTGGGGAACCTACAGCCTGTGGGCCAGACCCAGCTCGTGGCTTACCTTAATCTCTTTCACAGCTTTCTTTGATCCAGTCCGCAAAGCTCAGCACTCCCCATTATGCCCCAGCAGCTGGAGTGGCACCTGCGCCACCAGGTGCTTGCATGTTACCTGGATCCCCTTGGATCTGCATCAGGTATGTGCCTCATCCCTCAGCCAGCTCTGGCCCAGCTCCCATATGTCCCATGACCTGTCCAGCCCACTGCTGCACCCTCCCAACCACCCAGGCCCCACACCTTATCCCCACCTGATTCCTACACCCTACCACCATTGTTCTATTTTTTTCCATTCATGGGCAGAATAAATTCTTTTATGTGCATCACCAATAGAAACACACACTGCCCGCTGTGGGTGGCTGTGGATGCCCTGCTAAGCAGCGGGGCAACATCTGAATCTTTTCTGGGTGTCTGCCAAAGTGTTCAGCTTACAGGGAACCCTGCCTACCACTTGCCCATACCTGTGCACCTTCACCTGACTCCTACAGCCTACCATCTGCCCACACACTTCACCCTCACTCTCAGCCCACACTTGCACCCTATGTCCTACCCAGACCTCACACCTACACACCACTCCTGAACCTACCTCCCGCACACTGAATCCCTCATTTTGGCCCCACCCCAGAGCCCATGGGCCCCAGAAAATCTGCTAGCCTTGAGCCCCAGAAAATCTGCTAGCCTTGGCCCCCAGAAGAATTAATCCAGTCCTGAGGGGAAGTGCTGAGCCTTGGTGGCCGCCTTTTGTAGTTCAAGGTTCGAGGGGAAGCTTGACTCCCTGAGTTATCAGCTGGGGGACATGTGCATGAGGTAATTGGGGATTTTTTGTTACAGGGTTTTTTTTCCTTCTCACTTGCATGTGACCCCCAACTAAATTTTCTGTGGGTCAGTGGCTTCTGACCCAAAAAAAGTCCCCATCCTTGCCCTAAACCCACCTTGCCACTGCACAAGTCACTACAACTTATTCTGCCTCTCATCTCCTGCTTCCTGCTCCACAGAGAGCACCTGTTGAGACTGGAGGTTGGTGAGGCGCCTCAGGAGCAGAGAAGGAGCACATGGCAATGACTGTGCAGGGAGGCCTGGGAAGAAAGGCAGAGGGTGCTTGTGGGAGACAGGGACAAAGGGACAATGAAGCTGGTGTGGGCGGTGGCATAGCAGGGCCAACAGACTAAGATACAAGAGATGGTGCGCAGCAAAGGATAAAGCTGGGACAATAGGAAATTTCACTTTGATGTGATAGAGGTGGGGGACCCAATGCAGGGGCTCAGAGAAGGGGGACACACTCAGAAAGCTAGGTGAGCATCATGGCTTACTAGCAGCATTTTGAATGGAGCTGAGGTGAAGATCTTGTGCCTTGTAGGCAATATAATCCAGCCCATAGAGCAGAAGTGGGACATGAGGTGACTAAACTGACTCTGGGAGACAACATGGCAGTGTTTCCAGATCCCAGTACTCTGGTTTTCAGGAGTTAAGCTCTACAATGAAAGACCAGTTCTCTTAGCAAACAGCCAACAATTCTCACAAGAAATTCTGCTCCATCAACCCCCCAGTTTTCTGCTGAAAAACAGTTCCAGTAGAAAGGTTTCTGAGCAGCCTTGGTGACAGGGCTGTGACACAGCATGGCTGTGCGGGACTGCATATAGAAGACTGAAAGATGTCTGCATGAGAGAGAGCACCCTAACAGGGAGAGCACTGGGCGGGCAGCTCTCTACGGAAGGTTTGCCCAAGGATCATGTAAGTGTCTGCACATATACGCAGGAGGATACGTCAGGTCTTTGTGGATAATACCTTCTTGCACAGTGGGCTTGGGGATACTCAGTACATTTCTGCTTGTCAGGCATTTTGAGATCTAGGGCTCAAGAGTGTTGTGCTAATGAAGTGCAAAGCATTATGAACTCTATTGCTGACACATAGAGATAAAGCTAGTGTGTCTGCATTTCAGGGCATGAAGCCAGCCACTCTGCAAAAGGCCATATCATTATTACTATACTGTGTGGTAATGCATAGTTACTGAATTCTTCCCTTAATTTGTTCTTGCTCTGGCACTGTGTATTTCACCAGAGGCTTGTCTTTGCATACAGCACTACTGCAGCACCCATACTTCAGTTAAGATGCTACTCTGATGGGAAAGCGTCTCCCATTAATGCCTGGTTAATCTGCCACCCCAGGAGGCAGTAGCTATGTTGGTGAGAGAAGCTCTCCTGTTGACATATTGCTATCTACAAGGGGAGCTATGTCAGTGTAACTACATCACTTGGGAGGGTGGGGGTGAATTTTTCACACCCTGAGAAATGTAGTTATAACTAGAGCCCTTCGTGGGTACATAATTTGTATATACATCCAATCCATGATCTGCAAATGTGGTCGTGGCTATCCATTGATTTGCAGGGCTCTAGTTATATTGACATTGGTCTGTAGTGTAGGCCTGGCCTTTTTGTATAATTGCACGTATATCATTCCATAAACAAACACTACAGCACTGGGCAGTACCAACTGTCCCATTTCCTTTCCCCTGCTGACCTCTTACTCTGGATTTGCTGTGTAGGTTTGGGTCAGGAAATCCATTTGGAGAGCACATCTCTGTTTGCATTTTTGCAGATCACGACGATGGGGGTTACATATGAGAGCGCTAAAGACAATGGGTTTTTGTTTAGGCTGGGAAGCCACTGGGGGATGTTTAAATCAGAGATGGCCGCATAGTTTGAAAAAAATCATGAAAACCTCTCTGCTCACACAAGGGTTTGTGAAACAGTCTGGAGGTGGTGACTGATCTTCCTCACCTCAGAATTAGCAACATCCTTGAGCAAATTGAGCTTGTGTGACATTGTGCTGTAGTAGGTCTTTGTCTTGCAGAGAAGGTCATTCCAGGCTAGCAGCCGCATAACCCAGTGGGTAAAGCTTTGGCTTATAATGCCAGTGAGCTGAATCTGTTCCTGGTTCTGTTGATGTGACCTTGTAGAGGTCACTTTCCCTTCTGTAGAGTGAGTGACAATATTCATGGTCCTCTGAGACATGCTTGAGCATTAAGTAACACTATGGGAGGCCTGGACTAACGTTGTTCTGTGGCTCCCTTTTTGTGAACATGGTGTTAATGAAAGTGAAAAAGGAGACAGCTTAGGACAATGAACAAGTCCCCTGTATAGCTGAATCAATATGAAAAGAAATGGAAGACAATAAACAGATTATATAATGCCTGGATTAATATAAAAATATACACCCTTAGAAGTCTAAGGAAATGCTGCATGTTTCAGCTGGCGTCCTGCAAGCTTTAAGTGTTTCAAATGCAGTTATTTTATCCACAAAACGAGTGTGCAAAGTAAATCCCATTCGACTGACATGAGAGCAAGAGCATTCATCTTCATTTCTTCCACAGCTGACAAAAGATGATTTTTTAACGTAGGCAAGTCTAGAGAAAGATTGCTGTGCTTCACAGGTGGCAGTGATTAGCCTCATGCAGTCTCACTGCACTGAAACAGTTCAGACAGACATTACACAGATCTTCATCAGGAAAAAATTGGATAATGCCAGTGGCACTCTTACCCTGCACACCCCATTAGCTTGTAAATGCTGGAAATGGATACATTGGGCCAAAATGTTCATGCTCTATATAGAATCATAGGGCTGGAAGGGACCTCAGGAGGTCATCTAGTCCAGCCCCCTGCTTCAAGCAGGATCAACCCCAACTAAGTCATCCCAGACAGGACCCTCTCAAGCCAGGACTTAAAAACCTTGAGGGATGGGGAATCCACCACCTCTCTAGGCAACACATTTCGATGCTTCACCACCCTCCTGGTGAAGTAGTTTTTCCTAATATCCAACATACACCTCTCCCTCTTTAACTTCAGACCATTACTCCTTGTTCTGCCATCTGACACCACTGAGAACAGTTTCTCACCCTCCTCTTTAGAGCTCGCCTTCAAGAAGTTGAAGGATGCTATTAAATCACCCCTCAGTCTTCTCTTCTGTAAACTAAACAAACCCAAATCCCTCAGCCTGTCCTCATAGGTCTTGTGCTCCAGCCCCTTAATCGTTTTTATTGCCATCCGCTGAACCTGCTCCAGCACATCCACATCGTTTTTATACTGGGGGGGGGGGCCAAAACTGCATACAATATTCCAGATGTGGCCTCACCAGTGCCGAATAAAGAGGAATGACTACTTCTTTAGATCTGCTCGAAATGCTCATCCTAATGCACACTAGTATGCCGTTAGCCCTCTTGGCTACAAGGGCACACTATTTACTCATATCCAGCCTTTCATCCACCATAACCCCCAGGTCCTGTTCTGCTGTACTGCTGCTGGGCCTGGCAGTCCCCAGCCTGTAACAATGCTTGGGATTCTTCTGCCCCAGGTGCAGGACTCTACACTTCTCCTTGTTGAACCGCGTCAGATTTCTTGTGGCCCAATCCTCCAGTTTATCCAGGTCACTCTGGATTCTCTCTCCACCTTCCAACGTATCTACCTCTCCCCCTAGTTTTGTGTCATCCGCAAACTTGCTGAGGGTGCAATCCAGTCCCTCATCCAGGTCATTAATAAAGATATTGAACAACACTGGCCCCAGAACCAAGCCTTGTGGCTCTCCGCTTGAAACTGACCTCCACCTAGATACTGAGCCATTGATCATTACCCATTGGGCCTGACCATCAAGCCAGCTTTCTGTCCATGTTATAGTCCAAGGATCCAATCCATATTTCCTTAACTTTTGGGCAAGAATGTTGTGGGAGACTGTATCAAAAGCCTTGCTGAAGTCAAGGTATATCACATCCACTGACTTCCCCTTGTCTGCAGAGCTGGTTACCTCGTCCTAGAAGCAAATCAGATTGGTCAGGCAGGACTTGCCCTTCGTGAATCCATGTTGGCTACTTTTGATCACTTTCCCAGTGTAGACAGAGGTAGGTTGATGGAAGAGTTCTATCAATTTATCTACTTCCTATTGGGAAGATGGTTTACCTATGCTGCCAGGAGAATCCCTCCCATCTCAGTGGTGAGAGTCCATACTAAAGCACCGCCCCAATGGCTTGCACACCACAATCCATACCCTCATGAGCTGGTGCTGCAGAGATCACCTTGGCAGGCATGGTCGTCCTGCTCCTATGCCTCACTGGCACTATCCATGATGTGCAGGGATTACCCCATGTCACCACAACCCATCATGTTGGCAACGTATCCACCATCTCAACATTCTGGGACTGACGATCCCCTTTCAGAGGGTGAGGATAGATCCCCTCTGCACCATTCCTCTTCTTCACCAGATGAAGCAGTGCTTTTAGAGTCGCCTCCCCTGCAGACAACTCAAGGGCATTCCAGGAATTTTTCAAATGGGTGGCCAAGGCCCAGGAAAAGGACCTGCAGGAGGTGTTGGTTAAACAATAAAGGCTTCTCCATACCCTGCAGCCTCCTTCCTCGTCCACAATTGCAAGGCTGTTATGGACCCTACTAGCTTCATATGGCAGACACCAGCATCCATCATGGTGTAGCCACAGCCTCGGTGAAACAGACGTGGAAGCCTGTCATCAGCCTTCCTTAATCTGCTCCCTCTTCAGCTAGAGACATCCTGAATTCTGGTGACCAGGTCTCCCATATTTGGCGGGACAGTCCTGCATTTGGGACGCCAAAAAGGCATCCCTAGTTATATTTTTAAAAGGGACTAATTGTCCCATATTTGGGCCCTCTTTCTGCTGACTTTTTCCACCAGCAGCTGCACAGGACTACTGCTTCCTTGGGCTCCCAGAGAGGGCTGGGGGCTGCTGCTTCTTTGGAGCTCCCAGACAATGCCAGAAGCTGCTGCTTCCCCAGCGCTCAGGGCACTGTCCTTAGTGCTAATAGCTCCTCACAACTGGAGACCAACCTGGGACCCTCCCAAATCCCAGGGAGCGTGGATCATGCGGGCCAGTTCTGGCAGGGACTGTGCTGTGTTGCTGATCATCTTTCATGTGGTGTGAGTGAGTGGTAGTATTTGTGTCTCAAACACATGATATGCTGTGAATGTTCACTAGACCCATCCAGAAGGCCAGGGCACTATCTGCACACCAAGCTCTGGGGGACTAAGGCCCACATCCTCAGATATTTAGGCTCCTAATTTCCATTGAAGTTGTGATCTCAAGAGGACTTGGTGATGGAGCAAGGAACTGAGACTGTGTATCCTTCATCCTTGCTCAGAATCCATTGTTCCTGTCCATTGTCACTCACACACACTGTGTGAAAGCATGACACCGATAGCACTCAATGCAAACCATTTTGCATTGCCCCCTAGCAGCACTGTCCAGCATTATGCTATAAATTGCTGCTAGCTCCTATCCAGATCATACCATGAGAATGTCACCACCGAAACAAAGGGGGATTCAGGGCCACTGAATCTTGGAGTTTGGACTGGAAATGCTCTAGATCTGAGGAAGTGGGTCTGTCCCATGAAAGCTCATCATCTAATAAATCATTTTGTTAGTCTTTAAAGTGCTACATGAGTCTGTTTTATTATGGTAGAACCTGCTTGTCAGGGAGCCAGCTGTTCATATGCCACAGCTTTAGGATAATTTAGCATTGGCTACCCAAAATGTACTATTTTCTGCCACCTGTCTCCTGCCAAAAGTGAAATGCTATTGGACTGGTGCCAAATGCGTTATTGTTTCGGTGTTTATGACTGGTACCTATGTCCAATCAAATCCTTCACATACAGACAATTGTTTAAGGTTCTAACCTGTGGAGCAAATGGGGCTATTCATGTCAAGCTAACAGAGTCAGGCTCAGCTCAAACATATCAGTGCAGTGAGAAACAGACCAGAGAACAGGAATTTGCCACCCTGCCTCTCTTTAATAGCAGCCACTGATGCGTCTGACATTTTCAAATGATCTCTCCTCCCTACTGCAGACAGCTGCATGTGTCTGTTACCTCCAGAGTCCTGCATTTCTCCAGGCTGAGCTCACAGGAGGGTCTTTTGCAGAAAGGACTGGAGCAAAAGGAAATGGCTGCCAATTGTCACTAGAGTGAAGTTTACAAATCAAGTCAGGTGACATTGGCCTAACAATCCATAAATGGCAATTCTTCAGGGAAGCACTTGGCTTGTCCCAGAGTCTGATGTCACACCTACAATACTGCTCCTGTATAAGTAGGACAGGGCACACATGGCCTTCTGCAGGCACCCTCCTGTGAGTCTGGGGCAGTCTCTGGGGAGTTAACAAAGTAGGAGCTTCACACATGGGGCATGTTTTTGACACATGGCAACACTATTTCCTCCTGTCCTTAGGCAGTAACACTGTAGTGAGGGGAAGCAGCCTGCAATGAGCAAGCGTGATAATGTAGAGAGGATGCATGTGCATGATAAGTGGAGCATGCTAAGTATATGTGGATGTTCCTTTCGTTCCAGACATGGGATATAGGCTACAGCTGCTCAGCACGCATGCTAGCCTCCCTGCAGCAGGGTATGTGAAGTATTTTCTGCTGCTGGGCGGAGGCTGCAGCGTGTGTCAAGAAGTCATTTAGACACCAGGGCAGTAGTCCGAACACTTTGCTCTGTTTTATTTAAAGAGGATTAGTGGTTTGTTTTAATGATTATGTTTGTGTCTGACCTCTGAAGGTGACATGACCTCACCTGAATTTATGGCACCACATGATTCTTCTGTTTGCTACAGAAGCTCAGTTACACTTCCTCTCATCTCATGCAACTAAATACTTAGGTTCTAGCAGTTTCCGAGGCACCTCCTCTCCAAGTGCTACCAAGTTTTGATATCACTCTGTGTCCCCCTGATGGAAAAAATACACCCTGGGGACATATGGGGCAGGTGCACAGATTATGAGGCTGGAATTCTGTCAGGCGCGGCTGACCTGACATCCTAAACAGAAAGCAGCTGAGCCTTGAGACCAAAATATAGCTTCATGTGCAAAGCCCAGCCACCCCAAAACCAGGATTAGCTTCAGGGTCATAACTGCTATTTATGGATGCTTCACAGAAAGTTTAAGGGAGAGAGCGTTCATAGCCCCAAAGGGATTTAGAAGCATACCTTCTGTTGACAGTGGTACATTAAACTCCTGAGTCCCTTAGGCACATTTGAAAGTCCCTCTCCTGAAAAAGTTTAGGTTTTATCATCATTAATGGCTAATTGCCCCTTAGCACTGACTGGGTCTTTCTGCCTGTTTTGGCTCTGAGTAGATGCAGAAGTTAGGTTCCTGGGAAGGCCAGTGGAGGATTGCCAGGCTACTGAACTCTGTCATAGTCCATCTTCACTTTGCTCCTAATCACGTGCTACAGATTGTGCGTACCGTTCACATGGAAATAGCAGACTCCACCCTGCGGAGCAAATATGCTGTTTTCCAAGTCCTAAATAAGGGTGCAGGTGAGAGGTGGGTGAAGTGTTGAACTGGGGAAAAGGGAGGGCTTCTTCTTAGTGATGGCCCGCTCCACTGAGAGTGATTGTGCTATTTATTATGAAACTGACATAATTATGGCTGTGGCTTACACCACACTACTTATAGGAGGAATAGGATTACACCCAAAAGGAAAAGAAACACCCCCTAGGGTTTTTCTAACTCCCAGTAGTTCTCTAAAATAGCCCACAGGTTGGTGGAATTCATTGGCTGTTATCTATCCTGATTTCTAAGAGCTGTTATCTATCCTCAAGACGTGTGAGTTTTGAGTTTCAGGGGATAGGACTGAAGGATTAATAGGAGCAAGTAACGTACAGACACAAACAACACTCTGTTCTGTAGAACACGGAGGTTCAGCAGACCACACTTCCCAGCTGAGGCAGCTTGCTTTCAGAACTTCCCAGGCATCGGGTCAAAGCCATCTCAGGGGTCCTGGGGCGTCTTTGCCTCAGCCTTACATGTGACCCTTACAGACTCATAAAACTAAAGACATACACACAGCAATACACATAGCTATGGCAGGGTATCAAAAGAAAAGCCAGCAACAAAATGCAACTGCTGACTTTTACTTACGTAGCTGAGCAAGTACAGGAACAAAACAATAAAACACTGCATCTGGCTATCTAAGCTATACTGTTACAAATTGCTTTGTGGTACCAATAGATTTTCGCAACTACTCTATTTAACTCGTGAGCAGGCGGGAGGCGCAGCAAAGGGTGATCAGTCCTTGTCTCAGACAGCATCCGGTCTCTCCAGGATTTGGGAGTTCCTTTTCCTCCTTACTTTGTTGCCCCCTTTTATGATCTGCCGTTTGCTGACTCCACCCGAGGCCTGACACATCACACCCTGGTAGCTTCTGCTGCTCTTCACCTGCAGCCCCCTCCCCTTTTTACACACCCATACATCCCATACTTCTTTTTCCCTTTTAAGGTATGCAGCTGGCACCTCTGGGCTGCTAGGTCAGAGGCCATGGCTCTTTTCTGTATAGGGTTTTCCTGTTTGACAATTTTAGACTGGGGTGGGGGTTGCTGCTGACAGTGCAGTCTGCAAGCACTTCAGTAAATTCCATTGCTAACTGGGTTAGACTTCCCCAATTCACTTGGTTCCTCAGTTCTTGGTCTGGAGTTTGCGATTTAGCCTTTTGTGCTAAGGCACATTTCCCTATCACAATTTAAAAGGGTCTCTGGACCCTGCCTCCACCCCACATACCTCATTATGTTGTTCAAGTGCCCATGCAATTCACCCTAACATGCCCAAGCGTGGCTGTTCACTTAAGGGTCACCAGGTAATTTTGCACACACCCCAACTGTGTGGACTGTTCACTGGCTATGATCCAATCTCCCTCCCAGCACTCAAAAGTGCTAAGCATGGAACTGACTGTCAGCTTGTTCAGCAGTGTCTTCTCTAGTCTGAATGAACGTTTATGCATTGTGAAGGATTCTAAGTTATTCTGCATCTAGCCCCGTCTGAGCTGTGCCCAGGTTATGCCTAAATGAAATTGGGTTGAATGGGCACTCTGCAAAGAAAACCAATTTGCTTGACAAAGTCATGGAGGTAATTCAGTAGGCACATAACTAGAAACCACTGTAATGAAATATAACATAGTGGTTAGAAGAGGAATTGTGGGTCAGAAGACCAGGGTTCTTTTCCCTGACTTGCTCTGCTACTTCAGTTTACTCATTTGGGTGCAAATATACAAACTGACATCTCAGGGGCTGGTGAGAATGAATGAATGTTTCTAATGTGCTTTGTGACCATCATCTGACAAGAAAACTGAGATTAGCTTGATAAATTTGCTCTCTTTCAGGTTGATTACATGCCAAGAATCCTACTGTTCCTGGGAGATCATATTCTGAAGTGCCAGAGATATGAGACCAGGGTAATTAGTTTAGCCTGTTGCAGTGCTGCTGGTGCCAGCTGCCTGATTCACTGCTGTGCACTGCAGTGTCACACTTTTCATTTCAAGTCAATGACACTGGCATATCATTGGTATAATGAAATAGAAACCAATGTCTTTTTTAAAAAGCAGCAAAGCTGATATATCAGGAGACCCCAGGATCAGGGTGACTAATGTGCTTTTAAATATGAAGAAATTCTGAAATCACATTGAACTGATTTGTGATGAAGGACTAGTATATGATGCAGTTTGCTTTGTGAAACTCATTTGGTCTCCATGAAAATGATAATATCTCTGTCACAAAAGTCTCTCTCCTTGGGATCATTTGATCCTGATTAGCCAGATAGATCATCAGCCATCATGCAGAGCACAAGCCTTCACCAAAGCAGTCATACATGTATGTTTTTCTGTCTAGGACTGAGACCTAAACATTGTACAGCCAAGAAGCTGTCTGTGCTTCACACTCAGTGATGTGCATAACTTTCATTCTGTGCAGTACATTAAAAAGCCAGAAGCCTGTGACCTGATCTGCTTTCTCTTTTAACCAAAGCATGGCCCTTTAAAAGCAGAGGACAGTAGTAAGGTAAGTATGGGGCAGACGTTCAGCTGGTGCGGCCTGGCCACTGTGAGTATGTCCCTTTTTCTTTAGCTTGACTAATTTCATATGCAGATCTGTTAGGTCATTTCAACCTGTTGTTGCCTATTCCTTTGTATTGCGTTTACTATGACTCTAATCTTTTCCTTGTCTTTTTCCAGATTTCCAGATCTCCCAGCACAGAGCTTCAGCTACCATGCATTGACACGGGCCACAAACTTTGCAAAGCATGGGCATCTGAGTATGGGAAATGGGCACTATGCCACCACTGAGCACTTTTGGGTGAAGATATTAAGTGGTACAGGCTGTCAAGCAAGTAGGGCTTGGGTACTAGCCACACCCCAGATCCAACAGTTCCTCTCTGGCTACGTCTACACGTGCACCCAACTTCGAAATAGCTTATTTCGATGTTGCGACATCGAAATAGGCTATTTCGATGAATAACATCTACACGTCCTCCAGGGCTGGCAACGTCGATGTTCAACTTCGACGTTGCTCAGCCGAACATCGAAATAGGCGCAGCGAGGGAACGTCTACACGCCAAAGTAGCACACATCGAAATAAGGGAGCCAGGCACAGCTGCAGACAGGGTCACGGGGCGGACTCAACAGCAAGTCGCTCCCTTAAAGGGCCCCTCCCAGACACACTTTCATTAAACAGTGCAAGATACACAGAGCCAACAACTAGTTGCAGACCCTGTATATGCAGCACGGACCCCCAGCTGCAGCAGCAGCAGCCAGAAGCCCTGGGCTAAGGGCTGCTGCCCACGGTGACCACAGAGCCCCGCAAGGGCTGGAGAGAGAGTATCTCTCAACCCCCCAGCTGATGGCCGCCATGGAGGACCCCGCTATTTCGATGTTGCGGGACGCGGATCGTCTACACGTCCCTACTTCGATGTTGAACGTCGAAGTAGGGCGCTATTCCCATCCGCTCATGGGGTTAGCGACTTCGACGTCTCGCCGCCTAACGTCGATTTCAACTTCGAAATAGCGCCCAACACGTGTAGACGTGACGGGCGCTATTTCGAAGTTACTGCCGCTACTTCGAAGTAGCGTGCACGTGTAGACGCAGCCTCTGTGTGGAAGAGCCAATGCATGTCTGGAGCCTTGTCACTCACTCCTGGAGAAATTCCCGTTAGCATGAGCAGCCAGCTGGGGAGAATATGCCACACAGTTTTTTGCCCTTCTCCTTCACCCTAACCATCTCCTCCCACTGCACTTCATTTTCATTGCTTTCCCTACTTCCCCAGCACCCAGCTCTATCCCTGACCTGCGTAATGCCTACGCAGGACGCTCAGGACCAAGGAGAAGCATGTATCCAAGTGAGCAATTTGCTTTAGTATTCACTTTTATCCATCAACGCTTCCAGTGCCTTGACTTGCCCCCACTACTGGGCTGTGGCCATCACTGCCAAATCTGTTTAGGCAAACAGCTGATCGGAGCAGGCTGCTGCTGCTGGGCTGTCTCCCAGTCCAACCCCTCTCCATCTGATATGCAGGGAACAGGATGGTTTTGGGCTAAGAAATCAGAAAGAGGGAAGTCAGAGAATGAATGAGAGAGATGAAAATGTTCAGTGGCTCCAAGACACAGGCAGCTCCTGGCTGTCAGCCCTGGAATTCTGGTCAGATTTCAGTCCCGACAATCTGACTTTCTCCTCATCGATCAAAGTAAATACCAGGCTTCCTATGAATAGACAGCTTTCCAAATCCTGTACAACTAAAGCAAGCTATTTGCCACCTCCAGAACATTCCCCATGCAAGGCACATTTTCTGGTCTCTGAAGGCCTGCCGTACTGCAGAGTCTGTAATACCACTCACAATGCCAGGCCCATCAACAGAGGAGTCACAGGAAGCAATTGCCCCGGGCCCAGCATTTCCAAGTGGCCATAGCTCCAGCCGCTGCCATTGCTACCTTGGTCCTTTCGAATGGCTACAACAGTGCTGCTGGGGGTAAGAGTGAAGGCCTGCATGTAGCTGTCTGGGTGGCACTGAGGGTCAGAAGACCTAGGTCCCACCTCTGCTGTGTTGGTCCCACCCCTTCCAGGCCCCCCTCCCACCTTGTCCTGAAGCCTGCGGCAGCTGTGGCCTCTGCTTCATGTGGCAAAATGGTATCCATTTGGTTACCAGTGATGTCATGGGTCTCAAACTGAGGCCTGTGAATTCCCAGCCAGCTGCCTTCTATCCACTGTCTGTGAAAGCTTGTTGGCTGAGAAGCAATAGGCCTATAGCCTCAGTAATGGCACCACCTCTGGAAGCCCTGACTAGAAGATCATCTGCCTCCACCAGTTGATCCAATCTTCCTATTTAAGCCAAAAGAAGGTACACAAAGTTGTCTGAGGCTTGGTCTACATTTGGAGATTAGCTCAAATTTAGGTGACTTAGGTCAAATTACTAAGGAATCAGGCCACACTGCAGGGGCCATTCCATCAACTTTAAGGACTCGGAGGGTTGACTTTTGTACTTCCACTTTTCAGAGGCGTAATGCCAAATTCGCCCTTGCATGGTCAACCTTAGGGTAGTACAGGCAGAGTGTTGTGAAATTTGACATTCTTGGCCTTCTGGAGGTGTCCTACAATGTCCCAATATGACCACTCTAGCCACCACTTTCATCTCTACTGCTTTCTAGGTGTGAAGGAAGCAGCCCAGGAAAATTTGAATTTTATTTCCTGTTTGGTCAGTGTGGCGAGGGGAGCAGGCAGAACACCTCTGCAGCACACCCCAGGAAAACATCTGTCTATGAATTCCCACGGTTGCAGACAAGCTCCAGCATGGAGCATGGAGCATGCAGCAAATCCAGGACTTCATTGCTGTATACGGGGATGAATCTGTACTGGGAAAACTACAAAGCAGAAAAAGAAGTGCAGATATATATGCTGAGAGGTCTCACAGGGCATGGAGGAAAAAGGATACACCAGGTATTTTCTCCTTCAACAGCAGATGTATTTGTTTTACTCATAGTGCTGCGCAGCCTTTCTCAACTGCAGCATAGTAACTGCAGTGGTAATTGCATGATAGCTTGGGGCAAAACTATGTAACAAGCTGGAGAGATATGTTATCTATTGTGTTAGCATGAGATAAATGCTATATTTAGAAACTCTTTGAGCACTTGTATAGCCTTCTTGGTGATCCTGGTATGGTCCACCCACAGTCATTGCAACTTTTTGGCTTGCACTTGGGGAGGTGAGAGTTCTCTGTTTCCTCAGAATTCCCTGCAGTTTAAGGTTTAGGATGAGAGGAGCTATTCTGTGATGCAGGGAATGGCTCCAAACCCAAATTCCAGATCCAACCTCATCACAGTCTGTGGAGGGCCAGGACCTGGCAGTGAAAGTTCATGATTTCATAAATTTGTTAGTCTGTAAGGTGTCACAGGACTGCTTGCTGGTTATGTGACAGCCAGCTATTCCTGTGCCCTGTGTTTTGGAATGAAGGGAGGGAATCAAACTTTGGATCCAGAGCTAATTTGAACGACTTACACCCCTTGTGACAGGATTACAATGAGAGTAGGGTGCCTGAATCAGCCACACTGTGGTTCCTACACTGATGCCATAGATCCCCTTTGGTTTCTCCCTCACAGTCAGTGTGTTCAGAGGCAGATTACTGTTTTGTGAGGCCCTGGGCCAGAGCAAGTGGGGACTGCTCCTCACTCCTTTGGCCTGCAGTCATCCCCTACACCCTCTGTCTGCCCCCACACTCCTGACGGAGAGCTGGATCAGGACATGGGGGCTTCCCCCACTTCCAGGCAGCAGTGCTGGATGGGTTAGCTGAGCCATCCACTGAGCCCAGACCCCATTCCCTGGCAGGAGCACTGGGTGGGTGGAGCTGGTAGGAGTGTTGGGGCATCCATTTTTCAGAGTCCCCCAGGTGGCCAGGGTCCCAGGCATGTGTCCTGTTGGCCCAGTGGCCAAGTCACCACTGAGTGCAACGTACACATAGCTGTAACAATAATGAACATACACTGTGGCCTTGGACCTGCAAGACCTTGCCCAGTTCATAGCAGGGAGAACCAAGCTGTTGTACACCACGGCAAATGTGAGAGGAGGCTACTGATGAGCACTCTTGTCCCATTTGCCCCAGACACTGGGCTTTGGAGTGGCAGTGCACCTCCCTCCCCAACATCTTTGCAGTCTCATTCACAAGTGTGCACCAATGGTCTTGGCTGAGGAGCTGAGTTTAAATGAAGGCTCCATCCCACCAATCAGGACTATGCATTCCCCCTGGGCAAAATTCTGGGCCTATTAAAGTCAGTCGCAAAACTCCCATGGATTTAAAAGGGGCCAAGATATCACCCAGGGTTATAGCCCCGTTGTGGGGCAATGAGGACTTGATAGTTGCCTAGCAGCACTCTCAGGACCAGTATACCCTGAGCTACGCATGCTTCCTGCCAGCTAGGGTCAGTCTGCATCTGTATAACTCCATAGGTCTGCTGTCCTCCAAAAGCATATTTTGCCATAGCTGTGTCGTTAGGAAGGGTGATGAATCCATGACCCTGAATGTAGTAGCTATGCTGACCTATTCCCAGCTGAGTCAATGGAAGAATGCTTCTGACAGCCTAGCTACATGTGGCGTTAGTCATGACCTAGCATCTGAATCCTCCATGTTCTTCAGTAGGCAATTACAATCAAAGCACCTGCACTTTTGAATTTAAGGCCAATGGGGCAAAACAGGTAGATGTAGAGTTATTTGAATACACTGAAACCTAGGATGGTTTAGCCCCAGCCACATTTATCTAGGATCTCCCACAATATCAAGGGATTTTTGAATAAATGGCTTTGGTTTTACTCCATCAGAGTTCAGTAAGAACATTACACATAAAGCATTTTGATTACACACCAACTCATTTTGATTGGCCTGCAGTCAAACATTAATCTTCTACCAGAAGATGCCAGGGAAATCAAGCCTGAGAGTGAAGTCTGAGTCAATAGAAAGGTAAAGATATGGAGTGGTCTGAGGCTGTAGTCCTGCCAAAAGCAAACACACAGACAAGTCTGGCCCCACATGACATTCCAGAGGGTTCCAGACTGCCCTAGACAGCACAGGATCATTGGCACTATTACCTTTACTAGCTGGCAACTTGTCCTGATCTGTGCTACTCTCCCTGGAGACTGAGACCAATTTGTGATGAGCAGTGAAGCTATGGGAGAAAAAGCCCTCACTCTCATTCTCTTCTCTCCTCTCATCCTCAAAGGCCAGGCCCACATGATACATGAAAGCTATGTCTACACATGTATGCTACATCGAAATAGCTTATTTCAATGTAGCGACATCGAAATAAGCTATTTCGATGAATAACGTCTACACGTCCTCCAGGGCTGGAGCTGTCAACATTCAGCGTCGACGTTGGGCAGCACCACATTGAAGTAGGCGCTGCAGGGGAGCGTCTACACGCAAAAGCGGCACACATCGAAATAAGAGTGCCAGGAACAGCTGCAGACAGGGTGACAGGGCGGACTAGCACTTCCGGGGCAACAGCTAGCCGCTCCCTTAAAGGGCCCCTCCCAGACACACTCAGCCTGCACAGCACACGGTTTGCAGAGCCATAGGCGCACGCACACCTCGGCGAAGCAGTTATGGACCCCCCAGCAGCAGCAGCAGCCAGAGGTCCACCCAACCGTCCCTGCAGGAGCAGTGCTCGCCCTGCTCAATGCCATGCAGAAGGCAGCTGATCACCTTTTAGTCACAGAAGAGGAGCTGCCCCCAGGGGAGGAGGAAGCAACCCTAGACCCTGCTGTCCTCCGCACCCCCCCCACCCACCGCTGCACACGCCGCTGGCTGTGGAGCTACCCCACGAGCACCGACTGGTGGGAGCGGCTGGTGCTCGGCGAGTGGGACAACAACCGCTGCCTCCAGAACTTTCGTATGAGCCGGCAGACATTTCTGGAGCTCTGCCAGTGGCTCACCCCCGCACTGAGGCACCAGGACACCGCCATGCAGTGTGCCCTCAGCGTAGAGAAACGGGTCGGCATCACTGTCTGGAAGCTGGCCACTCCAGACAGCTACCGATCCGTGGGGCAGCAGTTTGGCTTCGGCAAGCCTACCGTCGGGGCTGTCCTCATGGAGGTAAGAGGACCCGGGGGGAGGGGGAGGCAGCCCTGGGATGGGAGGGGAGCCCTGGTGGAGAGGGGAGGGGATCCCTGGGGGGGAGGGGAGCACTGGGGGGTGGGGGAGGGCCAGACACATCCTGCACACCCCTCATTGGTGGTCTCCCATGTCCTTCCCCTGCAGGTCGTCCGCGCCATCAATGCCCTGCTCCTCCACATGCTCATGCAGCTTGGGGACCCGGATGCCGCCATCGCGGGGTTTGCCACCCTGGGCTTCCCAAATTGCTTCGGGGCTCTGGATGGGACCCATATCCCCATCCGTGCCCCGGAGCACAGTGGAGGACGCTTCCTCAACAGGAAGGGCTACCATTCGGTGGTCCTCCAGGCCTTGGTGGCCAGCTGGGGCCGCTTCCTGGACATTTATGTTGGCTGGACTGGCAGCACCCACGACGCCTGGGTATTCAGGAATTCGGGCCTGTGCCGCTGGCTGGAGGCGGGGACCTACATCCTCCAGTGGGAGATCCCTGTGGGGGACACCACGATGCCCCGCTGCGTCATCACAGACACGGTGTACCCCCTCCAGCCCTGGCTCATGCACCCTTACACGGGCCATCTCACAGCCAGCCAGGAGCGCTTCAACACACGCCTGAACCACGCGCGCCAGGTGGTTGAGTGCACATTTGGCCACCTCAACGGGCGCTGGAGGTGTCTCCTCACCCGCCTTGATGCGGGCCCCACCAACATCCTCCCAGATTGTGGGCGCGTGCAGCGCACTCCACAACCTGGTCGAGAGCAAGGGGGGAGGCATTCTTTCAGGGCTGGGCTGTGGAGGCTGGCAGGGCTGATGTGCAGCCACCCGCTGCCCCCAGTTGCCAGGTGGACCCTGAGGGGATCCGGGTCCGGGAGGCCCTGCGGGCCCATTTCGACCAGGCCGCAGGGTGAACGTTGGCAGGCCCCCCACTGCACCCCCCCACCATCCTCCACAACACTCCCTGCCCCTATGCCCACACCACAGAGCACCCAAGAGCACCCCCCCGACTTTTCTTGCAAATAAAAATAGACCTATTGTTCGTGAAACCACAAAACGGTGAATTCTCTTATTATATTATTACTACAAATATATTATATATTATTATTATATGATAAACAAACAGTGGAACACAAGGAAGGGGAGAACTATTTACATGGGGAGGCAGGTATCATAAAATAACGGGTATAATACAAACTATATACAACATAAAGGGGATATGTACAAAGGGGAAGGGGGGGGCCACGTCCTGGGCCCCGCACCCCCTAATGTCCAGCACTGGGGGTTGGTGGGCGTGACCCTTGCCTCGGCCTCAGCCCTGGCCGAGGCTGGCTGGGGGCCGGGCGAACCAGCAGATACAGCCGGCGGGTGTCAGCAGGCCCCAGGTCCCCCTCGGCAGCAGGCCCCTCGGTGGCGGACAGCGGTGGGACGGCGGGTGGAGCAGCGGGTGGAGTGGCGGGTGGAGCAGGCAGGGCGGGCAGAGCGGCGGCCGGCGCACCATGGTGGGGGGCCAGGTAGTCTGCGATGCGCTCAAATGTGTGCATAAAGGCCCCCCATGCCTCCTGGCACCAGGCCAGCACCCGCTCCTGTAGTTGGAGGCGCCGCTCGTCCACCCGCAGGCACTGCTCCGAGACCTCCAGCTGCCGCTGGAGGATCGCCAGCAGCTGGGGGTCCGTCACCGTCCGGTGGTGGTGCTGGGTCCGCTGTCGGCCCCGCGTTGGGGCTGGTCGGTGCTCCGCCGAGGGGCTGGCCTGCAGTGATGACCCCGGTGGGCTCTCCGGGACCACTGACACCTCGCCGGCGCTCTCCGGGCCCTCTGATGGTGCAGCTGCGGAACACGGGGGGGGACAAGAGTGGAGACAGCCGTTAGTGTGGCCCCCGAGCCATGACCCTTGTCCCCCCAACCCCTCTGCTGCTTGTTCCTCATCCCCATCCCCGGGAGATGCTGCTGCTGCTGCTGGGTGTCCCACCCCCTCCCCCCGGGGTACCCTAGGTTCCGCTCCCCCCACCCCCAGGGATGGGGCATGGCACTGTTGTGCTGGGGGGGCAGGGGCTGATGCACTCTTCTGAGGGACATGCCACTGCTGTCCTTGAGGCCATGGTCATCTGGGCATGTGGAGGGCCCTGGTCATGTCTGTTGTCCCCGCCCCTCAACCCTGGGGGTGTGCACTGGGGGGGTACATACCTGACGGTCCGCTCCCACGGTTGGGGGACACCCTGTGGGCAGACGCCCTGCTGGAGCTCCAGGACGGCAGCGTGATGTGGAGCCCCCCATCACTGGAGGAGGATTCCCCCTCCTCCTCCTCCTCCGGCATCCCAGGGGTGGGCTCCTGGGGGGGACCCCTGGGGTGCGGGGCTTGCCTCCAGGGCGGACTCCGCTTCCAGGGCCTGCTGGGGCTTGTCGGCCGAGCTGTCAAGAGTGGCCGGCGGGGAGGAGGTGTGCTGGGGGCCCAGGATTTCCCTGAGCTCCCTGTAAAAGGGGCAAGTGGCGGGGGCGGCCCCAGATTGGCTGGCTGCATCCCGGGCCCAGGCGTAACCCTGCCGCAGCTCCTTGACCTTACTCCTGACGTGGTCAGGAGTGCGGGCAGGGTGACCCCAGGTGGCCAGGCCCTCGGCCAGCCAAGCAAATGCATCCGTGTTCCGCCTCTTGCTCCCCATTACCTGGAGCAACTCCTCCTCGCTCCAGAGCCCCAGCAGGTCCCGGATCTCGGCCTCCGTCCAGGAGGGGCCCCGCTGCCTCTTCCCCAGCTGGCTGCCAGCCTGGGAGCCCTGGATCCCCTTGGGGGGTGCCCTGGGGGCGCTTGGGGGGCTGGCAGGCGGCCATCGCAGCGGGGGGGGGTGTCTCTGGGCTGCAGGGAGGTGTGCAGGCTGGCCATGTGGCTGTGCTGCTGCCTGCACGCTCTCTCAGCTTCCTGCACAGGAAGGCAGGGGGCGGGGAGCTTTAAGGGGCCGCTGCACACGGCGACCATAGAGCTCAGAGGCTGGAGAGAGCGTCTCTCAACCCCTCAGCTGATGGCCGCCATGGTGGACCCCGCTATTTCGATGTTGCGGGACGCGGATCGGCTACACGTGCCCTACTTCGACGTTCAACGTCGACGTTCGACGTCAAAGTAGGCCGCTATTCCCATCTCCTCATGAGGATAGCGACTTCAACGTCTCGCCGACTTACATCGATGTCAACTTTGAAATAGCACTCGCCACGAGTAGACATGGCAGGAGCTATTTTGAAGTTGGCGCGGCTACTTCGAAGTAGCCGGCACGTGTAGACGCGGCTGAAATGGCACAGGGAGAGCTGAAAGGATGTCATAGACACAGAATCTGGGAGCTCTGCTCTAGAATCACATGTCAACTCATCTTGAGTGCTATGAATTTTCAGCATCCTGAACTCCAGAGAGCCACCAGGAATCCCCCACTGATCTTAGTGGGCTAAGGAATTCCTTAGGGCACAAATTTTATGGGGCAAATATCCTGTCTACCTTTGTTTATACAGCAATCACCACAGCAGGGCCCTGATCCTGATGGGGGATCCATGCCATCACAACAATATAAAATGCTACTACAGTAAACCCCCGAGATACATGCAACTCAGGTTAACATGACTGCCAGCCCTGACAGGAGCCGTTTCCCTGCTCCTGTCAGTGGCGGCAGCTGAGTCAGGTTCTCAGCTGCTCCCACTGACAGGAGCAGAGAAACTGACCAGGGCACCAGCCCTCATCAGTTGCCTGGTTCCCCTGAGTTATGTGGGAAATTTGACTTACATGGGGGGGTGCGAGAACACAACTTTCACGTAAGTCACGGAGCAGGTAATTAAAGAAATCATCTGCAAGCACTTGGAAGGTGGTAAGGTAATAGGAAACAGTCAGCATGGGTTTGTAAAGAATAAATCTTGTCAAACTAATCTCATAGCTTTCTTTGAGAGGATAATGAGCCTTGTGGATAGGGGAGAAGCGGTAGATGTGGTATACCTAGACTTTAGTAAAGCATTTGATATGGTCTCTCATGATATTCTTATCAAAAAAGCAGGCAAATACAATTTAGATGAGGCTACTATAGGGTGGGTGCATAACTGGCTGGATAACCATACCCAGAGAGTAGTTCTTAATGCTTCTCAATCCTGCTGGAAAAGTATAACAAGTGCGGTTCCGCAGGGGTCTGTGTTAGGACCGGTTCTGTTCAATGTCTTCATCAATGATTTAGATATTGGCATAGAAAGTACGCTTATTAAGTTTGCAGATGATACCAAGCTGGGAGGTGTTACAACTGCTTTGGAGGATAGGGTCATAATTCAAAATGATCTGGATAAATCGGAGAAATGGTCTGAGGTAAACAGGATGAAGTTTAATAAGGACAAATGCAAAGTGCTCCACTTGGGAAGGAACAATCAGTTTCACACATACAGAATGGGGAGAGACTGTCTAGGAATGACTATAGTAGAAAGGGATCTAGGGGTTATAGTGGACTACAAGCTAAATATGAGTCAACAGTGTAATGATGTTGCAAAAAAAGCAAACATGATTCTGGGATGCATCAACAGGTATGTTGTGAACAAGACACGAGAAGTCATACTTCCGCTCTACTCTGTGCTGGTTAGGCCTCAGCTGGAGTATTATGTCCAGTTCTGGGCACCGCAGTTCAAGAAAGATGTGGAGAAACTAGAGAGGGTCCAGAAAAGAGCAACAAGAATGATTAAAGGTCTAGAGAATGCGACCTATGAAAAAAGGTTGAAAGAATTGGGTTTGTTTAGTTTGGAAAAGAGAAGATGGAGGGGAGACATGATAGCGGTTTTCAGGTATCTAAAAGGGAGTCATAAGGAGGAAGGAGAAAACTTGTTCTTCTTGGCCTCTGAGGATAGAACAAGAGGCAACGGGCTTAAACTGCAGCAAAGGAGGTTTAGGTTGGACATTAGGAAAAAGTTCCTAACTGTCAGGGCGGTCAAACAGTGGAATAAATTGCCAAGGGAGGTTGTGAAATCTCCATCGCTGGAGATATTGAAGAACAAGTTAGATAGATGTCTATCAGGGATGGTTTAGATAGTACTTGGTCCCGCCATGGGGGCAGAGGGCTGGACTCAATTACCTCTCGATGTCCCTTCCAGTCCTAGTGTTCTATGATTCTATGATTCTATACCATACTACTCCTACCTTGGCAGGCCAATAACACCCAAAGGCTACGTCTACACGTGCAGCCAACATCGAAATAGTCTATTTCGATGAATAACATCTACACGTCCTCCAGGGCCAGCAACGTCGATGTTCAACTTCGACGTTGCTCAGCCCAACATCGAAATAGGCGCAGCAAGGGAACGTCTACACGTCAAAGTAGCACACATTGAAATAGGGATGCCAGGCACAGCTGCAGACAGGGTCACAGGGCGGACTCAACAGCAAGCCGCTCCCTTAAAGGGCCCCTCCCAGACACAGTTGCACTAAACAACACAAGATACACAGAGCTGACAACTGGTTGCAGACCCTGTGCCTGCAGCATAGATCCCCAGCTGCCGCAGAAGCAGCCAGAAGCCCTGGGCTAAGGGCTGCTGCCCACGGTGACCATAGAGCCCCGCAGGGGCTGGAGAGAGAGCATCTCTCAACCCCCCAGCTGATGGCCGCCATGGAGGACCCAGCAATTTCGACGTTGCGGGACACGGATCGTCTACACGGTCCCTACTTCGACGTTGAACGTCGAAGTAGGGCGCTATTCCTATCTCCTCATGAGGTTAGCGACTTCGACGTCTCGCCGCCTAACGTCGAAGTTAACTTCGAAATAGCGCCCGACGCGTGTAGACGCGACGGGCGCTATTTAGAAGTTGGTGCCGCTACTTCGAAGTAGCGTGCACGTGTAGACGCAGCTAAAGACAGTCAGAGGTAAGAAAGGATGAGTTGAGGGGCTGCAGTGGGGAGGAGCTGTTGGCAGCAACCCATCATTCCTTGAGAGGAAGGAAAGTGGATTCAGAGACTCATTCCCATTCCCCTTCTGAGGAAGCCCGGGGACTGTGTGGAGAGGGAAGCTTGGTAAGCGTCTCCAAATTTGCATTGTTAAGGCAAGGATTTCACAACCTCAGACCAGTGCCCGCTGAGATGTGTGGGTCAGTCCCACTGGAAACAAGGGCCATTCCAGGCCCAAGTGCTGGGTAACCTGTTCCCTCCATCACACTGGGCTCTGTGGCATTCCTTTTTGCCATGCTCCAGAGTACAGGGTTTCTGGGCTCGGGCTGGCATTGTTTCCCACAGGCCTGCAGGTAGTTCCTGACCCTGTCTGCCTGCTGTGACCAGGTGTCCTCACATGCAGACTGCAGAGCAGCCCAACTGACCTGTGAAACCTGTCCTGAGGATGGGTTCAGAGCAGGGACCCCCAGTACAAAAAGGATGTGAACACATTGGAGAGAGCCCAGTGGAGGGCAACAAAAATGATTAGGGGGCTGGAGAACATGACTTCTGGGGAGAAGCTGAGGGATTTAGACGTATGTAGTCTACAGAACAGAAAAGCTGCAGGTGGGATTTGATAGGAGCCTTCAATTACTTGAAGGGGCGTTCTAAATAGGATGGAGAGAGGCTGTTTTTAGTGGTGACAGATGGCATAATGAGGAGCAGTGGTCTCAAGTTGCAGTGGGGGAGATCTCAGTTGGATATTAGGAAAAACTATTTCACTAGCAGGAGGGTGGGGTGGGGTGTGTGAAACACTGGAATAGGTTACCTAGAGTGGTAGTAGAATCTCCATTCCTTGAGGTCTTTTAAGTCCCAACTTGATAAAGCTCTGGCTGTGATGATTTAGTTGAGATTGGTCCTGCTTTGAACAGGGAGTTGGGCTAGATAACCTCCTGAGGTCTCTTCCAGCCCTATGATTCTATGAACTACTAATGGCAGTTTGTCACCTATTGTTGAAATCAGCTTCTGTACCAAATGGAAGATGAGTAATGTATTGTGCCACCAATTTTTAAAATGGTTTGCAAAGGTGATTCTTACAATGACAGACTAGTAACTTTCAATCCTGGGGAAACTGGCTAAAACTATGGTGAAGACCAGAATTGTCAGACACATACTAAACTTGAGTTGTTGAAGAAAAGTCACTTTCACAGGCCTTGGGAGGCAGACCTATCATTGCTCACAGACAACCTGCCAACCTAAAACAAATCCTAACAAGCAACTATACACCGCACCACAGTCACTCTATCTCAGGGACCCATCCATGCAACAAACCTCGTTGCCAGCTCTGCCCACATATACACACCAGCAACATCATTACAGGACCTAACCGGATCAGCCACACCATCGTGGGCTCATTCAGCTGCACATCTACCAATGTAATTTATGCCATCATGTGCCAGCAATGCCCCTCTGCCATATACATCGGACAAACTGGACAGTCTCTACGTAAAAGAATAAATGCACACAAATCAGACATCAGAAATGGCAATATACAAAAACCCATAGGAGAGCACTTCAATCTCCCAGGACACACAGTAGCAGATTTAAAAGTAGCTATCCTGCAGCAAAGAAATTTCAAGAACAGACTCCAAAGAGAAATTGCTGAGCTACAATTCATCTGCAAATTCAATACCCTCAGCTCAGGATTAAACAAAGACTGTGAATGGCTGGCTAAATACAAAAGCAGCTTCCCCTCTCTTGGAGTTCACACCGCCAGATCTACTGATGACAATACAACTCAGCCTGCCTGACTGAGCTAACCTTGTTATCCCCAGCCTTGCTCTGGCCTATTTATACCTGGCCTTGCAGATTTCCAGGACCAGCATCTGAAGAAGTGAGTTAACTCATGAAAGCTCATTTTCTAAAATAGATTAGGTGGGACTGTCCTTTAAACTGGCTAATGGTTTGCCTTCCTCAACTGAGGGGGCACTGTTAGTCCCATCTCTGCAAACCACAGCTGTTCAGCAAAGCACTTGGTTATGTCCTTGGCACAAACACACACACAAATACTCTGCTGGAAGAATGCACCTAGCTCCCAGCAGAAGACTAGTCCTTCTTAAGGTAAGCACACTGCTGACAGCAGTTTCCAAAAAACTTAAAGCCCTGGCACCCACTTAAGTACCTTCTTGAATCAAGACCATAGAAGCTAAAACTGTGCATCGCTTTGCCCAGTCTGTCCCTGCTAATAGGAAACACTGAAAGGTTTTTACATTTCACCATGAGCTAGAAACAGATCTGTTCTATTATGTATGCAGTTATGTGAGGTCAGGAAGGAATTTCCTTTCAAATCAGATTGGTAATGGCCTTTTTCTGTACCATGGGGTGTAGGTTACTTGTCAGCGTAAATGTAAACAGAGTTGGAGCAACAGCAGCAAGAAGCATAAACAACAGTAAAGCACCAATTTGTTTCTTAGAATTCAGAACACATAGGCATACAAAACCAAAGACAGAAAAAAAAAGGCTGCTCCCACAGGTAGAGAGGCACAACCCATGCCCTTCCCCTCCCTTGCTGTAGGGCTCACCGGTTACAGACTGACTGCTGCCAGACCCCCCCGCCAGGTTGCATGCTTTCCTAAGGAGCTCCCCCCCCCGAATCCCTGGCCATCTGCCTCCAGGGTCAGGAAATCTCATGCTGCTGAATTTAAAGCAATAGATCACAATTTTAACAGCCTGTGAAATACATGAAACACTTCAGTGTATGCTTAAGCCCTGCTGATGTCCACGAGGCTTAAGCATGTGCTCAAAGTTAAGTGCATGTTTAAGTACGTTGCTGTACTGGGGTGTGAAGCAGAATAGGCAAGCACATTCTCCTGGCGTTAGCACAGTGACTAACTCTAGACAGAGAATAGAAATCCAGCCTGTGCCTCTTCCTGAGAGGCTATGGCAGCAAATAATTCCAAAAGGTTTGCTTGCAATAAGCTGCTTTGAAAAACCAACAAACACCTCTAAAGGGGAAGGAGGTTGAGACAGCTCAATCTGCAAGACTGTCAGAGCCTGCAGGAAAGGAAATTTGGATTCAGTGTCTTCCCCATCCATCAGCTGCATGTTTATCGTGAAGCAATGCATGCCAGCAATCCAAACACGCAAGCAATCTCCCACGTACAAATGCATTAGCCAGAATACTGTCATACATTGACTAAATACCATTACTTCATTTCATTTCTTAAAATAACGTAAGTAGTTCTACATATTGATAGGATGAGATCAAGAAACAGCTCAGCTTCCCTTGACATCAGTGGAGAATTAGCTTCCTTGCCCCACCCTCAACATCAGGGGGAGCCAGGGGTTGCTGAGAACCCCTGATAACCTGATTTGTGCAGCCCAGAGAGTGAGGGCAGCTCCCAAAACAGGGCAGACAAGGCCCTGCTTGGTTATGTAATGTGGACCTGCCATGGTGGGATTTCAGGAACAAGGTGTAGTGTAAACAATTGAGGCAGTTTTTATAAAGTTGTCCATTTTCAATTGGGGCAGCTGGTCAAAAGGATCGAGGGCTAGAAGAAATACCAGACAGTTATTTATGTGAGGCAATTTTGTGTTCTTACAGCTAATTCAGGAAGCCCTAAATGCAGAAGGAAATGAATAGCAGGAAATGGCTTTGTTTGTACCATGTGTGGGTTTTTTCACCCTGCACCCTGACCCAAGAATCTCTCCCAGAGTTCTCCAGGGTCAGACACTGGAATGTCAGCTGCTCCTCTGGCTATGTGTCTGTCTCCTCAGGTCTTCAGCTTTTCTATTTTGCCTCCCCTTCAACACAAATGCCAGCCACACATGCACACATGCATGGCCACAAAACCCAGGCAAGCCCCTCACCCACATACTGCTTGTTTATGGACAGACTCTGATAGACATTGTTTTATGTGAGATGTAGAGGGCGTAAGGCACATTCACACTTCACTTTTAATGAAGTTTCATCCTTCAAACAATCCCAATCTCCAAACAACACTGCTCTAAGCTATCGGTATAAATGGTTTATGAATCAAAGCCAGCAGCTGCCTCCTAGCTCTTCACCACCCTGAACTCTGCCTGAAGCCAGCTCTGAGCATCCTCTAACACTCTGGCTGCGTCTGCACTTGTGCCTGTTTGAAAAAACCTTTTGTCTTCCCAGGGAGCTTAGCTCTTTCTCTCCCCGCCCCCCCCAGCTCCTTTTGAATCACAAGTTTTTGCTGCAGTAAGTGCACTGTGAATGCTGCTTTGAGGGCAGGAACGCTCTGCTCTTCTGAGGTGGACATATTTTGAAAGCAAAAGTGCCAACAAAAAGCAAGCATGTGTGTCAGCTTTTAGCCATAGGGCTCTGTCGACAGTCTTGTCCCTAACAGCTGAGTAATGTAGATGCAGCTTAGAAAATACTAAGAGGATTTAATTTACTACTATTCTGCAGTCACTCTTTTTCCTACTGTGGGGAGCATCGGAACTGATGATGTTCTGAAATACTATTGGTTTTCTTATGTTTATTGTTATTAAGCATGTGTAAGCTACAGGATTCAGGTCTATGGAGGAAAACAAAGAAATGACTGAGTATTCTGATTTATTATTTGTACTGTTGTAGCACATAGGACCACCCAGTATGGAGCAAGGCTCTGTTATGCTAATTGCTGTACAGATACAGAATCAAAGCTGGCTCATACAGCAAAGGGTTTACAATCTAGGTACCTCACTCTGGTCTTCAATGAATGCATTGATAAAGCAGACAGAGAGGGAGGTGAGAAATCATTTCTGACAAGGTAGTTTATAACCTTACAACACAGTTTAGTCCGAGAGTCTGGAAGTTTAAGGCCAGAAGGATATTTAAAGAATGAGGTTCCAGAAAAAGGGAGGGCCAGAGCTGACAAGGTCTATTCAGCAAGGTGGAAATGGCCCATTATCAATACAACTGTACAATCATTACAACTGTATTTGCTCTGATCCATCAGACAGAGACAAACATCTACAAGACCTTTACCAAGCTTTCCTCAAACTACAATACCCACCTAAGGAAGTGAGGAAACAGACTGACAGAGAAAGATGGGTACCCAGAAGCCACCTGCTACAAGACAGGCCTCACAAGGAAAACAAGCGAACACCACCGGCCATCACATACAGCCCCCAACTAAAGCCTCTGCCACACATCATCAGTGACCTGCAACCCATCCCGAACAATGATCTTTCACTTTCACAGACCTTGGGAGGCAGGCCTGTCCTCGCCTACAGACAGCCTGCCAACCTTAAACAAATCCTCACCAGCCACTACAAATCACAAACCAGTGGCTCTAGGCCTGGAACCAGCCCCTGCAACAGTCCTCGCTGCCAACTCTGCTAACATATCTACACCAGTGACATCATCACAGGACCTAACATCAACCATACCATCAGGGGCTCCTTTACCTGCACATCTACTAATGTAATATATACCATCATGTGCCAGCAATGCCCCACTGCAATTTATGTTGGCCAAACTGGACAGTCTCTCTGTAAAAGAATAAATGGATATAAATCAGACATCAGGGGTGTGTCTACACTAGCCGGCTACTTCAAAGTAGCCAGCTCAAAGTCGAAATAGCACCCGTCGCGTCTACATGCGCTGGGTGCTATTTCGATGTTGAAATGGACGTTAGGTGGCGAGACGTCAAAGTCGCTATTCCCAATAGCACCCTACTTCGACGTTCAACGTCAAAGTAGGGTGTGTGTGGACGATCTGCGTTCTGCTACTTAGAAATTGTGGGGTCCTCCATGGCGGCCATCAGCTGAGAGATTGAGAGACACTCTGTCCAGCCCCTGCGGGGCTCTATGGTCCCCGTGCGCAGCAGCCTTAAAGGCACCACCGACCCAGATTTCCTGTGGCAGGAAGCTGAGAGTGTGCAGGCAGCAGCACAGGCACGTGCTAGCCCTGCACGCTTCTCAGAGGCCCCGATCCCCACTGCCTTACCTATGGCCTCAAACCAGCCCCCCGAGCGCCCCCAGGGCTCCCCTCCTGAGGGGATCCAGGCACCCCCAGCAGCCAGGCAGGGGACCAAAAGAACGCAGGGCCCATCCTGGTCGGAGGCCGAGCTCCGAGACCTGCTGGGGCTCTGGGGCGAGGAGGAGGTGCTCCACGTGATGGGGAGCAAGCGGCGGAACGCAGAAGCGTTCACCTGACTGGCCAAGGGCCTGGCCGCCTGGGGTCACCCTGCCCACACTCCGGAGAAAGGTGAAGGAGCTGCAGCAGGGTTACGTCCGGGCCCAGGACTCGGCCAGCCAGTCTGGGGCTGCTCCCTCCACTTGCCCCTATTACAGGGAGCTCAGGACCATCCTGGGCCCCTGGGACACCTCCTCCCCACCAGCCACCCTTGACACCACGGCCAACGAGCCCCAGCAGGCCTCGGAGCCGGAGTCCGGCCCAGAGGCCAGCCCTGCACCCCAGGGCCCACCTGAGGAGTCCCCCCTCGGGACAGCGGAGGAGGGGTCCAGCAGCAAGGAGGGGGGGCTCCTCATTGACCTCCCCTTCCGGAGCACCAGCCGGGCATCTGCCCACCAGGCTTCCCCCGACCACAGCAATGGACGGTCAGGTACATACCCCACAGAGCACACACCCATGGGCCACAGGGTGGGGGCACCAGACACGACCGGGAGCCTCACACACCCCCAGCAGACCCCAACCCGCGAATGCCCAGACGCAGTACAGTCCTAGGACGGTGGCACGGCCATCAGCGCCCATCAGCACCCGTACCCATGGACAGAACTCAGTCTTGACCACGGGGGCAGGGGGACAATGCCATGGTGACAGCCAACAGGGACATCAAACCCACTGATGGGGAGGGAGACCCAGCACCCAAGAGGGGGCGGGGAGAATGGGCCATGGGCCAGGGCACTGTACTAACAGCCTTCCCCTCCCTCTCTCCCTCTCTCCAGCTGCAGCATCTGATGCCCCACGCAGCCAGGCACCCTCTGTTGTCCCCAACAGCCTGCCAGAGGCCAGCCACCGCCAGCACTCGAAGACACCCCCAAGGCCAGCGGGATGGTCCCGCCACCGCCAGACTCTGGGGATGGCCCTGGTGGACCCTCAGCTCCTGGAAGCTCTCCAGCAGCAGACGGAGGTGGCGGAGGAAAGACTCCGTTTCGAGTGGGAGGAGTCCACCCGGTGGTGGGCGGCGTGGGAGGACTTTATGGGGGTTTTCAGGGACATAGCCGGGTCAATCCAGGAGGCCGTCGCCCGTCTCTTGCCCCCCGCTGCCCCCCGGGCCGCCCCACCTGCCTCGCTGCCTGCTGCCCCACCTGCCGCTCCACCCACCTCGCCGCCTGCTGCCCCACCTGCCGCCCCACCTGCCTCACCACCAGCAAGCTCCACAGAGCCCACTGGGGCTGAAGACCGGCCAGTGGAGGCATCCCGGCCATACCTGCTGGTCCTCCCAGCCCCCAGCCAGCCATGCCAGGGACCGTGGACATGGGGAGGGGGGGGTTGCGAGCCCATACCCGCTGGCGCTCACACCCCTCTACCCCGACCCCGGACTGATGGGGGCCCGGTGGATGGCTTGGCTGTTGGCCCATGTACACAGTTGTCCCTCTTTTTGTATATAGTTGTCCCCCTTTGTGTAGATTAGTTGCAGTTTCTTTGTTGAATCAAAGAAATTATCTGGTTAAAAAAAAAAAGGTTTTATTTTCCAAAAAGCTGGAGGCATGTGCTTGTTGGGGGGCATGGCGTGCAGGTGTTGGGGCGGTATGTGGGCAGTGCGGGCTGTGTGTGGCGGGGGGGTCTTCTGGGGAAGGCCAGGGAGGTGCTAAGGGGTCTCCCTGATCGAAGTGGGCCCGCAAGGCCTCGCAGACCCGGACCCCCTCATGGTGGGCCTGGCGGCTGGATGCCGTGGCTGGCTGGGGGAAGCCCGTGCTGGCGTCAACCGCCCACCCCTGGATGAAAGCCTCCCCCTTGCTCTCAACGATGTTGTGGAGCGTGCAGCACACACCCACAACCAGGGGGATGTTCTGGAGGCTGACTTCCAGTCAAGAAAGGAGGCACCGCCAGCAGCCCTTCAGATGGCCATATGTTCTCTCCACCACCTGGCGGGCGTGATTCAGGCGGGCATTGAACCACTCCTGGCTGGCGTTGAGGTGGCCGGTGTATGGGCACATGAGCCAGGGCTGGAGGGGGTAGGCCGCGTCTGCCACAAGGCAGAGGGGCACGGTGGTGTCCCCCAGAGGGATCTTCTTCTGGGGGATGTAGGTCCTCACCTCCAGCCAGCGGCACAGGCCCGAGTTCCTAAAAACACAGGCATCGTGTGTGCAGCTGGGCCAGCCCACGTACATGTCCTGGAAGCGGCCCCGACTGTCCACCATGGCCTGCAGGACCACAGAGTGGTAGCCCCTGTGGTTGATGTATCTTCCTCCGCTGTGGTCCGGGGCACGGATGGGGATGTGGGTCCCATCCAGGGCCGTGAAGCAGTTCGGGAACCCCATGGAGGCGAATCCGGTGACAGCTGTGTCCAGGTCCCCAAGTCGGATGACCCTCTGGAGCAGCATGGCGTTAAGCGCACAGACCACCTGTTGGGAGGGAACACAGGTGCCCATGAGGCTGTGCAGGGTGCCCCAGGGCCCTTCCCTCAGGCCCCCCTCCCAGGCACCTCCCTGGGTACCCCACTTGCCCAGCCCTTCCCTCCCCGGTACCCCTCCCTTTCCAGCCCCACACCTGGCCCCTCCCTCCCTCCTTCCCTCCCCAAGCCCACAGCTGGCCCCCGCCAGTGGGTGCGTGCCTGGGCCTCCTTACCTCCATGATGACGGCCCCGACCACTGCCTTTCCCACTCCAAACTGGTGTCCCACGGAGCGATAGCTGTCTGGAGTGTCCAGCTTCCAGATGGCTATCGTGACCCTCCTCTCGACGGGGAGGGCGCTCCACATCCGGGTGTCGTGGTGCCTCAGTGATGGGGTGAGCCACTGGCAGAGCTTGAGAAAGGTCTGCCGGCGCATGTGGAAGTTCCGGAGCCACATATCGTTGTCCCAGTCCCGCATAACGAGCTGCTCCCACCACTCGGAGCTGGTGGGGTAGCTCCAGAGGCGGGGGAGCAGCCAATGAGGGAGGAAGAGGGGAGCCCGGTGGTCAGGGGCATCCCCGTCTGCCTCCGGGGTGAGCTCCTCTGGCAGGAGCCACTGGGTGGCCTCCCGGGCAGCACCTAGCAGGGTGCTTGCCCCCTGGATGACTACCTGCAGGGGCCTCCGCTTCCTGCTGCTGCTGCTACTGCAGTTGCTGATGTGTGTCCATATCTCCTGTGACTTGGTCTGTGAGAGAGTGGCTACTGCTCTGCAGACCTCATGCTGGGCAGGCCGGGTGTGTCTGGGAGGGGCCCTTTAAAGGAGCGGCTTGCAGCTGCCCCGGAAGGGCTAGTGTGCTCTGTGACCCAGTCTACGGTCTTTCCTGGCCCCTTATTTCGAAAGAGGGTGCTTGTGTGTGTGGACGCTCTGCATTTCCTTCCAGGGTGGCTCCTTTCGACGTTCCCTGTCGCTTCTTCGACGTTGAACGTCGACGTTGCCAGCTCTGGAGGAAGTGTAGACGATAATCGTCGAAGTAGCCTATTTCAATGTTCTTCAAAATAGGCTACTTCGACATAATGTGCTAGTGTAGACATAGCCCAGGAACGGTAAGGTACAGAAGCTTGTGGGGGAACACTTCAATCTCCCTGGACACTCAGTAGCAGATTTAAGGGTGGCAGTTCTGAAACAAAGAAATTTCAAAAATCAAAAGTGGAGAGAAATCTCTGAGCTGCAATTTATTTGCAAATTTGACTCCATTAACCAAGGATTAAACAGAGACGGGGAGTGGCTCGTAGCTTACAAAGGCAGCTTCTCTTCCCTGGGTGTTAAGATCTCCCCATTAGACTCTGACAATGGCTCATGTCCCCCTGTCTTATCTGACTTGTTCTTCCCTCTTTTGATACCTACTGTTGATAATGGGCCATTTCCACCTTGCTGAATAGACCTTGTCAGCTCTGGCCTTCCCTTTTTCTGGGACCCCATTGTTTAAATACCCCTCTGAAACTACCACTCATGCATCTGATGAAGCAGGTCTTTGCCCATGAAAGATTATGCTCCAAAATATCTGTTAGTTTATAAGGTGCCACAAGACTTCTTGTTGTTCTCACAGCTACAGACTAACATGGCTACCTCTCTGATACTTTAAGTGAGTGGTTCCCAATCAGGAGTCAGCAGACCCCTGGGGGTCTGTAAGAGTATTGCAGGGAGGTCCATGAAAAAATAAAAGATAAATAAAAATGAGCATAGAAAATAAGTTTTAAATAAATTGTAAAGTTATAATAAATTATTATTTTTAAATTAAATATCATCCAATCATGTTATTAATTGCTGTCCAAAAGTCTATATTGTGGTTTCCTTTCTCATTTAATGAAGTGTACATAATGGCTAGAACTGGCTTGGGGGGTGGTCTGTGAATGGTTTGGGGGAGTTATTGGGGGTTCACCCTAGTGCAAAGTTGGGAACCACTGCTCTAAGTGACTGTTGAAGGGGGGTCATGGAGTTGTGGATGGGGTTGCAGCAGACTTGTGTTGTGCATGAGAGTGAATGTTTGATTTTCCCATTTCAAAGTGGTAGCTCTACTATCAGATCATCTAGTTTGGCCTGTACATCACTGGCCACGAGCACCACCCAGTACCTGTGTGCTATACCCAGCAACAAAAACGAGACCAAATTGTCACACCCTATGGCACACAGGGCTGTTCTGTAGCACAGAAGCCAATAGGAGGACTGAGGTGAACCAATACCTGCAATGATAGGGAAATAATTAAGTGAGCTGCACTAGATAATTTTGGTTTATAATAATAAACACCCAACTCATCATGGGCCTGATCCAAAGCCCAATGGAAAGACTCCCACTGACAGGCCCCAAATTATCCACGAGTGCTCTAGACATACTGTCTTGGCATGTACTGAAAACTGGGAAGAGCCTTATTGTGCTGGTGACAGGTGCAGACTGGAACATTCTCATTATGCACAGAACATGGAGATGGCAGTAGTGCCTGAGCTTTGGGCCTCCACCTCAATGTGGAATGGGCAAGAGGCAATTAATTTCCATGCCTCTTTGTCACAAAATGTTCCCTTATGGAGAAGCTGAGGCTGCGGCCACCCACTTTTCCCCAGGTTCCATTTCCCCCTGTCCCAGAATGTAGGATTTCAGGACCCCAGTATTGGCAGATAGGTCTGTCCCTATCAATACACAAATTATGCAACTGCGCAAGGCACCATGTGGCACCCCAAATTCCATGGTGCCCTAGGCAGCTGCATGATGTGTATCAGCACTGGCTCCATCTGCCAGTCCCCCAGCGTGGTCTGCCCAGACACCACTCAGCAGCTGTTTCCCCCTCAGGCTGCCCCCGCCCCGAGGGGTGGGATGCAAGTGTTATGTAGAAATTAGTAGGAACAGCCCTGTCAGCAAAACAGGAAATGCTCCGTTGCTGACTGGCCGTGACTCTATTCAGCACTGGTGAGGCCACATCTGGAATATTGTGTCCAGTTTTGGGCCCCCCGGTATAAAAAGGATGTGGATTTGCTGGAGCAGGTTCAGCGAAGGGCAACAAAAATGATTAAGGGGCTGGAGCACAAGACCTATGAGGATAGGCTGAGAGATTTGGGTTTGTTTAGTTTACAGAAGAGAAAACTTAGAGGTGATTTAATAGCAGCCTTCAGCTTCCTGAAGGGAAGCTCTAAAGAGGAGGGTGAGAAACTGTTCTCAGTGGTGTCAGATGGCAGAACAAGGAGTAATGGTCTGAAGTTGAAGAAGGAGAGGTGTAGGTTAGATAGTAGGAAAAACTACTTCACCAGGTGGGTGGTGAAGCATTGGAATGCGTTGCCTAGAGAGGTGGTGGATTCTCCATCCCTTGAGGTTTTTAAGTCCTGGCTGGACAAGGTCCTGGCTGGGATGACTTAGTGGGGGTTGATCCTGCTTGAAGCAGGGGCTGGAAGAGATGACCTCCTGAGGTCCCTTCCAGCCCTGTGATTCTGTGATTCTATTACAACCAGGATGGCACAACACGGAAAACCTGCCACTAGCTGAAGTCAACTTGGCATTCATTTGGGGAGCCTTAGAACCGAGATTCAGTTTTTAATTCGAGACAGCAGATTTCTGTGGTGGACTCAGCACAATCTCTGGTAGCTAGCTTTGTCTCTGGGATCCTGGCACCTATCGAGTACTGATCTCTGTTTTCTCCTTTATAGAACCAGTCCTTTGCCTGCTATCTCAGATGTGCTGCTTTGGTACAACAACACACATTCTGGGGAGCTGTACCTCCTCTGTACTTCAACTGGAGCTTGAACTATTTACACTTTCCATCACAGCTAATTCATTACATTTCCACAATAACCTTGCAGCCTTGAGAGCCTGTGGGTCGGGGGAATTGGAAAGTGCAGAGATGTAGATGTTTTAATCTGATTCACAAAGCCTGGTGGGATTCATCACAGTACAAGTAATAGAAGTCCCTAAACTCTGGGATGCAGCTCCCTAGAGGGGTGCAGCTAGGACTTAGGCTAGCCCCCATCAGGGGGAAGAGAGGGAATACCATTCAGCTATGCTCACGGCCCTGGACCTGGCTGCTGACACTGAGAACAACCTTAGTGTGTCAGACCAAAGGTTCATCTAGCCTAGTACCTTGTCTTCCAGCAGAGGCCAATGTCAGGTATCCCAAAGGGAGTGAACTGAACAGATAGTCATTGAGTGATCCCACTTTTGTCACCCATTTCCTGCCTCTGACACACAGAGGCTATGGACACCATTCCTACCCATCCTGGCTAACAGTCATTGATGGACCTAACCTCCATGAATTTATCTAGTTCTTTTTGAACTGTGTTACAGTCCTGGTCTGCACAACATCCTCTGGCCAGGAGTTCCACAGGCCTGCTGTGTGCTGTGTGAAGAAAAACCTATTTTTGTGAGTTTTAAACTTGCTACTTGTTAATTTCATTTGGTGACCCCTAGTTCTTATGGGAATAAATAACTTTTTCTTGTGCACTTTATCCACATCAATCATGATTTGATATGCCTCTATCATATGCCCTCTGCCCTTAGTCTCCTCTTTTCTAAGTTGAAAAGTCCCAATCTTTTTAAATTTTCTTCATGTGGCACCCGTTCCAAGACCCTAAACATTTTATTGTCCTTTTCTGACCCTTTTCCAATCCAATATATCTTTTTTGAGATGAGGTGAACACATCTGTATGCAGCCCCACCATACCTAGTGCTCTGCTCCTGTGCCCAGGGTCCCAGCCTCTAGCCTTGGCCACTGAATAAGTCTTTTCTCCACCCTGCACCCCATTCCCAGAGCTACGGCCCCAGCCTCAAGCCCCTTATCCCATCCATGCCCCTCCACCCACAAGCTGCAGGCCCTGGCAGGAAAGGGAGTGGACAGAGATAAGGGAGAGTGTGAGGTGATATGTTTGAGGACCATTGCCTCACAAACTTTTTATTCAGTTATGCATGGGCCTTAACATACTACATGTCCGAATAAGACTTGTTGTCAGTGTCTTTTGTTTAAAGGACTGACCTTGTTGCATCATTATGAACAAGAACAAGCCAGGTTTCTTGGAATTTGGCACCATTTAAGGTGGCTTATGCCATGTAGCTGCAATTGCCCTCAAGCCAATCACAGATTAGAGAATAATTTACATTTGGTAGGGTTTTTTCTAAAGTTTGCCTGTACTGTATGTGCTAAGCTGGGAGTCTTTCTACTGGAAAGATAATTTTAGACTGATGTTACATCATGGAAAATGTTTAAACAAAAGTCTTGTTTCAGAGTGACTTGCATAACCAAGATCATTTGTGCAGCTAGGGGACTCTCTCTCTCTCTGCCTTACTGGGCTAGAGTGTGACTGCGCTAAACTGTAAATTATTTGTACACACAGAAGGGCTCCTACGGTGTGCATCTTACAACTGTGCACTTCAGGACTCCCAGCTACACAGTAGTTTAGATGAGGGGTGCGCAAAGTGTGGGGCTGGCCTCCTTGGAGAGGAATGAAATTTTTTAGGGGGACACAGCACAATCAGCTGCTAGGTTACAGGCTCATCCATCTCATTAAAATGTTGAAATATGTTACTGTTTTATGTATGTGTATTTACATTTCTATACCACTTAATAAAGTTTTCACATTCTACATACTTATTTTCTTATACATGCCGAAAGGATTTTTTTTCATATGAACATAATGGAAATTTCTGCCGGTTTGGATTACACTATACAGGTTGGGGAGGCCCTGCTAATCGCAGAGGCAAAAAACGGGGCCTGATGTAAAAAGTTTGCTCACCCCTGGTTTAGATAATACTCGGCATGATCGTGGGACAAGAACTTGTCAAACCGCAGAGTGATATCTGGGAATTCCTCAGTAACCAATATTGTAAAAGACCCAGTTCAATCATGACTTTAATGGACATCCATGCTTTCTTGTTTTCAGCCCACTACAGTAGCCACTGGAGCAACCCTTTGGGCTGACAATCAGCTCCCACGTGCAGAAGCAAAGGCTGACCTGAAGCAACACTTGGTGGATAGCCACCACTAGGCATTTGACTGTTCTCCTCTGGGAAGGGTGGCAATAGTAAAAGTCACAGACAGGTCACAGGTTCATACGAATTTTTGTTTATTTCCTGTGATCAATGCGTGACTTTTACTAAAAGCACCTGTAACAAAATCATAATTCCTCCCTGGGTGCTCACTCCAGCACCCCCTTTCTTTGAGAAGGTTGCAAACAAAGAGGTTGATTGATCAGGGAAACAAGGGCGAAGGGGGTGGGGAAGTGAACCAAGGCTGCTCTGGCAGTGTTCGTTGCCAAAGGTGAAGTGGAAGGTGCAGAAGCAAAGGGCCGAGAGGGAGATGCTAGATGAGTAGCCCTGACTTGGTACACGGCTGGCTGCTGAGTGGGGAGCTACACCAGTCGGTCTGTCCCTGCGCCTGCTGGGCATCTGTCCTCCTCCCGGGAGCTTCTCCCAGCTGGGCCCCCAAAGATTCTGCTGGGTGGCACTGCCCAGAACTGGTGGGGGCATTGCTCTCCCTACTCCCTCCAAGTCTTGGCTGCCAGAGAGCTGCTATGTCTGGGAGATCACTCTGTGCAGCGGGGTGCTCCTGGTCAGGAGGGCTGTACCTGTCGGGGGTGCTACCCCCCTCTGGCCCATACTTGGGACGCTAAGCCTGTGGGGGCTGCCCCATGCACCTCCTATATGGGAGGTTTGGATCTGTGTTGGATGCCCCCTCCAGCCCCTAGATTGGGGGTTGGACCTGTGTGGGCTGCCCCCTCCGGTCCCTAGATAGGCATTGGGCCTGTGGAGGCTGCCCCCTCCAGCCGCTAGACGGAGGGCTGGACCTGTGGAGGTTGCCCCCTCCAGCCCCTGGATTGGGGGGTTGGGCCTGTGGGGGCTGCCCCCTCCGGCCCCTGGATTGGAGGGTTGGGCCAGTGGGAACTACCCCCTCCAGCCCCTAGATGGGGGGTTGGGCCTGTGGGGGCTGTCCCCTCCAGCCTCTGGATTGGGGGGGTTGGGCCTATGGAGGCTGTCCATTCCAGCCCCTAGATGGAGGGCTGGGCCTGAGGGGGCTGCTCCCTCTGGCCCCTAGATGGGCGTTGGGCCTGTAGGGGCTGCCCCCTCCAGCTCCTGGAGCGGGGGGTTGGGCCTGTGGGGACTGCCCCCTCCAGCCCCTGGATTGGGGGTGGACCTGTGGGGGCTGCCCCCTGTATTGGGGGGTTGGGCCTGTGGGAGCTGCCCCCTCCGATTCCTGTAGCAGGGGGCTGGGCCTGTGGGGGCTGCCCCCTCCGACTCCTGTATTGCGGGGTTGGGCCTGTGGTGGCTGCCCCCTCTGACTCCTGGATTGGAGGGTTTGGGCCTGTGGGGGCTGTACCCTCTGACACCTGTATTCGGGGGGGTGGGCCTGTGGGGGCTGCCCCCTCCAACTCCTGTATTGGGGGGGTTGTGCCTTTGGGGGCTGCCCCATCTGACACCTGTATTAAGGGGGTGGACCTGTGGGGGCTGCCCCCTCTGACCCCTGTATTGGGGGGTTGGGCCTGTGGGGGCTGCCCCCTCCGATTCCTGTAGCGGGGGGCTGGGCCTGTGGGGGCTGCCCCCTCCGACTCCTGTATTGCGGGGTTGGGCCTGTGGGGGCTGCCCCCTCCGACTCCTGGATTGGGTGTTTGGGCCTGTGGGGGCTGCACCCTCTCACACCTGTATTCGGGGGGGTGGGCCTGTGGGGGCTGCCCCCTCTGACTCCTGTATTGGGGGGGCAGGCCTGTGGGGGCTGCCCCCTCCTACCCCTGTATTGCGGGGTTGGGCCTGTGGTGGCTGCCCCCTCTGACTCCTGGATTGGGGATGGGCCTGTGGGGGCTGCCCCCTCCGACTCCTGGATTGGGTGTTTGGGCCTGTGGGGGCTGCACCCTCTCACACCTGTATTCGGGGGGGTGGGCCTGTGGGGGCTGCCCCCTCTGACTCCTGTATTGGGGGTGGGCCTGTGGGGGCTGCCCCCTCCGACTCCTGTATTGCGGGGTTGGGCCTGTGGTGGCTGCCCCCTCTGACTCCTGGATTGGGGATGGGCCTGTGGGGGCTGCCCCCTCCGACTCCTGGATTGGGTGTTTGGGCCTGTGGGGGCTGCACACTCTCACACCTGTATTCGGGGGGGTGGGCCTGTGGGGGCTGCCCCCTCTGACTCCTGTATTGGGGGGGCAGGCCTATGGGGGCTGCCCCCTCCTACCCCTGTATTGGGGGTGGGCCTGTGGGGGCTGCTCCTTCTGACCTCTGATTTGGGGGGGTTGGGCCTTTGGGGGCTGCCCCATCTGACACCTGTATTGGGGGGGTGGGACTGTGGGGGCTGCCCCCTCCGACTCCTGTATTGGGGGGTTGGGCCTGTGGGGGCTGCCCCCTCTAACCGCTGTATTGGGGGGGTGGGCCTGTGGGGGCTGCCCCCTCCAACCCCTGGTTTGGGGTTGGGCCTGTGGGGGCTGCTCCTTCTGACCTCTGATTTGGGGGGGTTGGGCCTTTGGGGGCTGCCCCCTCTGACAACTGTATTGAGGGGGTGGGCCTGTGGGGGCTGCCCCCTCCGATCCCTGGAATCGGGGTGGGCCTGTGGGGGCTGCCCTCTCCAGCCCCTGGATTGGGGGGTTGGGCCTGTGGGGGCTGCCTCCTCCAACCTCTGGATTGGGGGTGGGCCTGTGGGGGCTGCCCCCTCTGACCCCTGGATTGGGGTTGGGCCTGTGGTGGCTGCCGCCTCCGACTCCTGTATTGGGGGGTAGGGCCTGTGGGGGCTGCCCCCTCCGACCCCTGCATTGGGGGGTAGGGACTGTGGGAGCTGCCCCCTCCGGCCCCTGGATTGGGGGTGGGCCTGTGGGGGCTGCCCCCTCTGACCCTTGTATTGGGGGGTTGGGCCTGTGGGGGCTGCCACCTCCGACCCCTGGATTCGGGGTGGGCCTGTGGGGGCTGCCCCCTCCGACCCCTGCATTGGGGGGTAGGGCCTGTGGGGGCTGCCCCCTCTGACCCCTGCATTGGGGGGTAGGGACTGTGGGGGCTGCCCCCTGGATTGGGGTTGGGCCTGTGGGGGCTGCCCCCTCCTACTCCTGTATTGGGGGGGTGGGCCTGTGGGGGCTGCCCCCTCTGACCCCTGGATTGGGGGGTTGGGCCTTTGGGGGCTGCCCCCTCTGACCCCTGGACTGGGGGGTTGGGCCTGTGGGGGCTGCCCCCTCGAACCCCTGGATTGGGGTTGGGCCTGTGGGGGCTGCCCCCTCCGACTCCTGTATTGGGGGGGCGGGCCTGTGGGGGCTGCCCCCTCCGACCCCTGGATTGGGGGTGGGCCTGTGGGGGCTGCCCCCTCTGACCCCTGGATTGGGGTCTGGGCCTGCGGGGGCAGTCCCGGGGGCAGGCTGTCCCATTTCCTGTGCTACACTGGGATAACGTATCGGAGAGGCAGCCGTGTTAGTCTGGGTCTGTAACAGCAACCAAGGACCCTGTGTACCTTGCGTTTTTGCTCACGTGGCGAGCTGCTGCCTCTTCACGCGGATTCTCCTCTCCCATTGGCTGGAGGAGAGGGTATGGCCCGTTTCCATTGGCTGAGCTCTCGGGCTCGCCGCGCTTCCATTGGCTGATGGATCGGAATCTGGCTCGGAGCTCGCGAGCCTATCCCGGCGCCGTGGCTGCGCCCCGCCCCTGCAGTGGCCCCCATTGGCCCGGCCTGCGCCGGCCATCCGCTAGCCTAGTTCGTCGGCCGCGGCAGGTGACTGCTTGGGGAGCGGGGCCGCGTCGGGCGCATCGCTGGGTCCACGAGCTGTGCTAGGTAGGGAGCGCGCGGACAGGGCGCTGAGGGAGGGGGCGTCCGCGTTTCGGTCCCCGCCGGGTGTTGCGGTGGGGCTTCGCGCCGGGACCCCGCCCCTAGCAGGGCAGGCTGAGCGCGGAGCGGTGCGCGGCCCGGCCGTGCTGCGAGCCTCGCCGCTTGTCCCGGGCTGGCTCCGCAAGGCTCCCGGGACCTACGGACGAGGCTGGGCCTGGCTCGTTGAAGCCGGGCAGGGGAGTTCGGGCCTGCCGATGCCCCCCGTGTCCGCTTTGAACCCCGCCGTGCGCTCGCAGAGCCGGGACGGCCGCGAAGGGGGGTCCCCGCTCTGCCGGTGCAGGTGGCGAGCCTGGCCGTGGTAATGCCCCAGCAGCGCTTGGGGTGGAGGACAGGGCGCTTTCCAGTCGCTGCCTGGAGGGGGCCTAGTCCCCCGGAGAGATTTTTCCGAGGTGCCCCCAAGCCATAGGCAGGTGGTCTGCAGTGTGCGGACAGTTGGCGCTGGCAGATGCAAGCCCACAACAGCAGACAGGTTTTAGGAAGGGTGTTGGGTCCATTTCGGCGTTCCTCGAGTTGCCCATATGTCGAAAACTGTAGGAATGCAGGGGCCTGAAAAGATCATCTAGTGCCGCCCCCTGTACTGGGTCAGAGTCATATACATGTATGCTGTCTATGACAGATGTTGACTTCTTTGTTTCCCTTTTGATTTGGGTTCAGATATAGGTGGGTTCTAGCAACAGGCGTCCATTTGATGTGCTAGCTGCTGGTTATATTACTGATGGTCTAACAGAACACTGGGTGTCATTAAGGGAAAGATAATAAGATAAAGGCAATATGTTAGTTTCCATGTAATTCCATGGTACACCCATATCTTGAAGGCTTAATGTAGATGTGGCCTCACCATCTCAAAAATATCTATTAGCATGGGAAAGAGTGCAGCAAACAGGAACAGAATGATATGTTGGAGTAGCTTCCTTATGAAGAGAGTAAAAAGACTGTGAAGAAATGGTTAAGGGGTAATATGACTGAGAGCTATATAATCATAACAACCATGGACTAAGTAAACAGAGTCTTTTAAACCTGTGGCCTATTAATTTTATTTTTGTGACCTCTAGTTCTTGTATTATGAGGAGTAAGTAGCAAACAAAAAGAACTATTTCTTCACACAGTGCTGCACAGTTAACTTCTGGCACACTTTGCTGTAAGGTTTTGTGAAGACCAAGATTATAGCAGGGACAGGTATAACAGATTTCAAAAATGAACTAGATAAATTAATGCAGGATAGGCCCATTTGTGGTTTAGTCAGGCTGGGCAGGGGTGTTGTCCCTAGCCTCTTTGCCAGTACACTCATGCGTCGCTATACCAGCACAGTTGGTTCCCAAATTTCTGCTCATAGGTGAAAACTCATAAGAGGGACACTAAATTTTCATTAAAATACATGTAAGAGTCTCTGATTCGTTCCAAGTGCTTGTAACTTGGCAAAGGAGTGGCAGCATGTGGTGCTGCTTTTGAAAGGTAAGTGAACCCTGGGTTTCGGGGGGATGGGGTGGAGAGTTGGGGAGGGTTAAAGGCTGGTGGCAGTTTGGGGCCAGGAACAGCAGGGAGGGTTGAAACCTGGTGGTTGGGTCTGTGGGGTGGGCGGTGGCATTAAGGGTGTGGCAGTTTGGGTCTGCAGGGCTGGCGGGGCTTCAGGCTGCAGAAGACTGGGTCTGCAGGGAAGGGGGGAAGACTCCTATGTGGGGGGAGTTCACTTGTCTAGTGAACAAAGGTAGGTATATGTGTCCCTCATTTCAGCGAGTACTTGTACGTAAAGTACTCGTTTAAGGAGGGATGAGTGTAGCTGGGAATGGGTGCCACGTCACTTGATGATTATTTCTTTTTTTCATTCTCTCACATGCACCTGGTATTGATTGTTGTTAGAAGATGGGATGAAAGGGTAACTTATATTTGAGTTGCAGAGTTTACCTTCTCTCATGCTTTATTGTTACATCTCCTGTGGGATCTAAAGGGGTTCACTTTGTGGGCCTCTGCGTCTGAAAATGCACTGGATTTCCATTGCACGTTGTGTCTTTGCAGGGTTTCACCTTGTTCCTTGTCTTGTGTGGCATCACTGTAAATAAGAAGTATTTGGAAATCTGATAATTTGCTGAGGGTCTGTGCTTTTTGCGGGAATGGCTTGCAGCTTCTGTCTCTCATTAGAGTTGTCATTGTTCCCAGATGTCATGGATGGTCTATGGTATGTCATCATCTACAGCTGACCAGGAGGTGCAGTCATTACTACTGCTGGCTTCCCGGGGATCAGATACTTTGGTTCCTGCCAAGCTTCACTACTGTTACTCATTCTGAATAGGCTACTCCTCAAGCCCGTGGGAAGACTTGTGGTTTTCTAGACTATACCTGTCCCTTTCCACCTCATTCCAGGTAGGCATGCATGAACACCCAGAGTATCTGCTCTAATTTTTTGTTCACTTGTGGGGTGCACTTATGTATAGGTGGTGACAACCTTTACAGACTTTGAATGGCCTTAGATTCTTATGTGAGAGTCCTCATTAGGTTAGGTAAAGTGGAGGAGAAGCATCTACAATCACAGCTTAAGGCTCTGTGTATACTAGCATTTTTGTTGCTGTAATTTATGTAATTTTTAGGGGTGTGAAAAATATACCCTTCCAGGGGGTATAAGCTTCACTGATAGAAGTGCTGGTGTGGACAGTGCTATATTGGTAGAAGATTATCTGCCAGCATAGAGTAGCTGTGTGGGAAGTCTTACAGAACCACAGCTGCATTGGTACAGCTGTGCCCTCTCAAGTCTGTAATGTAGACATGACTCTATAATTTGAAATCCCTGTCTTTTAAAAATCAATGCCTGTAAAGTCTTGTGGTGAAGGTCACTGACCTGAATGTGGGACGCCATTTATTTTGCCTAGAATTTGACTTACTGTTTTTGTTAGCATTGGTACTTTATGACCTGTAACTAAAATACCTGTTTCAGGGTGGTAAGAGCTGTGGAAACTAAGGCTATATCTCTACTGCCAGTAATTGGTCAGATGTGCCAATCCTTCCCCTGAAACACCAGAAGGCAAAGTTTTGCCGTAGCAAGTGCCAGTTTGAATAGAAGGTTGTCAGTGGGCATGCTCTCCTACCAGAAACACAAATGCCACTTGTTCCAGAGTGAAAGTATTTTGTTGGCAAAAGAGCCAACAAACAGCAGCTATGTTGCCTGTCTTGTAGTGAAACAGCTCTGTCGACATGGCCAGTAGTGTAGACAAAGCCTGTAGTGATTCCCTACTTCACAGAAGTGGTGTCCTCATTGTCATTTTTCAAACTTTGCTGCTTCTGTTTCAACTAGCTTAGACACACCCCTTCAGTAAAAGATTCCAAAAGCGCAAAAGCGATGGCATGGAATAGAGTGAGGGTTCTCTGGAGCAGAGAATACTGTGTGTATTGTCAGCATGGTCTCTCTCCGCTGCAGCAGTTCAAGGTTGAAATTTCCTGGCAGTGGTGTTGACATTGTGGGTACCCCCTGACTATACCCTTGTTACAGTATTTCCTTTCTTGAGGATTTACATGGGTGTGTAGGCTTAACAGTCACGTGGTTGCTTCACTTTGGTTTGTTCCATCATATGAAAGTTTAGGGTTGTTTTGCTGTGTGTCAGGAATTCATTGATAGTGGTAGGATTTATAGCCTCTTTTGGCCACATAGTCTCTTGTCATGAAGTACTTGGAGCTCAGTACTTGCCATTGTGAGCCTTATTTTACTGGCGTCATGTTATGCACTGTTCCTAGCATGACATGCAGCCATTGTTTGCTGTCCTGCTGTTTGCAGGTTTCTCGTGAGGAGGGGCATGCCTTGTACCGTTGCTCACCTACAAGTCATTAACTCAGGGGTAGGGTAGAGGTGGGCCATATTCAGCCTGCCAAACCACTGGATCCAATCTGCCGCTATTCATTGGTCCAGCACTTCAGCAGCCTCCCTGCCTGCTGTGCCCCTACAAGTTGCTCTAAGTGGCCTGCTGCAGAGGCCATGTGGTCTCTGTGTGCTGTGCCCTCCGGGGGAGTGGGCTTCACATACTGCTCCTGCCTCTAGCATAATATTGCAGCACTCAGTGGCCACTAACCAGTCATTGGGCATTGCCTGGGCCATGCTAGTGGCACATGCAGCACGCAGAGGCCTTCCCCATACCAAGGGGCATGTGGTGGTTTGGTGCTTTGAGACACACATGGACCCCTGCAGCCAGCCATTTTGAGCAGCTTGCAGGTGCATAGTAGGCAGGGAGTCTGCCTGAGGGTCTTGCGAGGCACCTGGTTGATAGCCACAAAAGTAAGTGTCTCCCAGCCAGAGCCTGCACCCATACCCCTAATAGACACTGCACCCCCTCCTCCTGATCATAACCTCATCTTTCAAACTCCGTCTCAGACCCCACAGTCCTCCATTAATATCATAGAAGAGTTCAGCCTTGGCCACTTACCCAGTACTTGGAGTGGCTCCCCATAAAGAATTACTCTCCTTTGAGTGGTTCCTGTGGGTGCTCAGCTTATGTCTCTCTGCGTCCCAGTGCCACAGATCATAAAGTTTTTCAGAGTAGTGGCCCCACCTCCCCATGCCACATCTTTGCACTCAGAGTCTCGAGCTGCTATGGCTTTGTTGGAGTGTGCGTGCAGTGCAGCCCTCATCAGTTCCTTTTCAACTGTCCCAGGCTGAAGACGAAGTTCAAAGCAGCTTTTCTTGTCTCAGAAAAAGAATTAGAGGTTCATAGTTAGCTTTACCCTTTACCTCATAGATTTAATAGTTCTACCTTTTTTATCCTATTTATGAAAAAATGCAGCGGCAGCCTCGGTGCCACAGCAATGGCTTTTTTTCTTCTTTCAATGTGCTGGGTTGTCCTGGAATGAAGAACTGCGACTCATATAGAGACTCTGTGCCCATTTTTAATGGGCATACCTCCTGTGTAGAATCTCTGGGAGAGTCACACTCAACGAACACGTGCCCTCCTTACCAGAACATGTCAGCAAGGCGCAACTCAAGGCAGTGGTCTGGGAAAAGTCTCTATTATTCAGGGACAAACCAGAGCAGATGCAGGTGCAGCAAAAGTCCTCTGATAGGGCAGTTCTGTCACCTCACAAAGGCTCTCAAGCCGCAAAGGCTTCACTGGCATGCTCTCCATCAGTGCTGCCCAAAGCCTTGAGTTCCCTAGTGCCATCAGTATCTGGTGTCATGAGGAAAGGCAGGTCTGCCTCAGAAGAAATGAGTCAGAGTCCAAGCGAGCAATATCAGTTGGCAGTATTGAGGCATCAGCTTTGGAAAAGCTATGTATGCCTGCACCACCAGCTCCTGCCAACTCTGCTCTGTGCCAGAAAACTGACACCACAACACAGAAAAGCGCTGCATAAGATGCGGCACCTACTGAAATCTCCTCAGTCTGACACAGGAACGGTAGGTGTTCACCATGCTCCACAGTGCAGGGGTACATTAACATTCCCCATTCCTTTCAGTCATTGTTTCTCTCTTTTCACCTCAGAGGACCACTTCACACCGGTCCCCTCAAACTCTTCCCCCCCGCCACTCTTTGGCTGTGTCTACACTTGCATTCCTCTTTTGAAAGAGGTATGCAAATGAGGGAAATAAAAATGCAAATAAGGTACATATTTGCATATGTGGTGCCTCATTTGCATATAACTTCAAAATAGTTTCTTTCAAAAGAACAAAACCAGTGTAGACACTGCTCTTTCGAAAGTAAACCCCATCTTCAAAAGAATCCTTCTTCCCGTAAAAAAGGGAAGAAGGATTCTTTCGAAGGTGGGGTTTACTTTCAAAAGAGTAGTGTCTACACTGGTTTTCTTCTTTCGAAAGAAGCTATTTTGAAATAAGAATAGGCAAATGAGATGCCAGATATGCAAATCTGCTGTCATTTGAGTTTTTGATTCCCTCACTTGCATACCTCTTTCGAAAGAGTATTGCAAGTGTGGACACAGCCTTTCTGTTTTAACTCAGGCTAATAGTTGCTTGTGCTGCAGATATCTTACAACTCTTGCCTGTCTATTTTACCAGACTAGAGCCTTTGTATTCACCTGAAGGGAGGGTCACTGAGCACATGGGCTGTTCAAGTGAGCCCGATTTTTGTCTCGTCATTTTATGCAGCACAGCAGTTTTTTTTCTCTCAAACACTTTTTTCTTCAAGATTGCCAACTGCGCCTTAGGCAAACATTTTCTCTCTGCTTATATTGCCTGGCAAGCACAGCACAGCACAGTTTACTGTCACTTGGCAATGGACAGCTGGAGCTAAGAGAGCTTGGGGTCTTTTCATCAAACTGGTTTCCCTCAAGTGCTCCCTCAGACCAGCATCAGATCCTGGTCACCCTGCATTCCCACTGCCATTATCATCAATAGTGCTGTTGGGCAAGGCAGCGCTTCCTGCCTCAGACACCACCTCTGTCCCTTTGAAACAGAGGAGAGCATATTCAGCAGCTAACAGGGAATCCCCTTTGTATAAATAAAGGGCTGGGGCTCTGGACAAGCACTTACCAGGGAAATGTTCAACACCTCCTGAAGGGTCTAATGACCTGGCCAGCATGCCTAAGGATTCTGAGAAGCCCAAGCCTACAGTGGCTGACTACAGGGCTTTTATACCACTGCTTGCTACTGCAATGCTGAGCAGTGCTATACACATTTTTGTTTTCATTTTCTTTCCTTTACCTGAGGAGACAGCCTCAGACTGGGCCCCTCAATCCCCACCCCTCTGTTTACTTCAGCCTTATTGCAGCTGCTGCTGCATATACTTTACTGCTCTCAGGTCTGCCTATCTTTACAGGCTAGAGCCTTTTATTTGCCTGAAGGGACCTGGTGGGAGAGGGGTCGCTGAGCACATGAGGTGTTCTTGAGTGAACCCTATTTCTGTCTCAGTGTTTACACAGCATAGCAGTTATTTTGTGTCAGCGCTTTACTGCTTCTCTGTTTTCCCTGCATACCTTTTACATTATTCGTACAGCTATGTGAGATAAAGCAGGTGCTGCTACTCTATCTGGTACCACTGCATCTTCTAATCCAGGTAAGAGAGTGAATGCAGATGCTAACAGGGAATCCCCCTCCTCCAAAAGAGAGCTGTCCCATGATAACCAAGCTGGCTCTGTTTCCCTGTGGGACGCTGGACAAGAGCTTGCTGGGGCTGCCATCTCCTACTGCACCCCAAGAGTCGCAAGACCTGTCTGTAAGACTCAAACAAGCAGACAGGCAAGCCTAAGCCAAATGAGGCTCAAAAATCTAAAGCCGCGCCTTTGTGGGCACAGACACTGTGCTTTGCCACTGGCAAAAATAGCAGGTTGAACAGAGCCCCATGCTTGCCCACATCAGTGTGTACACTTATCCCACAGAATGACAAGGTAAGCGTCTGCAGCTGCAGTACTTCTTGCCGCCTATGTGTGTCTCAAGCCTTTTGCCTCCTGAGACCAGTTAAGGGCAACCACAATACCTTCCACTTTGTTTGGTACTGATGCCTCTCCATCACTGACAAAGCTGTATCCATCAAACATGACAGACCCTGCACCCACCCTATACAATGAGGAGGAAGTGGTGTCTCTATTAAACGTTCTTGTCTGTGTCCCTCCCCTAGCAAAGGGACATGTCAACCACGATCGATGATGCCTCAGTGGCTCCCTGGCCAATGGCAACCACCTGTTATGTCTGTGCCTCTCGCTTAGTCCTGTGGGGATCCCTGGGCTCCTCTCAGAACCCTCCAGCACCAGTAAAAATGTCAACATGCTGCTCAGCCCTTTTCAAGTCATACTTCATGTGTCTGAAGTTCAAACTGACTCAGAAGAGTGACGTGCTAGAGATTCCACTAATGTCATAGCCTGATACCCAACATAAACTCACCATCGTACTCCATGCCATGCTGTCAGTAAAACTGGCGTTGTCTTGTGGATCTGGCTAAACAAGTGTGGCAAACACCAGCCACCATTTTGCCAGTGGGCAACAAAGCAGACAGGAAAGATGTTGCCTTGCAGGGGGTGCAGAGTTCCTCTTTATACACACCCCTACTAATTCCCTGGTGGTTGTGACCAACCAGAGGGATAAACAGATTTTAACTAACTCTGCTCCTTCTTATAAGGAGTAAGTGACTTGATAGCATGAGTAGAAAGGCCTTCTCTGCTTTCCTCCAGCTTTGTCTATCAAATTATACAGTGTTGCTGACAGTATACACACACCACATATTTGAACAAATGTTTATCTTTATTGAATATATTTCAGATCCATAAAAGAGCACAGTTTACAGCTAATACTAATGACGGCTCATTCATAGTGAGGACAACCCTACAGCTCTCCCTTGAGTCTACTGGCATTGCTGCACGTTCCCAAGCAGTGGCAGTGTTTATGAGGAGAGTCTCATGCCTCTGTGTTTCTGGTTTCCCAAAGTTGGATCAGATGAGGGTGGAAGGTCAAAAACTCTTGCAGAGTCCAAAGATGCGCCCTTGCACTCTCTGAAAAACTTCATAGCCACCCTTCATGCTGGGCATTCAGGTCCCTGTACAAAACGGAAACAAAAAAGAATCATACTTACAATAAAGTAGCTATTTCACTTCCAGAGTTTCACTGATTAATTTCTGTTTTTTTTTTTTCTGTGCATCCCACTTATACCATAGATACGGGGATGTTAGATAATGCAGCTCCTGCTGTTCTAGCTGCGAGCTCTGCAACCTCTAAGAATGTAAATGTAAATGCTAAGAGGGAGTCCCCCTCACCCAAGAGAGGTGACCCCACAACTGCAAGCCTGTTCTGTCCCTGTGAGGGCTCCAGACAAGAAATTTCTGGGACTGCTACGCTAGCACACTCCAGAGGTCTCAAGATCTGACTTTCAGTGCCCACATAGCTGGGCAAGCCTAAGTCTAATGTGGCTCAAAAATCTAAAATTGTTGCATTGCTAACACAGTGTGCCCTGCTACTCACAAAATAGTGGATATATCAAAGCCCAACACCTGCCCCCATCAGCATGTGCACCTGTTTTGCCTATTTGGGAAGATAAAGCGTTCACAACTGCAGTACCACAACTGGCTGGCCACTCAAGACCTTCAGGATGCATATTTCCGTGTGACCATCCAGCCTGCATACAGGAAATACCTCAGTTTTATGGTGAGTGGGCAACACTTCCAGTACATTGTACTTCCCTTTGGCCTCTCCACTGTACCCCGGGTATTCTCCAAGGTGCTGGCAGTAGTGGCAACTCATCTGCACAAACAGAAAGTATGCACCTTCTCATACTGGGATGACTGGCTCGTCAGAGGGGGCTCCTGGCAAAGCACGCAAATAGCAGTTTGTAAACAAGTAAATCAAAGGTAGCAAAATAAAGTAAAACTTTCTAGATACACTCACCAGGCTACCCTTTGAGCCACTATACCTATCTGTGAAGGTGGTTCTCATAGTGGCAGTAACATCAGCAAGGAGGGTAGCAAAAATTTCAGCCTTCATGGCAGACCATCCTCTCACCAGGGACAAAGTGATACTCAGGCCTCATCCAAACTTTCTGCCAAAAGTTATAACCGATTTTCACAAATGAATCAACCCATCTACTTACCTGCTTATTTTCCTAAACTTCATGCCTCCCCTATGGAGGCTATATTACTCACTCTTGATGAAAGGCAGGAAGGTGCATTCTACCTTGAGAGAACTAGAGCAACCTGAAAATTGAACACATGCTTTTTGGTGTGGTCGGGGTCTTGTGCAGGAACAGTTGTTTCAGCACAATGCCTATCCAAGTGGATTGTGGGTTCCATACATACTGCATATCAACTCAGAGGCAAACAGCTGCCACAGACTATCATGGCTCACTCCACATGGGGAATGGCCTTCCTGAATAATTACCCTTAGTTGACATTTTTACATAGGACATGTGGTTTTCAGATGACACCTTCACACAGCATTATGCTTTGGCAGATGTGGTCCTGCCTCCATCCACATAAGACTCCAATGCCCATCTCCACCAAATGGGTACTGCTACAGAGTTACCTGAGTGGAGGATTCGCAGGGACCACTCAAAGGAGAACTAGCAGTTAACTTGTACAGTAATGATGCATTCTTATAGCTGAACACTTCCTGTGTCTTCCAGTACTGAGTTCTTTGACATATCTCCAGTGACAACTATTTACCAAATGGCTTTTAAAGATCCAATCGTTTTAAAACCTGAGGCAGTTCATTAACTTTTTCTGTAAGTCATGAAAAGCTTCCCCATTCCTTTTAGGGTTGTTTAACAGACTTCTACCCAGCATTCTCGAGACCTTAGGCGAGAACGATCCAAAGCAAAAATTCACATCTGAGTTATAAAATTATAACTAAAAATTGGAATCAGTTCAGTATAATTGGCCTTTTGACTTTCAGTGGCTTGAAAAGGATGCATGGAGGTTTGACTTCTAAACATCGTAGACTGACTGTCCCAAAACAGCTTTTGGATTGACTTTGTTATTGGGTAAAAAGATGTTCTATCCTCCATTTTCCAGAAAATGCCAAGGATTCTGAGGCTGCAATTATTAGTGTACTCAAATACGTAAGCAGTTTTAGTGTAATAAGCATGACCCTGTAATGTTTCTGCAACTGGTCCAGATAACAGGCAGTTGTGAATATTTGTTTGTCTTGGTTTGCAGGATAGAATAACCTATGCAAACAATAGCTTTGTGAGTAGAGGCTTGGCAAGACCATTTACAGCTGAGCAAAAGAGGGAACACAGATGATTTAATGCTTCTCTGTGATGCTTGGGACACTGTAGTTCAGTGGTACCCAACTTTTTCAAGATAGTGACCCATTTTGAAAATTCACTAAGACCTTGTGACCCAAGGCAATTTAAAACTGCAGGGTGGGGTGGGGCGGGGCAGGGAGAAGAAGGTGAAGGGTGCTTAAACCCCTCATAGCCCCAAACATCCCCCCAACCTGCCTCACACAAGCTCTGCTGCTGCCTCCTGCTGCTCCTTTGCCAGGCTGCTGTTGCCTCTTCTGTGCGGCTCCCCTCAGCCCTCCTATTCCATTCTCCTACCTGCAGCATGGGCAGTTCCCTGCCCTTTCGCACTGAAATGGGACTCAATTTAATTGGTTTCATGGCTGGATCTCCCCTGCTGGCCAATAAACCAATTAAATTGAGTTCCATTTCAGTGCAGCAGGGCAGGGTCTGGGAGGTGGAGGAGGAGTCAGGCAGCAGCACCCAGAGCCACAGATGGCTCCTTAAAGAGCCACATGCTGTTTGGAGCCACCCAGCCAGTGACCCTTACCAAATCTAATGGTGACCTGTAGGCTGGGAATGCTTGCTTTATTTGGATTTGAGCTGCGTAAAGGATATCATGAGGAAACAGAGATGGAGCTAGTTGCTGAAATGCACTTATGTACTGAGGTCTTGACACAAATTTTGAATAAATAGAAGTTCTTGTTGAATGCTATTTACAGAAGAAACATTTTAATGAAGTTCTGAAGAAGAGCAGACATTTTCCATAAAGACTTACAGCATAGTTCTTTGTCCTAAGTATTGTAGTTGTAAGGTACTAAGTTTCTGGTCAAAAATAGCTCTTGGCAACCTTGATCTCTCATTTATCCCTAGTGCTCTTCAGCCACCTGTTACTGAGATGTTGCAGTCCCATTTAGAGATTGGCCCATAGATTTCATCACTGAGAGTGATGAGAGGAGTCATTGAAAGATTTTTTTTTAATTAAAGGAAAAGTTCTTAGTTTTAAATCACATGTTAAATAAAATCAGTGGGCTGTGCCATGCTTTTCATGGCTTGGAGTACAGTCAGTTCATCTTTGGTACGTTGGATTCTTGCCAGTACATATGCCATTCAACTTTAGGTCATAGGCTGTCAGCGTACAGATGTTTCCAGTTGGGGGAAAGAGGGTGGTTGCTGCTGTTTGTTTGTAGTAGCTGGGGGCTACCCTCCCAAATGCCTTGCAGCTCTGTACCAGCCCCATACCTGCAGCCTGGCCCGCCCCTCCATCAGCCAGCTCAGAGGCAGGGCTTGCACATCCCTGATTTTCCACGGCAGTTCTGTTGACCCCAGTGTGTGCCTGTGGGAATAGAGTGGCACCTGCAGATCTTTTTGCCCCTCCTGCATGTTGGGGGAGGTAGGGAAGTGTTGAACTCCCACCTCGTGTGCTGATGAATATTGGCTTGTGTGCCACTCTTGGCACCTGTGCTGGGGGTTGCTAACCCCTCTTTTAGAATCATATTCATATTATCCTTTTGACAGCACCTCAGGGGCAGTAGATGTAAATTTGAGTATTGTTGAGTATTGAGTATTGTTGTGTAAGACATTGATCTCTAACCCTAGTGTTCGTGAGGACACTCATGTTGCTCAAAATCATGCCAGAAGAGGGAATCATGATGAGATGACACCAAACGTTATCATTTCTTGTGGCAATTATGTTACCATAAAATTTAGTGTCTGTGGTTTTGCTGTGGCTTTCGTCCCTTTCGCTCTCCAAAGTCATGAAGTTCTGTACTACTAGTACTGATGAAATATGCAGTTCCTGTTTCTGCATTTAAAGGAAGCTACATCTGTCCAATGAAGTGTGAAAAGGAGACTTTGCTGGGGGAGCAACCCAGAGCAGATATTTAATCATATTTAAGTTTTTGAAACTGCTGAAATTTTACAGTTAACTTCCAATCTTCCTTTAACTGTAATAGAGCAAAGCCATTAAAAGAAGTGGGAGGGAAAAGTAAAGCACTATACTTTAGGTTTAATATTTTGCAGCCTGCCTTAATTAGGAACACAGTAGCAGAGACACTTTTACTGACGGTCCTACAACTTTAAACCATGTGAAAATGGGTGGTTTTGGCACTGTATTTAACAAACAAAATGGTTTCTACAGTTAGAATGGAGGAAATGCAATATAAAACCCCAGTTTACTCTTTTCCTTTCTCTGTGCTTTGTCATTGGTGATCATACGTTATGGAGGGAGGGAAGAGAAGGTATGGTTCAGTACAAAATTGTTCAGCAGCTGACTCTGTGGCAAACAGTAAATTTAAGAGACATCATGTCACAGCAAAATAAAGATTTTGTTGCTTGCTTATGCTCCATTTGACCATATAATTATGTAACGATAACTGATCTTTTTTCGTCCTCCTTCTTTCAGAATACTGGATTACTTTACTTCTAAACCAGCAATGGCCGTGGACATAGCCATGCAGCTGTATCTGTGTTCTCCACCATTGAGAAGAGAGAGGTCTGGTTGTAAAATAGCTCCAAAACCAAACAAACCATTACGCCCCTGCATTCAGAACAGCAAGGCTGAGTTCATCGAACCTGGAGAGGCAGCAGCATCTCTCCGGGGAAATAGGGTGAAAAAGAGGGTTTCCTTTGCTGACAGCAGAGGCTTGGCTCTGACCATGGTTAAAGTGTTCTCGGAGTTTGATGATCCACTAGATATTCCATTCAATATCACGGAGTTAATAGACAATATTGTGGGCCTGACAACGGTAGAGAGAGACAACTTTGTCTTGGATTTTGTACAACCTTCTGCAGACTACTTGGACTTCAGAAATCGCCTTCAGACAGATTTTGTCTGCTTGGAAAACTGCATGCTAAAGGATAAAGCAATTGTGGGCACAGTGAAGGTTAAAAATCTTGCTTTTGAGAAGACTGTGAGAATAAGGATGACATTTGACACTTGGAAAAGTTTCACAGACTATCCATGCCAATATGTCAAGGACACTTATGCGGGTTCAGACAAAGACACGTTTTCCTTTGACATCTGCTTGCCAGAGAGAATCCAATCCCATGAAAGAATTGAGTTTGCAGTCTATTATGAGTGTGATGGGAAAGCTTTTTGGGACAGCAACAGAGGCCTGAATTACAGGATCATACAATCTGAATTGAAATCTGCTCGGGAAGTGTCGCAGCCTCAGGTTGGACCTGGTTATGGCATTGCCTTTGACCAGTTTGGAAGTCCGAGGTGTTCCTACGGCTTATTTCCTGAATGGCCTAGCTATTCAGGGTATGAAAAGCTAGGGCCTTACTACTAACGGAGGAACTGAGTCTTGATTCACTCACAGTTTCTGTGCCTGCTGCAACCTTGGGAATTGGCTTCAATGTGAAGTTTGCCAATGGGCTGGATAAATAACACTTTATATGGCCCTGCAAAGACCTGTCAGGGGAGAGCACTGAGTGTGACATTCAGCGATCACAAGCGGTTTTAGTACTGGCTTAAACAAGTGTCTTTTGCATCATGATAGTGACACCTCCCCACCCCCAATTTCAGTGCTTGAAAGTGGTTGGACAGAATGGTAGACCTCACTAGAGTGTCTAATGCTGCTAGTCCTCTTCTGTATAAGGCTGCTAATCTCCTCCAGTTAAACACTTACTACTTCAGTTCTTGCCTTGTTCACATAGGTATGTAGTAGTGTCTTGATCCTGTGTTGCACATTAGGGTGGTTAAGGGCATCAGGATCTTAGAGGGAGGCTCTCTTAAACTGTTTTCCCATTTCTGTGGCGCTATGCAAATTGGATTTGCTACAAGACTATTTGACAGATAATTTTCTACTTGACAGCAGATATGAAACCTAACTATCTTGCTCATGACAAGAGAGGGGTGTGAATGTCCCTTTCCTCACTGATCTTGTTATGGTGTTGGATCCTTTTGGTTGCAGATGGAGGAGATTTCTAGAAATGATGGGGTAACCATGACTAGAAGCTTTGCTTCCTGCCATATTAAGAGATACCTACATTTATAGGAAGACACTGGTACACTCACTCACCAGTTCATCTGTACAATTTTTTTTTTTAAATATAAATTCTTAGGAATTGCCCATTATGAGGAGTTGATTTTTTTTCTCTTTAGAACTGTGTAGTATCCTTGTAGTTTTGGGTTAAATCCTTTTATTAATCAGATGTTTTTAAAAACGATTTTAATAGATGGGAAGAGCTCTTTACCATTTAATATGCCTAAAAGGTCTTCCAGCTGCCCTAGCACCTCAAAGTTTTTGAGCAGTAATAATGAAGAATTTTTAAAATTTCTAATCTTGCAGGAAAGAACACCATTCTGCTTTCAATTTATGTCTCTGTTAACTGCCTTACTGTGCCTGGGGAGTGCAGAAGCTCCTGCTTCTAGTGCTAATGTAAAATAAGCTTTCATTCTGTTAGGAAACCTGGTGCCAAAGGGTTCATGCAGAAGTCTGCATGGACAGTAAGTACATTGCATATTCATGATTTTTTGTTTTGGTAGTGGGTTTGAAATGTGATAAAAGACCTCACTGCTGCTGCTCAACGTGTCCTACGAAGACAGTTCATTCTGGAGAATGTTGTTAGTGCGGTGTGAGTGCCTCTGAACATTTTTCTTGTATGATGTCACAGCAGTGGCTTGACTTGCAATGGTTTCTGAAATGTTACCGCTAGCTTTTTAGAAGTTCTGGAAGTTTGTATTGATCCACATCAGTTCTGTTTTTTCTAAAACTTGTCTCACTAGAATGGATGTGTAGCTTTTGTTCACTGTGTTCATACTAGGGTGGGTTCACTTAGATTGGTAGAACAACAGAGTTGCACTGAAATTACACACTGAGCCATCACATCTCTATCTTGCATTGATATTATCGCCACTGTCACAATTTTAATTTTGTAAGTGCACAGATGGGCCTTTAAGTACTGTTTCCATACAAAATGTGGTTCTGCTCAAGAAAACGTTAATTTTACCCCCAAACTGTAAAACTGAACTCTCAAGGCATGGGATGCTATCATTGTTTTTGTTGTTGAAGAGGAAGATCTGTTGCTGTAGACGGAAAGTTGTACGGGCTTGTTTTGGAGATGAGATGAATTGCAAAGAACAGCCATTTGAGGTACAGCCACAGCAAATGTATTTAAATTATTCACTGCAGTCAGTAAGCTAATGTCTTGTTATTGTATCAGAATAATATATTTCATGTACTAAAATGGAATAATTCAAATAGGGTTTAGTGTTTCAAGATAGACTATTTTTCTACAATATAAACTTCATATATTTTTGGCACATACCCATTATTTATAGTGGGAAAAGCAAACGGCTATGGTATTTTCCAAAGTTAAAAAAAATTTTTTTCTTTAAATCACTCCTTTAATTCTGGTGACTTCAATACAAAATATATCTATGCTGTCCTGTCCTATAATTTTGGGGGCTGATGTATCTAAGCTTCTATTAGACGTTTAAGGAAGAACAATGACTTACAGGAAGAATGCATAGCTCGTGAGCTTTGCATCAGTGTATTGGGCTATGGAAAGCATTACTGTATTCAGTCACTAATTTCAGGCATGTAATTGACACTGTGTGTGAGAGAGAGAGAGAGAGAGAGAGAACATGGATTACACAGGCTTCATTCACTAATTTGAAAAGTTTGTTTCCTGAATTTGGGTTTGATACATTGAATAAAGTCTTCCAAAAGACAGCTGCTTTATGAGGGACATATCCAAGTTTGGCCTGAAATAGTTTTTTTGATTTCAAAACCTGGGCAGCGAATGAGCCACGGTTTTAACTTGGCTAGGATGTAAAGATACAGTGCTAGAATATTTTAGCCAATATACTCCAAAAATCTAGCGTAAGTGATGCAAGCTGTAATGTAAGCCTTGCATAATCTAACACGCCTTCAGGTCCTAATCATAACACCTTTAAAATGCAACAGTGATGTGGGAGTCTCTAGTTCCACTGGTGGTGGTGAGTTTTTATTCCCGCTTGTGATGGCACAGCAAAGGTACCCATGTATACCAGGTAATGGAAGCAATACGTACCACAGAGCACAGGAAAAAGCTGTGAATGTTGTGCCTTGTGCATTGGTGTGTAAGTATTGTACTGGGAACTAACTATGACCAATGATGATTCTTTTTTTTAAGTAAGTTCTTGGAGCTTTCCTCTTCAAACTTTTCTTTGGCCATAGTGACTACTGAATGGAAGCTTGCTGTCCTTGTTTTATGCCAAAAGTGCCTTGTTAAGCCCTTTTTGCACATTTCTTTTTTTTTTAAAGTGTTTTTGTACACAAAGTTCAAGGTGAAAAATGCACTTTATAATCGCAAATGAATGCATTATTTTCTTTTAAAAGATCAATGTCTTGTTTTTATCTGAAAGTGAAAATAAAAGTAGAAGGGAAGGCGACTTGTTGTTATCTCTCTGTTGTTGGCAGGAGACAGCATTTATTTTGAGCTTGGGGTTGATACTGGGGTCTTGAGGATGGAAACACTAAATCAGATAAGCTTCTTTTGGAGGGAGAAGGTAAAACACACAAATATCTGATTTATCTACTTTGCATGGGAAGGAATTGCTCTTTCATTCAACCATTTTCTGTCACTACTTGTATTTCAGAAATGTTGCTTCTAGAACTCTTTTTTTTTTCCAAGCGAAGCTGTTGAGTGACACTGTTGTCTTCTCTTCTTTGTTTATATAATATATCAAGTGCACTAGAAACAGTGGCTATTCTCAGGAAGTATTCGCCATTCAGGAAAAATAAAGGATTGATTATTTTTTAACTTTCCACCGGCTAAAGTAAACCTTTTGGAGACTTATGGTGCTTCTCGTTGTGGGTCAGTCTAGGAAGAAAACTTATTTAGAGCACTGACTTTATAATTTTATCTCATAAATGGCAGTTAACTGACTGTTTGTATGTTCAACTTTAATTGCAAAATAGTAAGTCAAATTTCAGACTCTCATGAGTTGTAATGTTGATATTGCAAAGTGACTGCAGTCCTACATACCATATTAACCCTCCTCCCTCCCCACTCAACCAAGCATTACTGGAGATTAAAGTGGGCAGTTTTTTTTTTAATGTTGATATATTTTCCAATTTTTCCAGCTCTTTAAATATCTTCATGACACACTCTCCTGAATCTTAGTGAAGTCTTCTCTTAGTTCCTTGGATATGGAAGTGAATGCTGGCTAACTGAATTATTCCCTCAGTAGATGCTACTCATCAGTGCTGAAGGTTAAAATTCAGAATTCAAGAAAATCACTAACCCCATATATGGAAGAGGGATTGTTCAGTGATTTGAGCACTGGCCTGCTGTACCCAGGTTGTGAGCTCAATCCTTGAGGAGGCCATTTAGGGATCTGCGGTAAATAGATTTTAAAAGAAGTCTGTTAGGGATGGTGGTAGGTCCTGCTGTGAGTGCAGGGGACTGGACTCGATGACCTCTGAAGGCCTCTTCCAGTTCTGTGAGATGTGTAGATCTCCATGGGTGTGTCTACACCGGCACAAATCTTCGAAATAGCCATGCTAATGGCCATTTAGAAGACTACTAATGAGGCGGTGAATTGAATATTCATAATGCTGGTTAATCTTTCAGGAATCTCTTGGTTGGGGAGGAGGTACTAAATCAAGGGATGCTCCTCATTCAACCAGTTCTCCTGGATTTATGATATAAATACGCAATCTTTGACCATAATGAGTTGTCCCAAGTTTCAGCAAAAGTAAGGGCAGCGCAAGGAGGTTAAAGCTTTGTGTAAGTGATGCTAAAAATCCCTCACTTGGTTAAATCTTTCAGGAGGCTGGACCTGGCTCATTGTACACCCACTGTAAGGCTCTTTGGTATGCCTGAGTCAGTGTAAAAGGCTCACCAGTCTTATCCTTTAGGCTGCGTCTAGACTGTAGCCGTAGCTTGAAATAATTTGTGCAATTTGCATAAATTATTTCACACTACCTTATTTCAAACTTGGTGCTGTCCAAATGGCATTGAGGTTCAAAATAAGTGGCTGCTTTGAGTTTTCTGCTATCCCTCTCCTGATGAGGGGGAGTGGAAACGGAATACAGCACTTAGAATAGTACTGCATTTCGCCCCAGAGTTGTATCCTGAAATATATAGATTTGTATCCCGAAACAGCAACAATAGTCTAGCCACAGCCTAAGAGAATAATCATGCTAAACAGATTCTTTTGGGTTCACTTGAAAGATGCCGTAACTTTCTCACATTAACTTGCAGAACAAAATTGAGTTGTAATAAAAGCATTGCCAAAAACATTAACTAGTTTTCTGAAAGGCATTGACAGCAATGCAAGCTCTTGTGAGTTGCTCTTCTGCAGAGTGACAGGAGACGTTTGCTATATATTTAAGCCAGCTCATGCAATATGAAACCACCAACAGAGCCTGCTTCTGGAGATTATCCCCTGAGTTTGTATGGTAAAACCTCAGCTCTGATGGGATATGCCATCCAGTCATGGGTGAAAATACCAGTGAACATTTGAGTGCCTTTCTCCGTGGAACTGAATCTGCTCTTTTTTTAAGCAATTGGAGTTGGTGTTATGGTTAGACTGTGTGTGCAGTGTGCCTTTTAGTCAGCAAATAGCCAGCCTTCATGCTACAAAATAATGCATTTCCTGAATGTGGCTATTTCTAGTTCTTTCACTTTCATAAGTTTAGTTTCTGTGCTCCAGTAGGAGGGCCGTGAATAGTGATAACTGCATGTAACTCAGATAACTAGTGATCTGAGTGAGAGTGGATTGCATTGACAAGACCCTTCTTTTCATATACATTGGCAACTCACTGCTTTAAAGGTTGGCTCAGTGAAATTTGGTATTTCACTAAACATGCTTCCATACAATCCAGCCATTTAAACTTATTTTCAAGATATAAAGAGGATTTCTACTATAGATCAGTTTATACAGCAGTTCATCAGGATGGGCATGAAATGTAGTTAAATCTGTGAATAGACTTGTAAGTACCAATGTGTAAACCTAGGTAGGTGCTAACAGTGGAAGGCAGTTTCTCCCAGCGCTATGCCCCATGTATTTAACTATATCTAATATTAACAGAATTGTCTGTATGGAAAATAGGTTGTGTGGAATAACAATTTGATACACTTATAGGCTGAGAGAAAAACCTTTTTGTTACTATGTCAGTAGAGCTGTTTGTAGGCTGAAACCTGCCCGTATCTCTTCTTTGCATGGTGGTAGGCATTATTTCCAAAGGGAGAGCAATAGCCTAATTATACAGTAACTTGTTTAACCCAAAAGACATCCTGTATGGTGAGCTAGCCTCTGGCAAAAGACCTCCCGGATTCCCCCAGTTGCACTACAAAGATGTTTGCAAGAGGGACCTCAGGGAGGTAGACATCGAGCCGGACAGCTGGGAGGAGCTGGCAGACGATAGCAGCAGATGGAGGCAGGAACTACACAAGGGCCTTCAGAAGGGTGAGATGAGGATCAGACAGCTAGCAGAGGAGAAGCAAGCCCACAGAAAGCACAGTAAGGACCTGCCAGACACCCATGACACATGCAACAGATGCAGCAAGGATTGTCACTCTCATGTGGGCCTTCACAGTCACATTCGATGCTGCAAATGGTAATCCCAAATGGAACTACAAAGGGCGCAATTCATAGTCTACGTAGACTGAAGGATGCTACTACTTGTTTAACTGGTATTTAGTTAACCAGCGTGACTCTCAGCCAGGCAATGAACACCAGCTGAGAGTGCAAAGAAGCAGCATCAGGGCTGAGGTTTGTGCACATGGAGGAAGAGCAACACCCTGCCCCCAGGGGAGAGGGCCAGGTCTCTCAGTGCTGCCCTGTGTCCTCTCCATGCTGCCTCTGAGTGTGACCAACAGGATCCTCTGCTCTCTCACCCAGTGTGGGTACTCAGTTATCCAGAATATTTGATTATTTGGCAACCTCTTGTCCTGTGGATGCCAGATATTAGAATTTACTGTATATTCCTTCTGTACTGAAAGAAAATTAAACAACTGTTCAAAACAGAGCAAGCCATGTGAGAATCATAGGAAAGGGTGAGGGAAACTGTGGAGTGTTTGAAGGCAGGGGCTAAGAATTGTTTTTTTAAGAAAACCTGCAGTGCCTGTCCAAGGGGAGGGTACTGAATATGGGAATCTGAAAGGGAAATATAAACAGTTTCACATGTGACCTGTTCAGCACTGAAAGGTAGCTCTCTGACATCTCAAGTGCTGAGGAAAGAGTGTGTGTTAGTGGCCAACCTTTTGGTAGGGTAAACATTACAGTTCACAGATCAGAATTATTTCCATTCTGTGACACCTCTAAATCTGGGTAGCCCTAGCACCTACATGCTTTCAAAATCCTCTATTTTAAACACAAGTGGCTAAAAAGATGTAATTCAGAAAGATGTGAAGGGTTTTGAAAAAGAAAAAAAAGTTTAGAACTTTAAAATAGGATGGCAACAGACTACATGTACCAGGGCTGATTGAATCTGGTAATTATACTGAAAAAACAAATTCTCAACCCTGCGTGTAGCTGCTTCCATTGCTTCACATTGAGTCTTCTAGGCTTTGGAGTAACACACAGCCAATCCTGGCATCATTTTCAGATATTTTAATACTACCCACTGTGAGTGGATTCATATAAGAACCCTTGCCTCTTCTGGCATAAATAAATAAATAAGAAATAATGAGCTGTAGCAAACTAGTATAATTTCAAAGATTTCTGCACAGTGTATGGAAGACCCGGAATCCAGTCTCTACTCCTCTTCCTTGTAAGGACACTAAAAAATAATACCTTGTTCTCCCATAGTGCTAAGCTTTAGCCAGTGAATGGAGTGTTACATCTCAGTGATGAGAGCTTAACTCATGTACAAGTGAGCTAATCTCTTAGACTGCTGCTTCTGCAATGTTGTGAACCACCTTAAAAGATGGCGGTGGCAGCAGCGGCTGCTGCTGCTGCTGGAGAGGTGAGGAGGTCTGAACAAATACTATTAATGCTGGTAGCCAGAATGTCTCACGCAAACCCTGGAAGAGGGAATGGTGTTTTCTACATTCATTGAGTGCCTGCAAGAAAGCTGCCTGGGATTTTGTAATGGGATTAGGTTGATGTTGACTCTGCCATTAACCTGTCAAATGCAAATCTACTTTTGCTGTTAAGATTTCTTTTTTGTATTGTGGTTGGACTAAAATACTGATGTCTGGGCACCCCAAGTATCTTCAGCTGGCCAGTAAACCCAACAGCACCACAGTAAAATGGGCCACTCAGGAGAAGTACATTTCCAGAATTTTCTTTATTACACATCAGGATAGGCAAATTAGGTTTGCATAGTGAGGTTTCACCTCATTAAATCTTCTCCCTTCTCTGGTTACAGGAATGTTTGCTTGCAGTATGCTGAAAAGCTTAGGATGATCCAGTGGCTGTAAGTTGAAGCTAGACAAAGTCAGACTGGAAATAAGGTGTAAATTTTTAATGGCGTAAGTGGTAACCATTGGAAAAATTTACCAAAGTTTGTGGTGGATTCTGTGCCAGTGGCAATTTTTATATCATGCTGGAATGCTTCACCTGCTCTAGAATTTATGGGGAAGTTCTTGGAGATTTATTAGCCACGAGGACAGATTAGATGATCATGTTGATCCCTTCTGCCCTTGGAATCTAGTAGTTGAGTTGTGGCGGTGAGGGTCTAGACATCACAGGTGGGAGAATCAAAGGGGGTCTGCATCTTAAAGAATAAGCAGTTGAATCAATTGTTTGGGTACTCTATTGTACTATAAAAACATATTGAATAAGGTCTCTTACAAAACCTGGTAACACGATTCATGAATCTCATTGTGTGATGTATGGCTTATGTCTTAGTGCTGAAAAATACCTTAAATATGTTTTGGGGATACCAGCTTACTGTAAAAAGGAAAATGGATTTATTTATCAGGTATCAAGCTTTGTAAGCTATAGACAATGAAAGTGCATGTACATAGAAGATAAACAAAGCTGACAAGTAGATGAGGAAACTGCATAGTTAGCACACAAGGATGACACATGACTCTGAAGCCCCAGAAAGTCTTCCTGGCTCATGAGGCAAAGATAATGGACTTTGGGATTCTAGTTATCTATTACGTAGGAAACAGCATCCTCTGATTCTGGAATTGTTGGATCCTCTAGTCTGGAGATACTGATAATGAGGTAAGTAAGAAAACTGCTCAGGCAAAGTTTGTAACTTTCTATGATTTAAGTTTTAATCACTGGAAAGAAGGTTGGGTTTTGCTTGTAACCAGACCTGTCTCTTACTCCTGCTTAGTGTTGTTTATATCTCAGTTCTTTACAACAACAAGTGAGCCCTAAGTCCCTCTCCAGCCTGGGATGTACTGTCTTTTTCAAGACGGTGAACTTACTAATGGCTGTGAGCATCTAGCAAAAGGTACTGGCTGCTTGTTGAAACAAAGTCTGGACACGGTGTGTGAAGCAAGCAGGAAGGTTTATTACACTACAGCTCTGGTGGAGTGCCACATCGCCCATCAGGACTCAGTGAAGCACTGCCAGACAATAATTACAATTGATTATATAGATTATTGGTGGGCCGGGGGTGGAAACTACAACATGGGTGTTACCTATGCCTGGATAGGTTCTAGCAGCAAGACGAAATGAGCACAACAAGCCAATAATCTAAAAAGATTAGAGTATCCTCACCCATAGTTTACCTCTAGTACAGGTGATTTCCTTTACATGTTAAACAAAACAGATACACAATGATCAGTTTGTGTCAAGATAGGGTAGAGAATGTGGTGATGTCTCCACACTGGCATCTCTGGGGGGTTATCTAGAAGATTTAAAGTACAAGTCATTAAAAGCCATTAACAGCATATAGCACTAACAGTTCCCACATGCAGGGCCTCTCCTTGGAATGTAGTTGCTGAAGCAGCTATTCCTCCCTTCAGACTTCAAGGCCCTTTCTGCCCTTGTCTGGGTATTGTGAGGGAGAAGGGGTGCCAGCGAGGTATCTTTCCACTCATGCTAGCTGGGTTTCTATCTTATAGGCCTACTCCAGACTTTAAGAATTTAACAGGGGATCTTTAGCACAAACCATGGCCTGCCTGAGGAATTTTCACCCTACAGTGCTGCAGAGAGACATTTTTGGGTAACGGGAGAATTCGGGTTCATGTGTGAGGCAAGGTTTGCACTGACAGAGTCCCAAGGAGTTTGGTGGTTTCTCAGGCTGCTGCTTCTGACATACAGCAAGGCATGGAGATTACGCCATCAAATCCCAGCAGAACTCTGCCCTCTTATGGTTTTGCATGTCAAAGTGGCATAGTCAATAGCAGATTTTTAGATGTAACTGGAAGGTTGACTGAGGTTCATGTGTCAGGGCCTGGTAAACGAGAATGTGAACTGCTGCCGACTTTGTCCACGTATTTATTCTGGGGTTACCATCACTGGCCCTAACCATGTTAGTTGCAAGATCAAAGGCACATTCGCGTGCACGTCTGGCAACATTATATATGCCATTATGTGCCAACAATGCCCTGCCACTATGTACATTGGACAGACTGGGCAAAACCTTCGCCAAAGAATAATGGACACAGACCAGACATCAAGAAACTCAATACACATAAGCCAGTCAGTGGAGTGGGCCATTCTGTTAAAGACCTGAGAATTTGTGTCCTGGAGCAAAAAGAATTTAAAAACAGATGAGAGCGAGAAATTTGTTAGCTGGGATTCATAGTCCTATTCGACACATTAGCACGTGGTATGAACAGAGACATCAATTACCTCATGCATTACAAGGACTGCTTCCCTTCCTTTGATGCTCATAATTATCTCAAACAGGACAATTAACATCCCTTTGCCTCTCATCCCCCATGTCAGTTTTTATTGCAAATTTTTGTTTTGTTCTCTTTACTTACAAATGTCAGTCTGTATTGGAAATGAGATTGATCTGATGAAGTGCATCTGTCCCATGAAAGCTCATCACAAAATAAATCATTTTGTTAGACTTTAAAGTGCTACATTGCTGCTGTTTTGTTAGAATGTAAAGTGATTCAGTGTGAGAAGGCTGGGAACAATCAGGAGAGGTTTCAGTTTTGTTATTCTCTTCTGTCTGTCAGGTGAAGGAAATGGAGCAAAGGAAATGGGATGGGCAAGAGGAGCAAAGACCTTTGCTGAGCTTGCCAAGAAGCAGCTAGCAGAGCTGTGTGCAGGGTGGTCTGTCATTTGCTGAACAGCAGTAATCGGGGCTAGTTGCTGTGCTGCATTCATACCCTGATGCAGGACAAGGAACTGCTGCAGATAGGGGACCAAGAGAGTCTCTCTTCTCCTTCAGGGCATGTGAGGACCAAGCAGATAGCTCCCTGGATGATAGCTCTTCATCATGTTGATGAAGAATCCAGAGCAGTGGGGCTGGTGTGGACAAGACAGACAGGTATGAGGGAGGAGGCAGGGTGCACCACAGAAGCTTGCTAAGCAGGACAAATGTAGGCCCTCAGACAGAAGAGGTGAGGCAAGTCGTTCCTGTGGGACCTCTGTGAACAACAGAAGTGTGTGCTTCATAAGGGTGCGATCGGTTGTAGAAAGAATCCCACCACTTGGGACCTCTGGCTATTTGCCACTACTTCTGATGAGGGGAAGTGAGTCCAGCTGAACCTGGCTAAGAACATCAGCAAGGCTGGTGACAACTTGAAACAGTTTCTTCTTGGGGATGATATTCCAGTGCTCAGAAATGTCCTTCAGTTTCAATCTGAACATGTGACTGGTAGCTCATATTCCTGTTTGATTGGAAAGTGAGGGTCTGCTGGCAAATAAGCAACAGGAGCTTCCAAAGGAATGGCTGGGCCCCAAGTATAGGGTTTTGTTAGCTGAACACACTGTAAAGATTGGCGATAACATTTGTACAGGGTGACGAATTGTTGGCAGAATAATCCCGTAGTTTTTGTTACTTATTACCTTTCCAAACTTTAACCATTCCTATTGAGGTGTCCACATTTTTTTTAAGTTTCAGCTAAATTGTTCCAGCTGTTTGTGAGAATAAGGTCAGGAAAAAAAATCAGTTTTTGGCCATATTATTTTTTTTTTCTCAACCATTTCATTGAGAATCACTAGCAGCTCCATGCTTTCGTGCAGGGAGTAAAAATTTGCCTTTTGGAGTTCATGTGAGAATTCACACAAATTTGCCAAATTATCTAATCTTTTCCATCTGTGGGTGGATTTTTTTCTATCTATGTGCACCAAGGCATGCATGAATGTGCACCACCAAAAGAAATAAAAAATCTAGCTATGGGCACTTTGATAATCAGCTGGGCAGCATTTAAATCTCTTCTGAGTGTCTGCATAAGTGCATAGCTTAGAGGGAACACTGTATGTTGTAAACCTTGAAGAAATATCTCAGATTGCACATGCTTGGTGGATACTGGTTAGTTTGTCAGCTAGATTCTGTGTATGCTGAGCGTACTCATGTGTTGATGGGACTGAGTGTGTACCATCTCCACAATGTGATAAGGCTGCAGGAGCTGAGCAGGACTTCTCTGCAGGGGCTTTTCCCAGCTGCCAGACAAGATGGACTTATCGACAGGATGTCTTCTGGAAATGAGTTCTGGTTGCATAATGAGAGACTGTTGTCTGAAAGACCACAGTTTCATTTGCTCCTCATGGTAGAAGATATTTTGTGGGTGAGAGGGGACAATGATAGGATCCTGTGCAGAACTAGATTCTACTTCTGCTTCTGCCATGGCGTTGGCAAGTGATGATGTCAAGTCATTTAAATTTTCACTGGTGGCTCTTAATTTTGTATTCCGTTGTGTCTGGGTTTTGACCTGAGGCAGAAGGGCTGAGCACTTTCAGCTGCAGCGTGAGTCAGTGGGCAGGGTCAGCAAGTTTGTCGAAATTTTGGTGGTGTCCGGAATGCCAAGAGCCTGCACCCCTACTCCCCACATGCCTAAGGCTCTGGGAGAGAGTGGGTTCTGGGTATGACCTCTGGGCTGGGCAAGGGAGTGGAATTCAGGAGGTTTTGCAGTATGCAGACTCTGGAAGGGAGTTTGAGTGCAGAAAGGATTGAGGGGTCAGGCTCTGGGAGGAATTTTGGGTATGGCATGCAGGCTCTGGGATGGGGCAGAGAGGGTGAGGAGTGCAGGCTCCAGGAGGGGGTACAGAGAGTGAGGTGTGTAGAGGGAGGGTGGGTGTGGGATACAGTGTTAATCTGGAGCGCTCCCCTCTGGCAATGCATCCTAGGTGGGGATCTTGCACTACTGCCCGAAGCACCATCCCTGCAGCTCTCATTGGCCACAGTGGAGCTCTGACCAGGAGCAGAATGTTGAGACACCACCCCACTCCCACCCAGGGGTTGCAAGGACATGCCAAGACCCATGTGAAGCAAGTGGGCAAGACACTGCTCTAGCCCTGCTGCACTGAAGCTGGTGGCAGCTAGTGCCTCCATGCCCTTTAAAATTGTGGGGCCAGGGGGTGTTACCCAGCCCCAAACTTTGAGAACCCTGCCCTCTTCCCCTTCTTTTCTTCCTGAGATTTCACGCTCCCAAGCAGGCCAGTGTGAAGTTGGCCAAGGAGCTTGAGTAATCCCCACCCAGTTCAGGGAAGGTGGAGGGTCTGCTGCCTGCATGACTCAGTCTCAGACTTGGCTTGGGGAGAGGAGGTACCTTGGAACTGCAGGCCCCCCCCGTGGTAAGAACCATGCACTCAGCTGTGGAGAGATGCAAACCCTCACCTTGGCCTAGTCAGGGAGCAGGAATGCGGCTGCTCTTGGTGGATCTCATTCACCATAAGCACGTGGAGGGTCCGCCACAGCTCCCCACAGCTGCCTGCACAGCTCTTATCATGGCTGACCTTCGGTATTAAGGCTTTGGCTTGACAGAGGTCCAGGAGAGCAGTGTGTATAGCTATGAAGGTCCTGGGTCCCTCCACCTCATCTGGTTGGGGACACAGGCAGAGGGCTGCTTTCAGCACACCCACAGGTGGGTGGGGAGCAGTGGGCTCCCTGGCCCTGTTGCATTTTGGCAGGGGGTGGAGCACTTCCTGGAAGGCACCAGTGCCCTTTGCATGGAATCAAATTAGGATGCAAAGAAATATTGAACAGTCACCTGTTCAAGCAATAGGGTCTATCCTGTGTACTGAATGGTGCAGTGGTAGTGGTCCTGTGGAAAAACTAGTGTGATAATCAAAGAGAATATCACAGTGCACATGTAAAAGAAGGCTGAATTGAGATGTCATGAGCAACATGAAGTCAAGCATTTCCTAACTTTTAAGGCCTTTTTCCTACCTTACCCTTCTGCTACTGCATTGTTTGCATGTAAATTTATTCTAATTCAAGAAAGGGAGTGAAAATGAATATATGTGTGATACCAATTATCTGAAAGATGGGGAAATGTTGAGTCTGAATTGCACTGCTAATATTTAAAATGCTTAATCAGTAGTATGTTGTTTTTTTTATAGACAAAAAGATTCCATGGTGTGGTGCCTTCCTCATCCTTCAGTTAATCCCCAGAATAGTAACAGAGAGGAAGCCGTGCTAGTCTATACACTATCAAAACAAAAAGCAGTCAAGTAGCACTTTAAAGACTAGCAAAATAGTTTATTAGGTGAGCTTTCGTGGGACAGACCCACTTCTTCAGACCATAGCCAGACCAGAATATTGAGTTTGTTCTGTTCTGGTCTGGCTATGGTCTGAAGAAGTGGGTCTGTCCCACGAAAGCTCACCTAATAAACTATTTTGCTAGTCTTTAAAGTGCTGCTTGACTGCTTTTTGTTTTAATCCCCAGAGTGTTAATCAAAGAGTTAAGTGTATTAGAAGATCGCTCACCTGTCCCATGCTAAGAGAAGGCCTTGACTGGCTGTGCCTGAGGGAGACTGTTTAATTACTAAGGATATAAGTTCCTCAGTAATCTTACAGAAAACAATCTTGTCCATGACACATGAATGAATATGAAATTGTAGGACTGCAACTGCCACATTCGGGACCAGAGTTGCTGCTAGCAAGCACATGAGGAGGAAAATACCACACTGCAGTGAGAAGCAGTGTTCCTGAACCAGAAGCTCTTGCTACTACTTCGTAGGACTGGCTATATCTTGAACTATTATGAACCAGTGAGCAGATCTATCTTTCAGTGTCAGTGTCTGAGCTTGTCCCACTTAGCAGAAGGCCCTGTGACACCAACCTAGCACAAAAGGGCCTGTGAATCTGCAATGTTGCCAACTGAGTGGCGTTCTACTGCATCCCCTTGAATGCATACCCAGCTATATATTCACTGCCCCCAAAACTTCCTTACTGCGGCGTGCGGACTGACCCGAAGTGGCAACTGCCCCACCAACCCCCTAAGTGCACCTAAAAACCAAGAAGTGCTGAATTCAGATACTCAGGAACCACATAGTTTCTACTGAGAATGACAGAGATTCACCTACACTGCCCTGCAGAGAGATCCTGGGAACATGCCTCCTTCATCCCCTCTGAGCTCAGTGTTTGTTGCTGAAGCTTGACCTTTGTTTAAGACCACCCCCTCCTTCTGTCACAGTGCTGCAGGCACTAATTCCGCTTTAGCTGTAAGTGCTGTACATTCCTCTTTCACTGAGAGAGAGTCAGGCAACTTCTCTCTCCTCTCTCTAATGGGGTAGTGAATGTGGCCACCCTGCTTTTGTCATTAGCACCAGTCCTGCCAGACCACATCCTCTGATTTTGATGCAGAACTGTGGTGAGTGAGAAGGATATCCTGAAATTTCTTTTGTCACCTTCTTAGCGGGCAGGCTGTGACCCTTCCCACAAGCAGTGTGAGGGAAGTGGCAATATACCAGCAGCTCCTCTCAGCTAACACTGCTGCTTCTAGCCACAGAGCAGTGCAGGAGCATCCTAGGACTCCCTCCTCCAGAAAATCCTGCTTTTCTGTAAGCCCAGTGCTGCAGTGGAGGACCAGGTGCCTCCAGGCTGATGCTCTACAGCAGTGGTTCCCAAACTTCTCGGCTCATGCCTCCCTTTTGAGAACTCTCATGCACCACCCACCTCTTCTTTACCATTATCCACCCCCCCCTTTAAAAATATTCAATCCATAATTTAAAATAAACCCAAAATCTTGATATAAAAATGTTATTTAAAATTAAAAATAAGCAAATTTTTTCTTGGCCCAAAAATTTAATAAAAATGTAATTCAACATGAGAAGCAGCAGAACCAAATGAATTTAACGTGAAAGGTGATTCTGCATTTTCTTCATAAATTGGGATATCCTAGGAGACCGACTACGGACCGTCTAACCTAACAGCACAGGTCCCACCTTCTGGGTGCCTGGTGCAGCCCAAGCTGGCCACTTGCCCAAATCCCATGCTGCCAGGGCTGCCCACCTGAGCTGTGGGCAAGCTACCTGAGCTGCCTCCCTGAGTCCTGCACTGCTGGGTCACAGGCAAGCCACCTGAGCCATCTGCCCGAGCCCCCTGCACTGCCAGGCCCTGCTGCCTGTCCACCAGTCACCTGAACTTCCCGCTTGTCAGCCACCCCAGCTGTTACTGGCAGAAATGACCTCACATGTCCCCTTTGTCTCCAAAGTGAGGCCTGACACACTCGCTCTCCTTGCACTGCCTGAGGCGATAGTTCTCGGCAGCCAGGATAGAGCCCTGTGCTCTAACAGACAGGCTTCTAGCTCCTGTGTCATGAGACTCAGGAGTGGAGGGGATACCACGTACAGACTCTCCTGCCTTCTTCATGACTCTTAAAATAAACTGTTTGTGTGTGTGAGTGGGTAACTTTGTGCCTGAGGTGTTGAACTGTGAGCCAGAAAAGGAGTTCCATATCCAGCTCTTCCAGACTTCTAGCATGTCCTGGGCCAAGTTACTTATGCCCAGATCCTCAACAGTATTTAGGAGCCTAACTTTATGAATTTCAATGGAAATTTGAGTCTAAATACTTTGGAGGCTCTGAGCCTCAGACAGCATTCCCCTCTTTGCAATGGGACGCTATGAGCACTAATGCAAACATCTAGATGGACAGGGCTAGTGAGGACAAGGGCCAGCTTCTATCACTACCTTTTTATTAGATGATCTTCATTCAAAATGCAGAAATGGTGCTACGAAAAGACTCAGTCTTATTTGGGCTTTGGTAAAAGCTTTCTATTGGCCTCAACTGGTTTTATATACAGTCCTCTCCTTTTTGTTCAGTGCCGCACCCTGAATTTCTGGAAACACATGCTTAACAGGTAAGTTGACCGCACCTTTGCACAATCAAATGAGAGGAAATCTGGCTTAGAAAACAGTTATCTATGGCAGCACAATCAGCCTGGCCCTAATCATGTGACAGCACCTTACTTTATTCAAGCTAGTGAATAGACCAATTCAAGTTCTGAAAGCTGTGAGGGAAAGAGGTAGGCAAAAGTCAGTAATTCATATTTCTGGGACACAAAAGTCCTAGTAGACTTGTGATACAGGAGAGGAGAGTTGGACTTGCCCCTAAGTCAAATATCCAGTGCACATGACCATCAAATTTCTGGCCCCAAGTAAGGGGTAGGGTTGGGGTACTGCTAACCTGAGGGCAGTCTTGGATCTTGTCTATGCTGAGAGCATTGCAGCTGTGCTGCTGCAGTGCTCAGTGAAGACACTGCATATGCTGATATGGGACAGCTTCTCTCGTCTATGTCGCTAATCCTTCTCTCTTAGAAGTGGTGAGTGTGTCAATGGGAGAAGCTCTGTTCTCCACATAACCCTGGCCACACTAGAGCAAGATTGGTATGATTCTGGTGCTCAGGGCTATGGATTTTCCACACCCTGGCATAATGTGGCTACACCAACTTAAGGTGGGGTAGTGAACATCAAGCCTCAGCCTCCTGACCTCCTCTTGCCATTCTCTTGTTCAGCCTGATCGCTTGGGTAGAAGAGCTAAATATCTGAGCTTGTGGATTGTTTCAATGTAATGATTCATGAACAGTTGGCAAAGCAATGCTTCTAGTCCCTTATTCCATTTGTGAGAAGTCACCTGATCCAAGGCTAGGCAGCAGAGAAGCTGTCCCCCAGAGTAGGAGGCAGTGCACCGTTCAGAGGAGGACAGCACGGCTGAGTTATCAGAAAATACAGTGACCCAATTTTTCAAGAACTACTGAAGTGCTCCTTAACCTTTTGAGAAGAGTCCATTAGCCCCTCTAATCAAGTATTTTGTCATGGAACAGGCTAAGTACCCCAAAAGAGAACCAGCATCAAGACCTAAATAAAACTGAGTACATACCCCAGTTTGTCACTTACACCATATACAGGAACCCATACTGGCTATCATTGAATAGTCATAACCCAAGCTCACTGTCCTGAAATAAATCCCCCTTTATTGCCTTCAAACCACCCTGCAACTTTGTCCGTCTCATTAGACCTCATCAACTCCGGCCTTCCTCTTGATTAGTACTCCCTTCTTTTCATGAACCTGTATATTTAGACCTGCTTCTGGAATCTCTGCTACATGCATCTGATGAAGTGGGTCTTTGCTCACAAAAGCTTATGCTCCAAAAATCTTTTAGTCTATAGTGCCAGAGGATGTCTTGTTTTTTAAGCTCATTAGAAACATCTGCCCATGAACTGAGTCCTACCAACTCAAAGCAGCACCAGAACTGAGTAACAAATGCAAAGCCTGCAGACATATCTCTGCTGCAACAACCAGCAGTAGCCCCCATAACAAACTTTTGAAAAGCCCAGGGGCTATATATGCCCATCAAAACATGCAGTACACTAAGTGCTCCACTGACAGCTGTGCACAGTAGTCATAAATGATTGGGAGAAGGGGGTGAGCAGTGAGGTGGCAAAGTTTGCAGATTACACTAAACTGTTCAAGATAGTCAAGACAAAGGCAGACTGTGAAGAACTTCAAAAAGATCTCAGCAAACTGAGTGATTGGGCAACAAAATGACAAATTAAATTTAATGTGGATAAGTGTAAGGTAATGCACATTGGAAAATATAACCCCAGCTATACTTACAATATGATGGGGGCTAATGTAGCTATAACTAATCAGGAAAGAGATCTTGGAGTTATTGTGGATAGTTCCTTGAAAACATCCACGCAGTGTGTGGAGGCTGTTAAAAAGGCAAATAGGATGTTAGATATTATTACAAAAGTGATAGAAAATAAGACAAGGAGTATCTGACTGCCCTGTATAAACCTATGATATGCCCACATCTTGAATACTGTGTACAGATGTGGTCTCCTCTCCTAAAAAAAGATATCCTGAGACTGGAAAAGGTTCAGAAAAGGGCAGCTAGAATGATTAGGGGCTTGAAACAGGTCCCATATGAGGAGAGGCTAAAAAGATTGGGACTCTTCAGTTTAGAAAAGAGGAGGCTGAGGGGAGACATGGTAGAGGTATATAACATGATGACAGGTGTGGAGAGGGTGAATAAGGAGAAGTAATTGACTTGTGCCCATAATACAAGAACTAGAGGACACCAAATGAAATTAATGGGTAGCAGGTTTAAAACTAATAAAAGAAAGTTCTTCTGTACTCAGTGCATAGTTAACCTGTGGAACTCCTTGCCAGAGGAGACTGTGAAGGCTAGGATTGTAACAGAATTTAAGAAAGACCTAGATACATTCATGGAGGTTAGGTCCATAAAAGGCTATTAGCCAAGGGTAGGAATGTTGTCCCTGGCCTCTGATTGTCAGAGGCTGGGGATGGATGGCAGGAGACAAATCGCTTGATCGTTGTCTTCGGTCCACTCCCTCTGGGGCACCTGTCACTGGCCACTGTCAGCAGACAGGCTACTGGGCTGGATGGACCTTTGGTCTGACCCAGTATGGCCATTCTTATGTTCTCTGGCCCCATGGAACTTTCCACCACTTGGGGAAAGCTCATCTGTGCAGGAGACAGACCCCCATAGGAGTGGCCAGATTATGGGGAATGAACACAAGGGACAACCCAAACCTTCCCACCTTCCACTCTAAGCAGCAGGCCTGCTGCTGCAACCTGTCTTCACTAAGATAAACACAGAGCACTGCTGATATTTAAAAAACAAACAAACCACAAATGCAAGCCCTCCTGGGGCTTGTCTACAGTGGGGTTTTTCTTCCATAAAACCCCCTTTCTCTGTAAGAAAACATGTTGTGTCCACACAGCTGAGCTTGTGATTCAGGAATAACAGGGCATGTACCTTGGAACAGTAACTCTATCAAAACAAATGACTTTCCTCAACTCCCTCCCTTTCAGTTCCATAATAGGCCTAGTGTGTACAAAGCAGAGCTAATTATGACTTAATTGGCTTCCTGAGAGCCATCCCATCAAGCTCAGGTGAGTATCCACTCCAGGCAAAGCTGCAAACTCTGCTACTTTTTCCCCAGATCTCCCAAATTGCTGGGATCCCTGTTGTTCTAGTCATGCTGCTGCAGAGCTGGCAGGGTGGTGGGGGAGGTGCTCTGGTACTGGTTCAGAAGAGCTCCAGATCCTGTGGCTTTGGTCTGCCTGATGGGCTCTAGCCCAGTCCTGGCTCTGGGAGGCTGCAGTATGTCTTCCTGTAGAGTGACCATCCATGTCATATTGGGCAGGGCAGTCCCGTATTTGGGACACCAAAAAGGCGTCCTGACTTATTTTTAAAAAGGGACTCTGTCTCGTATTTGCCCCCACTCCCCCCGCCCAGCCTCAGGGAAGCAGGGGGAGCGTGGACAGCTGCTGTTTCCCCTGGGCTCCCAGGGAGGCTGGCAGCTGTAGCTTGCCGGGGGCTCCCGGGGAGCATTGGCGGCTGCCGCCGCCTTCTCAGCTCCCCAGGGCTTGGAAGAGCTGCCCCTCCCCCCCGATATCTCCCTCTATCGTATTTGGGACAGGGAGATATGGTCGCCTTAGCTCACTTCCACCCCGCAAAAGGAGTTCTATTCTTGATCTGAGACTCGGGCTTCCTGCACAGGTGGGATGGCAGCAGGACTCCCCATGGATGAAGCTTCAGCCCTGCTCCAGGGCTTAGTGGGGATTCCTGTGCACAGAGCTTCAGCCCCAGTTCAGGGCTCAGCGGAGCAGCAGCAGGGCTCCCCGCACACGGCCCTTCAGCCCTGGTCCAGGGCTCTGTGGGCTCACGTAAATTGAATATTTGAATCACGCTGTCAGCTCACTGGGTCTTTCTGCTGACTTCAGTGAGCTGGGGATCAGCCTATAAGGAAATTAGTTTCACACCACCTTCATCCTTGGCACCAGTTGTTCTGCATAGTGCACAATATTTGCTGTCTTTATTATTGCTTGTTTGCGAAACACAACCAAGAATATTGAAACCTGCCAGTGTCCATCTTCTGTAACCAAAGGAAGTTGATCTTGTGCCTTATACAGGCTTAATCCTAACAAGCAAGACTTTCTTTGTTCACGTTTTGCGATGATGTAAGCAAGCACACAAGTAAATGCACAGGTAGGTAGATCTATGGTGTGGAGATAGTGTGCTGTAGTTGCATACAGGTAAGCGTGCAGGTGCTTAGTACTGTATAAGCTGTGCTTATGGCTCCACAAGGGTGCTGATGCCAAGGTTTTTAATACTAGCTCGGTACCAGTCAATGGGTGTTAGGTGCAGTGTTGCTAAACATGAGACCCCTTTCTACATTTGTTGCAATGTAGTTGATAGCTTATGTCATTATTCTTTTTCTTGCATATTACAAGACCAGCATTCTTTCGCATTGAAAAGCAACCTAGAGTGGGGGCTGGTTGTGATGTCTGTGGTATTTGATTTGTCATAAGAACTTACTTCATTCAAGTTCCACTCTGAATTATGATAAATCTGTAGCCACAGTTCCAAAACACACACACTGAGACCTGGAGTTTCACTGAGACTGAAACTTTAGACTGAAAAATGATCTATTATGCTACTACCAATGCATACTCAAAATACTCTTCCATACATCTGAAATAAACTTCAACACTATTACTAATTTCAAACAATTTGTAAGTTTCTGTGTGTGATAAAATTACTGGTACATAAAGAGTACAAAGTACATCTGTTCCATCTCCCCACCCTTTGAATGGCAAAGGAAACTGGGGGGTCAGATTCAGGAAGAGAAGGGGGTCATGGGACAGCTTCCTGATTCTCAGGGCACCTTGCATTTTCTGTTGACATCCCACAATGCCTAGCAAGGCCAGGCATGATAGGATACACCCCCAAAATGCATTGCACTTATTTCTGAATATGTTTCTGCAGCGTGAACACTCAATTTGGAAATGCTTTTGCAGTGTGGATGCTCTATTCAGGAGTAACTTGTTTCTACTTGACAATGTAGAAATAAGTTATTCCAGAAAAACTGCAGTATAGAGGCAGCCAGGAGGAGAGCAACAGAACTCTCTTGGTTACGTGGACTCCCTCCTCAAACCCTATGACACCAACGCTCCCAGCTATATCCGAGATACCACCGACTTCCTCAGGAAATTACAAAACGTCGGAAAAGTTCCTGATAACACCATCCTTGCCACAATGGATGTAGATGCTCTGTACACTAATATTCCACATAAAGACGGATTACAAGCAATCAGGAATACCATCCCTGATGCCACCACAGCCAATCTGGTGTCTGACCTCTGTAACTTTGTTCTCACACACAATTATTTCTGTTTTGGGGACAATTTATACCTCCAGATTAGTGGAACTGCTATGGGCACCCGCATGGCCCCACAATATGCTAATATATTTATGGCTGACCTGGAACAATGATTCCTCAGCTCTCGTCCCCTATTACCACTCCTCTGCTTAAGATACATTGATGACATCTTTATGATTTGGACCCATGGTACAGAGGCTCTAGAGGAATTCCACAGAGACTTTAACAATCTACACCCCACCATCAACTTATGCCTCGATTACAACGTGCAAGAGATACATTTCCTGGACACTACAGTGCTAATCAAGGATGGTCTGATCAGTACCACACTGTACCGAAAACCTACTGATCGCTATACTTATCTACACCCTTCTAGTTTCCATCCTGCACACGTGACTAGATTCATTGTTTACAGTCAAGCTCTTAGGTACAATCGCATTTGCTCTGATCCAACTGACAGAGACCAAAAACTACAAGAACTTTACCAAATATTCATAAACCTGAATTACCCACCAGGAGAAGTAAAAAAACAAATTGACAGGGCCAGACGAATACCCAGAGACCAGCTACTCCAAGATCGACCCGAAAAAGCCAAGAACAGAACACCACTGGTCATCACCTACAGCCCCCAACTCAGACCACTGCAACGAATTATTAGAGACCTACAACCTATCCTTAATCAGGATGCCACACTCCAGAAGGCCCTGGGTGACATGCCTGTTCTCTCCTACAGACAACCTCCCAACCTCATGAGGATCCTCACTAACAGCCACAGTCTATACCCCAGGAATACCAGTCCTGGAACCTTTCCCTGCAACAAAGCCTGCTGCCAGCTTTGTCCACATATCTTCTCTGGAAATACCATCACTGGACCTAACCAGGTTACTCACAGAATCACGGGCACTTTCTCATGCTCCTCTACTAACATCATATATGCTATCATGTGCCAACAATGCCCAGATGCTTTGTATATTGGACAGACTTCTAACTCCCTGAGACAAAGGGTCAATGGGCACAAAACAGACATCAAAACACTCCAGATCCACAAACCAGTTAGTCAACATTTTAATGGAGTGGGGCATTCTGTCAATGACCTACAGGTATGTGTGTTACTGAAAAGGAATTATCACACCGTTTTGGAAAGAGAAACATCTGAGCTGGCTTTTATATTCAAATTCAGCACATTAACACATGGTTTAAATCATGATGGGAACTTTCTGAGTCACTATAGGGGCTCGTCTGCATACTTGGCTCAATCTAATTCTTGACCTTCCCGCCCACCCCTCCACTCTCTGATTTGCTCACCTTGATTATCTTTTTCTGATTTGTCCTCCTTGCTTACTGTTTTTGGTTCTCTGTGCCTTAAATATTGAGTCTGTTCTGGTCTGGCTATGGTCTGAAGAAGTGGGTCTGTCCCACGAAAGCTCACCTAATAAACCATTTTGCTAGTCTTTAAAGTGCTACTTGACTGCTTTTTGTTTTGATAGTGTATAGACTAGCACGGCTTCCTCTTTGTTACTATAGAACTCTCTTGGGGAAGAGTGAGTGCTAGAGCCATTAACTGATTCAAAATGCTACAAAAAGCAGTCAGTGGTGCTCATGCTGTGAAATGAAACTACTGCCATGGCCTGATTCTGGCCCTCCTGAAATCAGTGGCAAAATTTCCTTTGTCATTAATAGGAATAGGCCAAAATAGGGTGAGTGACAGATCTATTAGACCAGCGTTTCCCCAACTGTTCTGCGCAATGTGAATAAGTGTTGTGTGAAAAACTTCTGATGGTGGTGATAGTTTTCCTTCTAAAATATTAACTGTGAAATTGTGTGTGTATCAAGACTACTAATATATTTGAATAGTGTTTAGATTGTAGGTATATTAATATTTATAATGCTTTCATAATAGTATAGTTATGTGACTTGTGCCAGAACAATCAGAGTTGATTCAGACTGTTTTGGCCTGAGTTATAGTCAGAGAAATGAAGTGATACTGCAGCTGGTATGAGGATTCAACCCTTCTGAATCGTTCCTAATATTAAACAACTTTGTGATCCAAAGATGCTGGCTGGACAGGCCTGGCTCCAAGCCTTGCCTCCAGTCTATTCAGCCCTTGAAGGCTCACCTGGCAGGGAAATGCCCCGCAAGCGCTCAGAGAGGCCAGAAAAACAGTACAGCAGACAGCCAGGCGCTGTGCCAACAACCACTGGCTCCAGCTATGCAGCAGCATCCAGACCTGTGCCGACTTTGGTAATCTCAGAGGAATGTACGAGGGTATGAGGAAGGCATTAGGACCCACCCAGAACAAGATGGCACCTCTGAAATCCAAATCTGGTGAAGTCATTGCTGACAAAGCCAAACAGATGGAGCGCTGGGTTGAGCACTACTCCGAGCTGTACTCACGCGAGAACGTTGTGGTTGATGCAGCCCTCGATGCCATCGAGCTCCTACCAGTAATGGACAAACTGGATCAAGAACCGACTGTGGATGAACTGAAGACAGCCATTGACAGCATTGCAGCAGGAAAGGCCCCTGGTCAGGATGGTATACCACCAGAGGTAATCAAATGTGCCGCGGACACACTCCTGGAACCCCTGCATGAGCTACTGTGCCTGTGCTGGAAAGAGGGTGAGGTTCCACAGGATATGCGTGACGCTAACATTGTAACGTTGTATAAGAACAAAGGAGACAGAAGCGACTGCAACAACCACCGTGGAATCTCCCTCCTAAGCGTCGCTGGTAAACTGTTCGCTCGTGTCATCCTTGGCAGACTCCAGAAGATTGCTGAGAGGGTGTACCCCGAATCGCAGTGCGGATTCCGCTCAGAGAGGTCTACTGTTGACATGGTCTTCTCTCTAAGGCAGCTGCAGGAGAAATGCAGGGAGCAGAGAAAGCCACTCTACATAGCTTTCATCGACTTGACCAAGTCTTTTGACTTGGTCAGCAGCGATGGTCTGTTCAAACTGCTCCACAAGATAGGCTGTCCTCCACGGTTACTCAAGATGATCCAGTCGTTCCACGAAGACATGAGAGGAACCATCCAATATGACGGCGCATTATCGGATGCTTTCAGAATCAGGAGTGGCGTCAAACAAGGATGCGTGCTTGCTCCGACACTGTTCGGGATCTTCTTCACACTCCTCCTGAAGCATGCCTTTGGATCTTCAACAGAGGGCATCTTGCTGCACACAAGATCTGATGGGAAACTGTTTAACCTTGCAAGGCTGAGAGCTAAGACTAACGTGCGAGAAGTCCTCATCAGAGACATGCTGTTTGCAGATGATGCTGCTGTAGTGTCTCACACAGAAGACCAGCTTCAAAAACTGCTGGATCGGTTCTCCAAAGCGTGCAAGGACTTTGGGCTTACCATCAGCCTAAAGAAGACAAATGTACTTGGTCAAGATGTTGCTGAATCCCCATCAATCAGCATTGACAACTATACGTTAGAGGTTGTCCACGAGTTCGTTTACCTTGGGTCCACCATCACTGACACCCTGTCGTTGGACACTGAGCTAAATAGGAGGATCGGAAAAGCGGCCACAACTCTGTCCAGACTCAGCAAGAGAGTGTAGAATAACAACAAGCTGTACACTCACACCAAAATGCAAGTCTACAGAGCCTGCATCCTCAGTACCCTCCTTTATGGCAGCAAGACTTGGACCCTGTATGCCCGCCAGGAAAAGAGGCTGAACGTCTTCCACTTGCACTGCCTCAGGCGCATCCTTGGAATATCATGGAAGGACAGAGTGACCAACACCGCCGTCCTCGAGCAAGCTGGAATCCCAACCATGCACACCCTCCTCAGGCAGCGTCGACTCCGCTGGCTTGGCTACGTCCACAGGATGAATGATGGAAGGACTCCAAAAGATATCCTGTATGGTGAGCTAGCCTCTGGCAAAGGACCTCCCGGATGCCCCCAGTTGTGCTACAAAGATGTCTGCAAGAGAGACCTCAGAGAGGTAGACATTGAGCTGGACAACTGGGAAGAACTAGCAGACAACCGCAGCAGATGGAAGCAGGGGTTACACAAGGGCCTTCAGAAGGGTGAGATGCGGATCAGACAGCTAGCAGAGGAGAAGCGAGCGCACAGAAAGCACACTAAGGACTTGCCAGACACCCACCACATCTGCAAGAGATGCAGCAAGGACTGACACTCTTGTGTGGGTCTTCATAGTCACAGTAGATGCTGTAAATGAAGTCCTCAATTGAAAGTATAAAGGGCGTGATCCATAGTCTATGCAGACTGAAGGATGCCTACTGACTGACTGACTGAGGTTTTAAGTCCCGGCTGAGCAAGGTCCTGGCCGTGATGACTTAGTGGGGGTTGATCCTGCTTGAAGCAGGGGGCTGGACTAGATGACCTCCTGAGGTCCCTTCCAGCCCTATGATTCTGGGTGGTTGCACTATCTCAGTGCTGAGGGAAAAGACAGTCCTTGGGCCATGTCTTGCTGTAGTTCAGCTGTCTAAACTCCTATTGACAGCAGCGAGAGTAGAATCAGGGCATAACTATGTGTTCAGGATACCCCACCTAGCATGTGCTGCTGGCTGTTGTTCATATGCACTAGTATACTGTATCTCACACACTCGGAGGTTACAGGTCCATTAGCTAAATTGGAACCTTTTGATCCCAGAACTGGGTTTGCACAATGTGCTGTGCAGTTTTACAGAAGGTGTAGTAAATACACTGGATTTTAGCCCTTTCCCCCAGTAGGTACTGCCATTTGTTTAGGCTTGGGTAAAAAAGACTGAAGGGGGGACCTAATAAGTTTTCACCAACATTATGTGCTGTTATAAAGAGGACTATGATCAATTGTTCTTCATGTCCACTGAAGACAGAAATGAGAAGTAATCATTTTAATCTGTAGCAAGGTAAATTTAGGTTAGACACTATGAAAACACATACAAATACAAACAGCATCCATCCGATGAAGTGGGTCTTTGCCCACGAGAGCTTATGCTCCAATGTCTGTTAGTCTATAAGGTGGTGCAGGACTTCTTGTTGTTTTGTGGATACAGACTAACATTGCTACCCCTCTGATACTATGAAAATACTAAATTATACAGATGGTCAAGCATAGGAAAATGCTTGCAAGGCAGGCTGTGGAATCCCCATACTGAAGATTTTTAAGAACAGGTTGGATGAGGGTTACTTGATCTTGCCTTAACACGGGGGAGAAGGCGGGAGTGAGAGGGAAGACTAGATGATCTCTCTAGGTACCTTCCAGTCCAGCATTTCTATGATTCCAACACTAATGGTATTACCATTCCCAAACAGGGAATACCTGTTCAATCCACTCTGTATGGAGAACTCCGGGATTTCTTCCCAGGGCACACCGCCTAGTAACAGCTTAACCTAGAAGAAAAAGAAGAGCCGACAGAGAGAACATCTCAGTTTAGAACAGCCATGTCACGCTATCGGCAGGAAGCTGTGACATGGAACAGTAATGTAACATCTGAGCACCCCAAAAAGGCCCATTTTGTTTTTAGGGATCACCAAGAAATATTTGCTTCAATGGCACCAGCTGGGTGAGTACTGACAAGAGCAAAGCTGAACTTTGCAAGCTGGAGACTTTTTCCGAATCCTAATTGCACTCGGACTAGAGGAGACTCAAGACACCAGAGATGGTAGAAGTCTGGAGTAAAAGGCATGAGACCAAGTTCGGAGGATGCAGCAGCATCTGAGAATGAGGTAATTAGATTTACCTGTGCTTGAGAGCTTAAAGAGGCTACCACTAGAGGGACAGTAGCTGAGTTCACTCATGGGTGTTCTTGTTATTAATAAAGTAAAAATTCCTTTACCATGTCTGAAGCATGGCTATGGTGACTGTTTTCCTACAGTGACCTTCAAAGAGCACTTACCCTACTTATCAGTGAGCACTGTGCTATGGAGCAGGCCCCTTGGATTAAAAAGTCAGGGTTGACATGACATAAAATTTCTAAGTGTGAAGCTTGGTGATGGAAGCAGTTATCTGAGCATGGGATAGGAAACTTGGGGTCACTGACAAGAAGAGAAAAGAGACGAAAAATAGAAAAAGGTTTGAGAAGTAGCATAGGAGGGAAAGGTAAGGAATCATGGTGAGTCCTTGAGACCAGAGACAGGAGGTGTCCTTTCCACTGCTGGAATTCTCAGAAAAGAACGAAGTTGTGTTTAACAGGAGAGATAGATATGGACCTTCCTTACATCAGTGACAGAGATCCAGTGATGGGATTGATGCTGGACAAACAAAGTAGGCATCCTTCAGTCTGCACAGACTATGGATCGCGCCCTTTAAAGTTTCAATTTTAGACTTCATTTACAGCGTCTATTGTGACTATAAAGACCCACACAAGAGTGACAGTCCTTGCTGCATCTCTTGCAGATGTAGTGGGTGTCTGGCAAGTCCTTATTGTGCTTTCTGTGTGCTCGCTTCTCCTCTGCTAGCTGTCTGATCTTCAACTCGCCCTTTTGAAGGCCCTTGTGTAACCCCTGCCTCCATCTGCCGCGGACGTCTGCTAGTTCTTCCCAGTTGTCCAGCTCGATGTCTACCTCTCTGAGGTCTCTCTTGCAGACATCTTTGTAACGCAACTGGGGGCGTCCGGGGGGTCTTTTGCCAGAGGCTAGCTCACCATACATGATGTCTTTTGGAATCCTTCCATCGTTCATCCTGTGGACGTGGCCAAGCCAGCGGAGCCGATGCTGCCTGAGGAGGGTGTGCATGGTTGGGATTCCAGCTTGCTCAAGGACGGCTGTGTTGGTAACTCTGTCCTTCCATGATATTCCAAGGATGCGCCTGAAGCAGCGCAAGTGGAAGACGTTCAGCCTCTTTTCCTGGCGGGCATACAGGGTCCAAGTCTCGCTGCCATAAAGGAGGGTGCTGAGGATGCAGGCTCTGTAGACTTGCATTTTGGTGTGAGTGTACAGCTTGTTGTTATTCCACACTCTCTTGCTGAGTCTGGACAGAGTTGTGGCCGCTTTTCCGATCCTCCTATTTAGCTCAGTGTCCAACGACAGGGTGTCAGTGATGGTGGACCCAAGGTAAACGAACTCGTGGACAACCTCTAACGTATAGTTGTCAATGCTGATTGATGGGGATTCAGCAACATCTTGACCAAGTACATTTGTCTTCTTTAGGCTGATGGTAAGCCCAAAGTCCTTGCACGCTTTGGAGAACCGATCCAGCAGTTTTTGAAGCTGGTCTTCTGTGTGAGACACTACAGAAGCATCGTCTGCGAACAGCATGTCTCTGATGAGGACTTCTCACACCTTAGTCTTAGCTCTCAGCCTTGCAAGGTTAAACAGTTTCCCATCAGATCTTGTGTGCAGGAAGATGCCGTCTGTTGAAGATCCAAAGGCATGGTTGAGGAGGAGTGCGAAGAAGATCCCGAACAGTGTTGGAGCAAGCACGCATCCTTGTTTGACGCCACTCCTGATTCTGAAAGCATCCGATAATGTGCTGTCATATTGGATGGTTCCTCTCATGTTTTTCGTGGAACGACTGGATCATCTTGAGTAACCGTGGAGGACAGCCTATCTTGTGGAGCAGTTTGAACAGACCATCCCTGCTGACCAAGTCAAAAGCCTTGGTCAAGTCGATGAAGGCTATGTAGAGTGGCTTTCTCTGCTCCCTGCACTTCTCCTGCAGCTGCCTTAGAGAGAAGACCATGTCAACGGTAGACCTCTCTGTACGGAATCCGCACTGCGATTCGGGGTACACCCTCTCAGCAATCTTCTGGAGTCTGCCAAGGTGACGCAAGCTAACAGTTTACCAGTGTCGCTTAGGAGGGAGATTCCACGGTAGTTGTTGCAGTCGCTTCTGTCTCCTTTGTTCTTATACAACGTTACAATGTTAGCGTCACGCATATCCTGTGGAACCTCACCCTCTTTCCAGCACAGGCACAGTAGCTCATGCAGGGGTTCCAGGAGTGTGTCCGCAGCACATTTGATTACCTCTGGTGGTATACCATCCTGACCAGGGGCCTTTCCTGCTGCAATGCTGTCGATGGCTGTCTTCAGTTCATCCACAGTCGGTTCTTGATCCAGTTTGTCCATTACTGGTAGGAGCTCGACGGCATCAAGGGCTGCGTCAACCACAACATTCTTGTGTGAGTACAGCTCGGAGTAGTGCTCGACCCAGCGCTCCATCTGTTTGGCTTTGTCAGCGATGACTTCCAGATTTGGATTTCAGAGGTGCCATCTTGTTCTGGGTGGGTCCTAATGCCTTCTTCATACCCTCGTACATTCCTCTGAGATTACCAAAGTCGGCACAGGTCTGGATGCTGCTGCATAACTGGAGCCAGTGGTTGTTGGCACAGTGCCTGGCTGTCTGTTGTACTGTTCTTCTGGTCTCTCTAAGTGCTTTCTGGATACTCTGGCTCGGTGAGCGTTTGTACTCCAGGAGTGCAGCACGCTTCTTTTCAATGACTGGAATCATCTCATCAGAGTTAGCTTCGAACCAGTCGTTCGTGTTTCTAGCTCTTCTTCTAAACACCGACAAGGCCGTGTTGTAAACTGTATCCCTCAGATGTTGCCATTTGTATGTCGCATCGACGCCCCCATGGCCGCTGCGCAGATTTTCCTGGAGGGTGTCTCTGAACTTTTCAGCTTTCTCTGAGTTTGCTGTCTTTCTGGCGTCAATGCGGGGCCTTCCAGCAGGTTTACAGCGGTACAGCTTCTTGGGTCTCAGCTTGAGCTTGGAGCAAACTAGCAAACTAACAATACACACAGAAAAAACAACGGGGAGGAGATCTCATTGGCCACCTAAACCCAGGGTCATGAGCTCAATCCTTGAGGAGGCCATTTAGGGATTGGAGCAAATAGATGTCAGGCATTGTGCTTGGTCCTACCACGAAGGCAGGGAACTGGATTAGATGACCTCCTAACATCCCTTCCAGCTCTAGGAGATGGGGACCTCCAATTATTTAAAAAAAAAAAAAAAAAAAAAAGTGTGGGAAGTATGGAGTCTACAACATCCCAGCTCCTAGCAGCTCTGACCTCAGAAGGATAGGTTAATTGCCTTACTGTAACTTGAGCCCTTGGAGACATTTTGTTCCAATGGTGCTCTACCAGAGCATGTATATGCACCTCTGCACTCTTGATCAGAAACTTCAAAGTAGTATTTGTGGGCTCACACCCACATAGAGCAGCACCTTGTGCTTCTGCACAACAGCACATAGTGATGTGTCTGCTTATGCTCAGTTCCTTCCTGACTGGAAAGCCTAACTCTGAAGCAGAGAGGAAGGAGGGCCAAAGGTGGAGCACATACAGGAGCAGAACTCAGAGGACTCAAGTTACCCTTAGGTAAGGAGTCTTTCCATCACACGGATGCCTCCTGAATGAGATGAGTGCTGAGGAGGCAGTCCTGCATTTTCCTAGCAAATACAGAGGGGCCCAGTTTGGAGGTCAGACTACTAGGTAACACTGTCCCTTGTAGGCACCATGTGTGCTATAGTGCCTTTAGCCCAATGGAGAGAGGCAAAGATGTAGCTGTAATTTGGAATGGCTTTAATTTGGTCATTTGGTATTCTTTAACAAAGTTAAGTTTCTAGCTCTTGGGACCATGGCATAAGCTTTGAAACCTCTCTCCCCAGTGCACCCTAAGGACTCAAAAATAAAAAAATAAAATAAAAAGAACAGCAGATCTATTATTTTACATCATCTTTTGGTTTAAAGCCCTTTTTATGAGCTAGACTTATGATTTTTGAAAATTTGGGACTAGCAATACTATTGGTGAGTAACTTGAATTTTTCATCATTCTGGGAGGGAGGAAGGGAGCGGGGAGATGCTTTACTTTTCTGAGCACAGAAATTTGTGTCCAGGTATGTGTATGCACAGGCACTGTTTGGGGTTGGGGGGAGTAGTGTAGTCTATCAGCTAAAACACAAAATGACCAAGGACTCCGGGATTCCAGTTTGGCCTCAGTCATTGCTTTGTTTTATGATGTTACAAATGTCTGCTAAGATCACAGGCCAAAATTGTCAAAAATAGCTTATGATTTCAGGAGCACAACTTGTCACATCTGTTTTCAGAAAGAGGAAGGGCAGCATGCAGTATGCCATGCTGGGATCCCAGAAATCGGCGTGCCCAAACAATACCATTTTTCAAACACCCTGAGCTCTGCAGGAGAAAGCCAGGTGTGAGTGCTACATATTTATTATGGGACAGAACACGTGTGAAGCTGTATGGTGTCAGCAGTGAAGCCAAATCACGCTTGCTCTGGATTCCCTTTCCTTGTGAGCACTGCTGTTCTCCCATTTGCCCACATGATATCTGTAACATATATCTGAAGGTTTGCTCACCTGCCCCAATGGAAAGTGACACTAGTTCATTAATTATACAACAACCCCCCAGGCAGCCTTTCACCAGGCACTTTGTGGCTCTGAGCACCTCATCTGGGAGCAGTTCTTCCTGCTATCTTGGTGCCAGGTTCGGCAGAGCTTGGCACTATGACTCACATCTTGGTGATACCCTCTCATTCCTGAAAATGTAGCTCCTCTCTGTCCTCCTACAGAAGCAAGACATGTGACGTGGTAGTAGAGGTTAGGTGGCCTATGCAGCTAACTTATCAAAGCTTTCCTGCACTTTATCTAGACTAGAATGGATCTCACCCCCTTAGGGTAGCAAGCAACAGCAACCTGAAGATACCACTTCAGCTGGTGCACAACAATGCATAACAGCAGGATTCTGTTGGAGGCTGGGTGTCTAGGTGCCCCTCCTCCTTATCATTCTAGTACTTGAGTGTCTGCCACAAAGCACCACTCTTTGGTTAACTTTGCCACCCATTACCCATGGTCTGTGCTTTCTTTAAGGAAGGGCTCTGTGACTGCCACATACACTCGATTTGCTTCCTTTCCTGCCCTGCCACATCACTACATGCTGTGAACACATTACCAATGATACCCCACCAGGCTGGGATGTTGCAGGTACCACTGAACCCCTGCCAGCGCCTAGAGCCAGCCCAGAGAATGGGACAGGAAGCTGTGGTTCTAATGCAATATACATTTTTCAAATTGCTTCACTGTTGGGGTAATAATAGTTTATACCTGTGTTAAATTGGCAAGAAACTCATCAAGCTTCATCCTCACTTCCTTAAAAACCAAAGGGGGTCAACTGGCCGTACGATGGTCACCTTCCAAGAATCCATCTCCCCAGAGCATGAATGTCTGAAGAGAAATTGGCCAATCAGAAACCTTGAGGCCTTCTGCTCCAGCAGATTAGCTCCTCTTGGCTAATGTGGGGAAGGTTGGAGATGGGAAATGTAAATGGTGTGCAGACAAAAAGAGAATGAAGGGAAGAAATGAGGGAGATGGAGAAGGGTGGAGCTGTGGTTGCCTCCAGGATGTTAGACAAGGGGAGAAATGCCAATTATTCATTGAAAAACTCATAGCAAAAAGGACCATTGTGATCAGCTAGGCTGACCTTCTGTATAGCACAGGCAGAGACCCATACCCAGTGACTAGGTCACCCTGCTAACTCGTGGTTGAACAATACACATGCTGCTTGTAAACCTCAGGTCTAGGGTCATACGGAATGTTCCAAAGTAAAAGCTTGCCTTAGGTGTCAAAAGCAAGCAAAGGCAGACTGAATACTTGTCCTGGGTAATGCTTTTCTATCTTTTCTCATAACTTCAATTACAGAAAAGTTGAATTTAAAGCTCTTATTAATGTAATATTCAGTGTAAACTGACATTAGGAATAGAGAATATTTTTCTCTACTTTTTATTGGCAGCACCTTTTCTTTCCAACAAAATTAATCCTATGCACCTCTTAACAAATAATTGCATATATTCCTGGCTGTCTCTCTAAAACCAACATCTACAATATTTGCACAATAGCCTGTGCTTTAAATTACCAGGGAAATGTGTCTGCATTGAAGTCTTACTACTTGCTTTATACAGTGCTGTTACAAACTTTAAAGAAGTGTTTGGCTTAAAATCTATACACCAGATAGTTTTGAAGGTACTAGAAGGCTAAAATGTACTTGAAATAAATATTACACTCTAAACGAGGCTTGCCTATTGCTTCTAGCCTAACATCCAGGCAAAAGAAATACACACAGGCACTTTGGAGTTATGATTAACAGAAGCCGAACAGGTTCAGACCACTAACTGCACATTCTGAATTGCTCTTTGATGGTTCACAGCTGTTATTGAAAAGCTGCAAGGCTGGAAGGGGGAGATGCAGTAGATTGTAGGAAAGCACTGACATGTTTAACTTCAGGAACCAACATACTGCTGTAGCAGGAAGTGTCTAACACAGCATTTCCCAAACTAATCTGGCCACTGAACACTTCTGGGCCTGGAATATATTGACAGAACACATACTTGCCAAGTGGGTGAGGGTGGGCAAATAGGTGACTTCATCCCGAAAAATTGCTGCAAGTAACGCTCAAAAGTGGATTTAAAAAAGAGTTAGGTTTTTTTAGATGTCTTATTTTACAAAGAACAAAAAACAACAAGAGAAAATCATCTGAATGAACGAGTCATGTCCTTCTGACAGGAGGAAATTAGCAACCCTCAAATTAAGTATAAAAACTAAAAAAAGTCTGTCCTTCCTTAAAGCTTAAAAACATTTTGATGCAAAATAAATTAGGTATGGAAAACTATTTTTATATTTTGTTTTCTTTATAAACTTGTTATTTTTACAGAAAACTAGTGGAAAATAAAAATAAGTAATATTTGACAGATTTTTTTTTTTTAACAGGAAGAGTGTTTTTGCATCTTTGGATCAGTAGTAGTAGTAGTAGTAGGCATCCTTCAGTCTGCATAGACTATGGATCGCACCCTTTAAAGTTTCAATTGAGGACTTCATTTACAGCGTCTATTGTGACTATAAAGACCCACACGAGAGTGACAGTCCTTGCTGCATCTCTTGCAGATGTAGTGGGTGTCTGGCAAGTCCTTATTGTGCTTTCTGTGTGCTCGCTTCTCCTCTGCTAGCTGTCTGATCTTCAACCTGCCCTTCTGAAGGCCCTTTTGTAACTCCTGCCTCCATCTGCTGCGGTTGTCTGCTAGTTCTTCCCAACTGTCTAGCTCGATGTCTACATCTCTGAGGTCTCTCTTGCAGACATCTTTGTAACGCAGCTGGGGGCGTCCGGGAGGTCTTTTGCCAGAGGCTAGCTCACCATACAGGATGTCTTTTGGAATCCTTCCATCATTCATCCTGTGGACATAGCCAAGCCAGCGGAGTCGATGCTGCCTGAGGAGGGTGTGCATGGTTGGGATTCCAGCATGCTCGAGGACGGCGGTGTTGGTCACTCTGTCCTTCCATGATATTCCAAGGATGCGCCTGAGGCAGTGCAAGTGGAAGACGTTCAGCCTCTTTTCCTGGCGGGCATACAGGGTCCAAGTCTCGCTGCCATAAAGGAGGGTGCTGAGGATGCAGGCTCTGTAGACTTGCATTTTGGTGTGAGTGTACAGCTTGTTGTTATTCTACACTCTCTTGCTGAGTCTGGACAGAGTTGTGGCCGCTTTTCCGATCCTCCTATTTAGCTCAGTGTCCAACGACAGGGTGTTAGTGATGGTGGACCCAAGGTAAACGAACTCGTGGACAACCTCTAATGTATAGTTGTCAATGCTGATTGTTGGGGATTCAGCAACATCCTGACCGAGTACGTTTGTCTTCTTTAGGCTGATGGTAAGCCCAAAGTCCTTGCATGCTTTGGACAACTGATCCAGCAGTTTTTGAAGCTGGTCTTCTGTGTGAGACACTACAGCAGCATCGTCTGCGAACAGCATGTCTCTGATGAGGAGATGGCTCAGATATCTCCTCAGTCTTCTAGGATATATTGTTGTTATTCCACACTTTCTCGCTGAGTCTGGGCAGAGTTGTGTCCGCTTTTCCGATCCTCCTATTTAGCTCAGTGTCCAACGACAGGGTGTCAGTGGTGGTGGACCCGAGGTAAACAAACTCGTGGACGACCTCTAATGCATAGTTGTCAATGCTGATTGATGGGGATTCAGCAACATCCTGACCGAGTACGTTTGTCTTCTTTAGGCTGATGGTAAGCCCAAACCTCAAAGGATGGAGAATCCACCATCTCTCTAGGCAATGCATTCCAATGCTTCACCACCCGCCTGGTGAAGTGGTATTTCCTAATGTCTAACCTACACCTCTCCCTCTTCAACTTCAGACCATTGCTCCTTGTTCTGTCATCTGACACCACTGAGAACAGTTTCTCACTCTCCTCTTTAGAGCTCTCCTTCAGGAAGTTGAAGGCTGCTATTAAATCACCCCTCAGTCTTCTCTTCTGTTAACTAAACAAGCCCAAATCCCTCAGCCTATCCTCATAGGTCTTGTGCTCCAGCCACTTAATCATTTTTGTTGCCCTCCGCTGAACCTGCTTCAGCAAATCCACATCCTTTTTATACTTGGGGGCAGCTCCATCAATAACCTGGCTTTGAAGATCTCTGGCTTTGAAGATCTCTAAAAACATATATCACAGTGCCAATGCTCTGGCAGATCACATCAGGGCCAGCAACCCTCAGCACCACACCCTCAATCTTACAAGCAGCAATTCAGAGGGTATTGTTGAGAGTCTGATCCAGTATTCTCAACAGGGTATCACAGATACACAAACATTTCATCATCTCCACCCCTTCTTGCACCAGTGGGAAGCCATCACCACAGACAAATGGGTGCTGGAATTGGTGGCACAAGGCTACTCCATCCCTTTCACTTCTACACACCCTACTTGACCCCCTGCCCCGTCCCTCTTCAGAGACCCCTCTCACAAAAGTCTCCTCATCCAAGAGGTTCAGCAGCTCCTTCGTTTGGGGGCAGTTGAGCCTGTTCCCATGGAATTCTGAGCAGGGGATTTTACTTCACCTACTTCCTCACCCAGAAGAAGAGTGGCAAATGGAGACCTATTTTGGATCTCAGATGGCTCAACAAGTATGTCCTTCAGAGATGTTTTAGGATGGTGATCCTTGCTACCATTATTCTGGCCCTGGACAAGAATGGCTGGCTTTCAGCTCTTGACCTACAGGATGCATATTTCCGTATCACCATCCATCTAGCTCACAAATGCTTCCTCCCTTTCACAGTGGGAAGGTCCCGCTACCGATACTGGGTCCCCCTGTTTGGTCCCTCCACAGCACCACAAGTGTTTTACTGGAAGTGGTGGCCATTCAACTTCAGTGTCATGGGGTCATTATCTTCCCCTGCCTGGATGACTGCCTGATAAGCTGACTGTCACTCTCTGCATTGCTTACTCAGCCTGGGCTTCCATATCAACTATGCAAAATCGATGCTCCATCCCACTCAGGCTCTGGAGTTCATAGGAGTGCGCACAGACACCATCACTGCTACAGCCACCCAGCCTGTCCAAAGGTTTCGCACCCTGTGCAGTCTCCTTCAGGCAGCATGCCTGTCACCCACCACTATGGTGGGCCCCTGCCTAGCACTGCTGAGCCATATGGCTGCCACCACTCAGGTGGTCAAACTAGCTAGGGTTCATATGTGCTGCCTCCAGTCATGGCTGGCCTCATGCTATGCTTCGGCCAGAAACTCACTCTCCAAGACAATAGCCATTCCTCCATGGGTCTTTGCTTCTCTTCAGTGGTAGATGTGCCCAAGCAACATCCTCACCAACATACCCTTTCATTAACTGTCACTGTTGGCCACTGTAACCATGGATGCCGCCTCCTGGGTTGGGGAGCACACCTCAGTCCTCAGATGGTGCAGGGCAGATGATCGTTTGCCAAACAAACACTTCATATCAACCTGTGGAACACCAAGCAGTGCGCTACACCTGCATACATTTCCAGCAGCTCCTAAAAGGCAAGTGGGTCCATATTCTCACCAGCACCACCACCTGCATGTACTACGTCAACCACCAAGGGGGAGTTCATTCCCCGTCTCTGAGTGTGGAAGCCATAAGGCTGTGGACATGGCGCATTTGGCACTAGGTCAGTCCTGTGGCCACATACCTCCCTGGAATCCTCAATGTGATGGCAGATACTCTCAGCTGCTTGTTCACCAATCATCACGAGAGAGCGACACAATTGCTCTCAATCAAGTGTTCCAACTGGGGGGCCACCTTCAAATAGACGTGTCCACTGCCAGTACCAATAGAAAGTGCCACTGGTACTGTTCCAGAACAGGGCCTGAGAGACACTCCCTTGGAGATGCCTGCACCATCACATGGAACGTGCCGCTACTGTATGCATTCCCTCCCATTCCACTGATCCACAAAGTATTAGTCCAGGTCAGACAAGACCAAGCCCTCCTCATCCTAGTAGCCCTGGCGTGGCCCAGACAAACCTGGCACCCTTCTTGCTTTGAGATGTCGGTAGTGACACCTTATCCATTTCCTCCTTGTTGTGACCCTCTGTCTTGGGACTGTGGTCACACTCAGCATCCCAGTCCCCTCAAGCTGCATCTCCATGCATGGCTCCAAAATGCCACAACCACATGCTGTAAGGGAGTAAAGAGGATCCTTGTCAACAGTAGATGGGAATCTACACGCAAGTCTTACCTTTATAAATGGCAGTGGTTTTCTCACTGGATGGACACCCATCATTTGACACAACCTTATACCACGCATTTGCCCATCCTTTTAGACTACCTACTACACCTGCATGAGTGGGGCCTTAGCCTCAGCACTGTCTGGGTACATGCCATGGCCTTAGCAGCATTTCATCAACCAGAAGATGGGTTTTCATTTCTAGCCCATCCCATCACCAAATGCTTCTTAATAGGCCTTCAAAACACTTTTCCATTGGTCTGTCCCCTGTTCCTGTCTGGGACCTCAACCATGTACTTCATTGCCTTATGAGGCCACCTTTCAAACCCTAGCAATGTGCTCCTGACTTCACCTCTCTGTGTGTCTCATTCCTTGTGGTGATCATGTTGGTCAGGTGCATTAGGGAGCTTGATGCCTAACAGCTGGACCTCCCTACACAGTCTTTACCAAGGATAGAGTTACTCTGCAACTTCATCCTAAGTTTCTCCCTAAAGTTTCCTCACCATTCCATGTTAATGAACCTATTCACTTACCAATGTTTTTTCCAAAGCTGCATTCCAACCCCACACACGCAGCATGGCACACATTAGACATCCACTGGGCATTGGCCTTCTACATAAACTGTACAAAGGCATGGCGCAAATCTCCTATGCTCTTCCTATGCTTCATGGAGCAATCCTATAGCCTGCCCATCTCATCCCTGTGACTTTCCAAGTGGATTTCCTCCTGTGTCCACATCTGTTATTCACTTCACTGTAGGGATCTACTAGGTGCCATCACAGTCCACTCGACCTGGGACTTGTCTTCCACTACTGCCTTTGTCAAGAACATACCTCTTATGGACATTTGTAAGGCAGCCACGAGGTCTTTCAGTAACACGTTGGAGCAGTACTGTGCTCTCTTGTCTATCATTGCATCTTTTATTCCAGGGGACCAAGCTGTGTTGTCTACTGTAGTAGTGACCTGAGCTCCAAACCCACATCCATTCTGCAACTACTGCCTTATAGTCACCCAGAGTGGAGCACCCACAGGGACACTACTCAAAGAATTTACTCATCTTGTGCAGTAACAATGGTCCTTTGAGGTGTGTCCCCCCCATGGGTGCTCCACTTCCCTCCCTGCTTTGGAGCATCCTGCTCTGTTTGTCAGATACAGAAGGAATGGAGGAGCCTGGGCTGTGCGCACCCCAGAGAGCATGAGGAGGTGCTTCTGCACATGTGCAGCGTAGGAAACCACAGCTATGGAAGAATGTCTGAGCACCAGTACAAGGATGCACTGATACTCCGAGTAGAGCACCCATGGGGGACACATCTTGAAGAACCATTGTTACTACACTTACTGGACAAGGTGAGTAACTTCCTCTTTTTAAGCCATCTTTGGTCTGTCAGAGCAACACATCCCTCAGGATACTGTCAGGCTGCAGCTAGTCATCTGCAGCGCACCTTGTCCTCTGCGGGCTTAAGGCAATGTTGGGTAGTAGGTAATATCAAAATGGCCACCTCATTAGGGAGTTAGGAGAACATAACTGCATTCACATTGCACAGTCAGCATACCTCATTCCTTTGACCCAAATGCCCACTTGTGCAGGATGTGGCTCCTATACTACAGGTGGGACTTTGCGTTTAGACATTCAAAAATCTCTCAGGTCTCAGGTTTTGGTCTGAGCCATCCCTGGCCCTCAGCATTAATTTAACAAAGCAAAGAGCAAAGAGGAGCACATATTTGAATTGATCTGCCTTGACGGACTTTAGTAAAGGGACATTAGTGATGAACTTCAATAAAAGTACACTTTCAGTGAGCAAGATAAACTTTGCTACTCACCTATGGTGCACAGCTGTTCTGAGGCAGGGTGGTTGGATGAATAAGTAAATGAAAATACAATGAATGAGTGTTGGAAAATGCCAGCATCTGCACAGTCACAAAACAGGTTGAGCAGAGTATCACTGAATCAGGATGGTTGTTTAAAATTATATGCAGACTATCTCATCTGCTCCTAGGAGTGGCACATTCCAGCAATGCACAAGGCAAACTACCACCCAAAGAAAGGCAAACAAGCTTAAAGCTGCTGGACTGTGCAATCTGCTAAAGCTAACATGCCCATATATTTCAGCAAAGACACTTGTTCACTCTAACTATCAATCAAGAGATTACTGAAACCCAACAATTTTAAAATCTACACAGAAACTTAAAAGAATAAAACTAGGATTATGGTGAAACGTGTGTTTCACATGAAGCAATATTCTTTTAAGTGGCATTGTTCTGTTTCTCACCATTTTAACCTAAAATTCCAGCCATGCTTTCACTTAGTCTGAAGGCTGGATCTGTTAAGAGTGAGTGTGGTGCAGTGGATATTAAAATAACTAAATATCTTAAAAAGATGGCTGCATCATTCCTGAAAAGAATGTATCTCTGTTGTAAAAATTATTTCAGAAGTCACTATACAATTTGGTGGTCAAGCCTGCACATGCCCTTATTCACACAAGTAAGTGTGCATGTGTGAACTGAGCCAATGAAACTAGTTACATTAGTAAGGACAGGAGAAGAAAATTTTGCAAGTTCTGGTTTATAAAGTGTGTGGTCTTATGCCCTGACTCAGCAGAGCATATGTTAACTTCGAGGATGTGCTTAGGTCCCATTGATTGCAATGAGATTTAGATGATGTGCTTAGGCAGTTTTCTGAATCATTGCCTTATAAAATAAATTGTAGTGAATCATGTGCAACCTTTGGTGCATGAGCTCCTTGCTGCACACCTACCTTTTAATTTTCACTTGATTGTAACAGAGCTGGATGCTATATCCGTCATTCAGGTTTGATTGTGATTATGATTTTAGTCCAGTCTGTTCTGATTTATTGGAAACACACTGTCCTGTGGGGTCCTCTGGGCTGGGTAACCTTTATTCTGGGTCCCCCAATTACAAGCAGGGTGCTGTTCTAACCAATGGTATTTCACTTACATGCAAGGTTCAGATGGACATGAGGACTCCAGGCCTTGGGAATCGGACATGTTGTTTAGTTTTACCCCTTTGCAATATCTCAACATTCTAGTGACTTTCCTGAGCTTTGCCATGTTGTAACTGAATCTACCAGCAAAAGAGGAAGCTCTGAGTATGGAATTAAATTAATGCCACCCTTTATGCCAATCATTGACAATTATCTACTATATAGAACATACTAACTCATCTTCCTGACTCAGCCTCCTGAATGAGCTCATGGGGTCCATGTAAAATGCAGTGCAGTACGGGTCACTAAGAAGCAATATTTGAGAGCCTTCCCACCCAACACATACTACTAATTAGTAGAGAGCCTTAAGCAAATGGTTAGTCTGCTTATGCCTAGTGCTAGCTCTGCTTTTATGGCACGCTGTCCCGGGCTATCATGTGCAGCTGGTGCTGAAGAAGGAGCCAACAAATTCTGCAGGAATAATTTTCCTTCTAGAACTTTCTCAGATTTGGTGACTTTACTATTCGGAGTCCTAATTAGGGAAAGAGATGATCTGTCAGATGTGGTGAGAAGCCATGACTCCAGCAGGACTCCATCTGCCAGGAGTTTGCATTTCTAACACTTTGATTTGCCAGTTTAACAGAAATAAGTAGCGGGCTAAGTGGGGAGCAATTAGTGGTTAGAGATGGAACAGATGGAGGGTACATTAAACAGGTCTGATGTAATGCATTTGAAATAATATTCCAGTCAGCTTGGCTGGGCAAGACAAATAATTCTTCAGAATTAAGAGATCTCTCTGTGTGCCATTTTCTCAAATATCTAGAAGGTCATGGGCTTACCAGATTTATTACAGGATGTTCCCTTCTTCTCACTAACAGAGGGTGAACTGTAGCTACTGTTACAGAGTTGTATTGGACTACCCTCTGTTTTCACTTTTTAATGTGCCACAGTTCAGGACCACTGGAAAAGAAGAGTGGCTCGGAGATTCATAGATTGGAGCTGCTGGTCAGGCTTCTAAATCCATATTTAGGTATCTAAAAAAGAGCCAGATTTTAAAGGTGCAGTGCATCCAACAACTCTTGAAAGCAACAGGAGAATCTGCATGCTTGAGTCAGGCCATGTATCTTCAGACTCCCAACTTGTAAAACCCGTGGGCTGAAGTCCCAAACTGTTTATAATCCAGGTACACAATGGGCAACAGGAGTGCAAAATTCTCTTCATCCTAGCCACTGTGCCTCACTTCTAGAAAGACAAGACTGCCAAGCAGCACTAGGACTCATAACCTTTGCAGATGACACCAAGAATGAAGACAGGTCACTGATAGAGAGCGATCTGTTTTACTTGGTAAGATGCCACAGGTAAACAATGTACATTTCGATGTGGACAAATGTCATTCTAGAGTTAGGAACAAAGACTGCTGGCTATACTGACAGGATGCGGGACTCTGCTTTGGGAAGCAGTGAATGAAATAGGGCTGGGGATTGTGGTGAATAATCAGCTCAACATGAGCTCCCAGCAAGACGCTGCGATCTAAAGAACTAATGTGATTCTTAGTTGCATAAAGAGAGAATTTGCCATTGAATTTTATCCTATTTACGTCATGTAATTTTTCCAGTTTGTCCAGGTCATTTTGAATTATAATCCTATCCTCCAAAGCACTTGCAACCCCCATCCAGCTTGGTATCAGCCACAAACTTTAAAAGTGTACTCTCTAAGCCGTTATCTAAGTCATTGATGAAGATATTAAACAGAACCAGACTCAGAATGGATGCCTGCAGGATCCCATTTGTTATTGCCACGTGACTGTGCACTACTGATAACTACTTTCCAACCATGCACCTACCTTATAGTAACTCCATCTAGGTTACATTTCCCTAGTTTTTTTTATCAGAAGGTAGTGGAAGACAGCATCAAAAGCATTACTAAAGTTAAGATATACCACGTCTATTATGTCCCCTTATCTATAAGACCTCTTATCCTATCAAAGAAAGCTTTCAGGCTGATTTGACTTGATTTGTGCTTGACAAATCCATGCTGCCTGTTAGTGTGCCCCTCTTTTAGGTTTTTTGAACATATTGCTTAATTATTTTTTCCCATTAGCTTACTGGGTACTGCAGTTATGCTCACTGGTCTGCAATTCCCTGAGTTGGCCTTATTGTCCTTTTTTTAACAGCTTGGAACCATATTTACCCTTTTCCAGTCTTCTGGAATCTCTCCTGTCTCCTATGACCTTTTTGAAGACAATCGCTAATGGCTCAGATATCTCCTCAGTCTTCTAGGATATATTTCATCAGCACCTAGTGATTTGAAGGCATCGAACTTCGCTAAGTAATTTTTAATTTGTTCTTTGCCTATTTTAGCCTCATTTTCAGTGGCACTCATTACATTAGACATCCAATTGCTACTAAACTTTTCATTGAAAACTTAAAAAAAATCATTTAGCACTTCTGCAAGTCCCACATTTTCTGTTCTTGTCCCTTCCTGCTCTCTCTTTTGAGTAATGGGCCTACCCTATCCTCAAGCTTTCTCTTGCTTCTGTTTGTGAAGAGAGCAAGCACAGGATTTCAATCTATGTGCATAAAGCATAATGATTCTTGTGTAAATTGTTTTACATTTTTATTTGCCCCCGCCCCCACACAATTCACAATAATGTGAATTTCAGCTACACCAGATTCCATAAATAATCCTCCTGGGAACATGACTTTACATTTGAATGAGGACAGATTCTGCAAAGAGGAACACATGCACAGAGTGTGAGAGGGACTCCAATAATGTCAGAAGCAGGTGTCAGCATGGCATTTCCTGTCACCAGGGACTTTATCAAGCTACAGAAAGGCAAAGTTTGGTGTTTAGCACTTGGCAATGAATGCCCACACCAGGGAATAAACCTTACATGTTAAGTACAGATTCCTCAAACAATCGTACTGTATGCTACAAGCTAAAAGCTGAGAGACAGATGGAACCCTTCCTTACTCTGGATGAATAGTATCTTAGTGCTCCAATCAGTGGGATTGACAGCCACTGTAGGCCCAGGGGCAAGGGACAGGGGACCCAGCTCCAACCCCCCAGAAGGAGCAGAGCTTCGGGTGGAAAGGGAAGGATTGATGGCAGTCAGCTCCTAGTGCCCTCTCTCGCAGCCCTGCGAACCACCTGGAGCGGAGGTAAGATGGTTCTGAAGCAATTCAAAAGGGAGTGGGGCTCCAGCCACCACCACTGCCACAGTAGCACCACCACCAGTCAGGAGCTCCAGGGCCCTTTGAAATGCTGGTCCCCTGTACATTTGCCCCCTTGCTCCCCTCTGTAGGCAGGTGTTAGAACAAAGGCTGGACACTGTGTATGGGGCAAGCAAGAGGGTTTATTACATATAGTGCTGGTGGAGTGTCACTTTACTTGTTAGGCACAGTGAACATCGCCAGACAATAGATTATAATTGATTATATAGGATGCTGATGGGAGGGGAAAAGCAACAGCATGGGAGTTTTCCAAGCCTGAAGAGGTTCTAGCAGCCACATATAATGTGCACAATAAACCAGTAATCCATAGAATCATAGAACACTAGGACTGGAAGGGACCTCGAGAGGCCATCAAGTCCAGCCCCCTGCCCCAATGGCAGGACCAAGTACTATCTAAACCGTCCCTGATAGACATCTATCTAACCTGTTCTTAAATATCTCCAGCGATGGAGATTCCACAACCTCCCTTGGCAATTTATTCCACTGTTTGACCACCCTGACAGTTAGGAACTTTTTCCTAATGTTCAGCCTAAACCTCCCTTGCTGCAGTTTAAGCCCATTGCCTCTTGTTCTATCCTCAGAGGCCAAAAAGAACAAGTTTTCTCCTTCCTCCTTATGACTCCCTTTTAGATACCTGAAAACCGCTATCATGTCTCCCCTCCATCTTCTCTTTTCCAAACTAAACAAGCCCAATTCTTTCAACCTTTTTTCATAGGTCACATTCTCTAGACCTTTAATCATTCTTGTCGCTCTTTTCTGGACCCTCTCTAGTTTCTCCACCTGTTTTTTGAACTGCGGTGCCCAGAACTGGACACAATACTCCAGCTGAGGCCTAACCAACACAGAGTAGAGCGGAAGACTGACTTCTCTTGTCTTGTTCACAGCACAACTGTTAATGCATCCCAGAATCATGTTTGCTTTTTTTGCAACAACATCACACTGTTGACTCATATTTAGCTTGTGGTCCACTATAATCCCTAGATTCCTTTCTGCTGTAGTCGTTCCTAGACAGTCTCTCCCCATTCTGTATGTGTGAAACTGATTGTTCCTTCCCAAGTGGAGCACTTTGCATTTGTCCTTATTAAACTTCATCCTGTTTACCTCAGACTATGTCTCCAATTTATCCATATCATTTTGAATTATGACCCTATCCTCCAAAGCAGCTGCAACCCCTCCCAACTTCGTATCATCTGCAAACTTAATAAGCATACTTTCTATGCCAGTATCTAAATCATTGATGAAGACATTGAACAGAACCGGTCCTAACACAGACCCCTGCGGAACCGCACTTGTTATACTTTTCCAGCAGGATTGAGAAGCATTAAGAACTACTCTCTGGGTATGGTTATCCAGCCAGTTATGCACCCCCCCATAGTAGCCTCAACCAAATTGTATTTGCCTAGTTTTTTTATAAGAATATCATAGAATCATAGAATAGTAGGACTGGAAGGGGCCTCGAGAGGCCATCGAGTCCAGCCCCCTGCCCCCACGGCAGGACCAAGAATTTTCTAGACCATCCCTGAAAGCCATCTATCTAACCTCTTCTTAAATATCTCCAGTGATGGAGATTCTACCACCTCCCTTGGCAATTTGTTCCAGTGTTTGATCACCCTGACAGTTAGGAACTTTTTCCTAATGTCCAACCTGAACCTCCCCTGCTGCAATTTAAGTCCATTGCCTCTTGTTCTATCCTCAGAGGCAAGGAAGAACAAGTTCCCTCCCTCTGCCTTATGACACCCTTTTAGATACCTGAAAACTGCTATCATGTCCCCCCTCAATCTTCTCTTTTCCAAACTAAACAAGCCCAGTTCTCTCAGCCTTTCTTCATAGGTCATGTTCTCTAGACCTTTGATCATTCTCGTTGCTCTCCTCTGGACCCTCTCCAATTTCTCCACATCCTTCCTGAACTCCGGTGCCCAGAACTGGACACAATACTGGACACTATCATGCGAGACTGTATCAAATGCTTTACTAAAGTATAGGTATACCACATCTACCGCTTCTCCCCTATCCACAAGGCTCATTATCCTATCAAACAAAGCTATCAGATTGGTTTGACATGATTTGTTCTTTACAAATCCATGCTGGCTGTTCCCTATCACCTTACCACCTTCCAAGTGCTTGTAGATGATTTCTTTGATTACCTGCTCCATTATCTTTCCTGGCACAGAAGTTAAGCTGACTGGCCTGTAGTTTCCTGGGTTATTCTTATTCCCCTTTTTATAGATGGGCACTATATTTGCCCTTTTCCAGTCTTCTGGAATCTCTCCTGTCTCCCATGATTTCCCAAAGATGATAGATAAAGGCTCAGATATCTCCTCTATCAGCTCCTTGAGTATTCTAGGATGCATTTCATCAGGCCCTGGTGACTTGCAGACATTTAATTTTTCTAAGTGATTTTTAACTTATTCTTTTTTTTAATTCCAACTTCTAACCCTACCTCTTTTCTGCTAGCATTCACTATGTTGCGCATTCCTTCATCAGACTTCTCAGGGAAAACCGAAACAAAGAAGTTATTAAGCGTCCCTGCCATTTCCAAGTTTCCTGTTTACTATTTCTTCCTCCTCACTGAGCAATGGCCCTACCCTGTCCCTGGTCTTCCTCTTGTTTCTAATATATTTATAAAAAGCCTTCGTGTTTCCTGTTATGCCTGTAGCTAGTTTGAGCTCATTTTGTGCCTCAGCCTTTCTAATCTTTCTCCTGCATTCTTGTGTTGTTTGCCTATATTCATCCTTTGTCCTTGTTTCCATTTTTTATATGATTCCTTTTTTATTTTAAGATCATGCAAGATCTCCTGGTTAAGCCAAGGTGATCTTTTGCCATATTTTCTCTTTCCTATGCAGCAGGATAGCTTGCTTTTGGGCTCTTAATAATGTCCCTTTGAAAAACTGCCAACTCTCCTCAGCTGTTTTTCCCCTCAGTTTTGCTTCCTATGGGACCTTACCTACCAGCTCTCTGAGTTTACCAAAATCTGCCCTCCTGAAATCCATTATCTCTATTTTGCTGTTTTCCCTTCTACCCTTCCTTAGAATTGTGAATTCTATGATTTCATGATCACTTTTACCCACGCTGCCTTCCACTTTTAAGTTCTCTACCAATTCCTATTTTTTAAAGTCAAATCTAGAACAGCTTCCCCTCTGGTAGCTTTTTCAACCTTTTGGAATAAAAAATTGTCTCTAGTGCAATCCAAGAACTTACTGGATAGTCTGTGCCCCACTCTGTTAGTTTCCCAACATGTATCTGGATAGTTGAAGTTTCCCATCACCACCAAATCTGGGGCCCTGCATGACTTTGTGAGTTGTTTAAAAAAAGACTCATCCACCTCTTCCACCTGGGTAGGCAGCCTGTAGTAGACGCCTAGCAGGACATCACCCTTGTTTTTTACCCCTCTTAGTCTAACCCAGAGACTCTCAACACGTCCGTCTGCTGCGTCCATCTCCACCTCAGTCCAAGTGTGTACATTTTTAATATATAAGGCAATACTTCCCCCCTTTCTATCCTTCCTAAGCAGGCTGTACCCTTCAATACCAACATTCCAATCCTGTGTATTATCCCATCAAGTTTCTGTGATGCCAACGATGTCATAGTTGTATTTTATTGATTAGCACTTCCAGTTCTTCTTGCTTATTACCCATACTTCTTGTATTTGTATATAGTCATGTAAGACATTGATTTGATCTTGCCTCCCTGTTTTGTCCTGACCCTCTTTATACTCTGACGTTGTTGCCCATGCTGCCTCCCATTTCTGACTCATCTCCCAGGTTTCCATGTTCTCCACTTACCTGTGGGCTTAGCTCCTCTGCCCCCACTATTTAAAGAATGGGGTCCCAGAAAAAGGGAGGGCCAAAGCTGACAAGGTCTATTCAGCAAGGGTAGCTTATATTGCACATCCCCCTGTCTGATCTGACTTGTTTTTTCCTCTTTTGATACGTACTATTGATAATGGGTCATTTCCACCTTGCTGAATAGACCTTGTCAGCTCTGGTCCTCCCTTTTACTGGGACCCCACTCTTTAAATACCTCTCTGAAACCACACCCCCACTCATGCATCTGATAAAGTGGGTCTTTGCCCACGAAAGCTTATGCTCCAAAATATCTGTTAGTCTATAAGGTGGCACAAGACTTCTCATTGTTCTTGAAGCTACAGACTAACACAGCTGCCTCTCTGATACTTAAACAAAGCAGACAACTGTGTCTATTGGAGTAATGATGTGTCTGCGGGAGTAATGATGGTATCTTCGCACGGGCATAATCCATGGTGCATTATCTAGAAGATTAAAGCAAAAAGCAACAGCATATAGCACTTGCACATTTGTTTTTATGTACCAGCCTGGGATAGAGAATGAGAGATGGTCATATGTTTGTTCTCAGCTAGAGGGCCTCTTCTGGGAATATGGTTGCCGGGGCAACTCTCTCTCTCTCCAAACTCTAAGGCCCTGTCCAAGTTAAGACTACCTTCCCTCAGTCTTGTGGATGCGATGGAGGTGGCCAAATGGGGATAAACTTCCACTTGGCTAATTGGGTTTCTAAACTATGGGTTTATAGGCCTATTCTAGACTTTAGAATTTGAATAGGGGGTCTTAGCAGAATATCATAATCTGCCTCAGAAATTTCCATCCTACAGCAGGCCTGGCTCCACTGATTTTGGAGGGCTAGATCTTGTTCCCCTTATGCACATGCTGTGCACGCTCCATGGCTTTCAGTACCACTGGGCCTGGAGGACGATCCTGCTCACTTAATTCAAGAAAGCAGAGGTGGGAAAAGGAAGCATCTGAAGAGTTTGCAGCCATGGTGCGGCCTCATCTGGCTGACACCACACACCCACCGTTGATCAATACAGAGTTTAGGAGCCTGTCAGATGCACCACTGAGCCTGCACTTTGACACAGTTTCTTCTGTGAATGACATATATTACTATCTCTGGCTGGCCAGGAGACACCATCTCATCCTAGTGGACAATGGCCTGACTGCTGCTGTTCATACCTCCATCATTACAACAATGTAATAGACCTGGGCAGAAAGTCTGCAGCATTCGGGATAGTCCAACTGGTGTAGAAAGCTGCAGCGTATCTCCTCAGCAACATAGGTTACCATAAGCACATCAAACTTGTCCTCCATTACCTATGTGGGCTTTCCAAATAATAGAGTCATGGTAAAGGTTTCATGCATAGCATCATAGAATCATAGAACAATAGGTCTGGAAGAGACCTAAAAAAGCCATTGAGTCCAGCCCCCTGCTCTAAGCAGGACAAAACCCATCAGATTAGCCCTGCCAGGGCTTTGTCGAGCCGAGACTTAAACACCTCCAGGGATGGAGACTCCACTCCTTCCCTTGGTAGACCATTCCAATGCTTCACTACCCTCCTCGTGAAAAAGTTTTTCCTAATGTTCAACCTGGACCTTTCCAGCCGCAACTTGAGACCATTGTTCCATGTTCTGCCATCTGTGACCACTGTGAACAGCCTCTCTCCAGCCTCTTTGCAGCCTCCCTTCAGTAAGTTGAAGACTGTTATCAAGTCCCCCCTCAGTCTTCTCTTCTGCACACTAAACAGTCCCAATTCCCTCAACCTTTCTTCATAAGTCATATGCTGCAGCCCCCTAATTATTTTGGTCGCCCTCCACTGGACCCTCTCCAGTGTATCCACATCCTTCCTATAATTGGGAGCCCAGAACTGGACACAATACTCCAGATGTGGCCTCACCAAAGCCAAATAAAGAGGAATAATCACTTCTCTGGATCTACTGGGAACACTCCTCTTGATGCAACCTAATATGCCATTAGCTTTCTTGGCTACAACAGCACACTGTTGACTCATGTCCAGCTTCTCATCCACTACAACTCCCAGGTCCTTTTCTGCAAAACTACTACCAACCCAGTCGGATCCCAGCCTGTAACAATGCTTGGGATTCTTCCAGCCCAAGTGCAGGACTCTGCATTTGTCCTTATTGAACCTCATCAGATTTCTTGCAGCCCAGTCTTCCAACTTGTCTAAGTCAGTCTGGACCCTGTCCCTACTCTCCAGCGTATCTACCTCTCCCCCTAGCTTAGTGTCATCTGCAAACTTGCTGAGGGTGCAATCCAACCCCTCATCCAGGTCATTGATAAATACGTTGAACAGAACAGGACCCAGAACCAAACCTTGGGGCACTCCACTAGAAACTGACCACCATCCCGACATCGAGCCATTGATCACTACCCTCTGGGCCCGACCTTCTAGCCAGCTTTCTATCCATCTTACCGTCCATTTATCCAATCCACATTCCTTTAACTTGCTGACAAGAATATTGTGGGAGACCGTATCAAAAGCTTTGCTAAAGTCAAGAGAAATCACATCCATTGATTTTTCCCCTATCCACAGAGCCAGTTATCTCATCATAGAAACTAATCAGATTGGCCAGGCATGACTTGACCTTTATGAATCCATGCTGACTATTCCTGATCACTCTCCCTTCCTCCAAGTGCCTCAAAATGATTTCCTTGAGGAGCCCCTCCATGATTTCTCCAGGGACTGATGTAGGACTGACCGGCCTATAGTTCCCTGGATTATCCTTCTTCCCTTTTTTAAAGATGGGCACTACATTTGCCTTTTTCCAATCATCCGGGATCTCTCCCAATTTCCACAACTTTCAAAGATAATGGCCAAGGGCTCGTCAACAACGTACACCAACTCCCTCAGAACCCTAGGATGAATTAGGTCTGGGCCCATTGATTTATGGACATTTACCTTTTTTAGATTGCTCCTAACCTGTTCTTTCCTCACCAAAGGCTGTCCACCTTCATCCCACAATGCATCACTTATTGCATTAGTCTGGGAGCTGTCCTTGTCCGTGAAGACAGAGGCAAAGAAACCATTAAGTACTTTAGCATTTCCTACATCATCTGTCACTGGGTTGTCTCCCTCATCCAGTAGGGGCCCCACACCCGCTCTGATCACCTTCTTCTTGGTAACATGCCTGTAGAAACTTTTCTTGTTATCCTTCACGTTCGTCATGAGCCGCAATTCTAGTTGCGTTTTCGCCTTCCTGATAACTGCCCTACATTCTTGAGCTATACGTTTATACCCCTCCCTAGACATCTGTCCCAGTTTCCACTTTTTGTAAGCTCCCTTTTTGTGCCTGATTTCCCCATTAAGACAGTCTGGTCTCCTACCATATTTACTTCTCTTGCTGCGCATTGGGACAGTTTCTTTCTGTGCCTTCAATAGGGCTTCCTTAAAATACTGCCAGTTTTCCTGGACTCCTTTTCCCTTAATGGTAGCATCCCCGGGGATTCTGCCCATCAGGTTCCTGAAGGAGTCAAAGTCTGCTTTTCTGAAGTCCAAGGTGTGTAATTTGCTGCTCTCTTTCCTTCCTTTGGTCAGGATCCTGAAGTCTACCATCTCATGATCACTGCTTCCCAGGTTGTCCCCCACCTCTACCTTCCTTATTAGTTTCTCCCTGTTTGTAAGCAGCAGGTCGAGCCACACACGACCTCTGGTCGGGTCCTTCAGCGCTTGTACCAAGAAGTGATTCCTAACATTCTCTAGAAATTTCCTGGACTGCTTGTGTACTGCTGTATTGGTCTCCCAACAGATGTTAGGGTAATTGAAGTCCTCCACAATAACGAGAGCCTGCCATCCGGAAACTTCTCTCAGTTGTCCAAAAAAAGCCTCATCTACCTCATCATCCTGATTTGGCAGCCTGGAGCAGACACCAACCACCACATCTGCAGTACTGCCTACACCACTAAACTTGACCCAGAGATTCTCAACAGGCTTTTCTCCCTCTATGTACTGGAGTTCCAAGCAGTCATAGTGCTCTCTTACATACAGTGCAACTCCTCCTCCTTTTCTCCCTTGCCTGTTCTTCCTGAACAATTTATACCCTTTCATGGCAGCGCTCCAGTCATACGAGTCATCCCACCAAGTCTCTGTTATCCCAATCAAGTCATAGTTCTTGGACTGAGCCAGGGCTTCTAAATCCTCCTGCTTATTACCCACGTGTCTGGTATCGGTGTACACACACCTTAGATAACCAGTCGATCTCCCCGCCCTCACTACTTGAACCAAGGGTCCACTTTTGTTGTACATTCCTCTTTGCATTTCTTCCCGGCCTCCAAGTTCCTTTCTACCCATGGGTTTTTGGTCACCTTCCCCCAGCAAACCTAGTTTAAAGCTCTCCTCACTAAGTTTGCAAGCCTACTTGCAAAAATGCTCCTTCCTCTCTTGGTTAGGTGGACCCCATCTCTTCCCAATAATCCTTGTTCCTGGAACAGCATCCCATGATCAAAGAATCCAAAGCCCTCTCTCCGACACCACCTGCATAACCATATATTTACTTCCTCAATTCGACGGTCCCTACCTAGCCTTTTCCCTTCAATAGGAAGGATGGACGAGAACACCACTTGCGCTCCAAATTCTTTGACCCTTCTTCCCAGCGCCACATAATCCGCAGTAACCTGCTCAAGGTCATTCTTGGCTGTATCATTATTTCCCACATGCAGAAGTAGGAAGGGATGGTATTCTGAAGTCCTGAGCAGTTTTGCAAGGCGTTCAGTCACATCCTGAATTCGCGCTCCCAGTAAACAGCACACCTCACAAGATTGCAGGTCTGGTTGACAGATGGCTGGTTCGGTCCCTCTTAGGAGGGAGTCCCCTACCACCACCACCCATCTTTTTCTTCTGGGGGTGGTGGTCATTGAACCCCCACCTCTAGGACTACACATCCCATGTCCTGCAGTAGAAGCAGTTCTCTTGCGATTTTCTTCCTGTGAGGCCCCTTCCAAAGCATTCACCACCGCAGAACCAGTGGAGAGTGCCTGAAAGCAATTACTTATCTCTATATCAATGGGGGACTCGTGTACTGGCCTTCTTTTTCTTCTAGAAGTTACATGCTGCCAGTTCTCCGCTTCATCCCTTACATTATCTTCAAGGCATACCCTGGCCTTGGCTCAGGGTGTCTAGAAGAACCTAATCATCCAGAATGAAGACCATGGTATAATGGACCTGCATACAAAAAAGGTAAAGCTCATTTGTACAGGACACAGCTTTCCAAGGTGGTCAAAGACTGGAATGAACTCTTCCAAGAACTAAGGAACATCGCAAACCTTCCCATCCTCCACTCCCAGTGCCAGGCACATTTCTTTCACTTGCCTTTTCCAACATAAAACAACAGGATGGATGTATAAAAACAAAACACCCAACCAAAACCCTCTGCTGCACACACGCCCCTGGGGAGAGAGAAAAAAATACACCTGACAGACGTTAGTCATTTCACTTAATTCATGACAACCGATGTAAAGCTATTCTGGTGATGAGCGCAGAGGAAGAACCTGCAGTGAATAGAGTAGAGCTGTGGAGAGTGGAGGCACAATTGAGTGCTATGGAAGTTGGCCATTGAAGCAAGAATGACAGCTGAAAGTGAGGTCTGGATTTGACATGTGTCTGAGTGAGAAGAGAAAGTGCAGGCCCATTCCTTCCATTATTTAAAACCACAATAAGTGGAATTCAACCATGGGAGGAATCAACACAACATCACTGAACTCATTGGGATTGTGCCCAATAACAAGTGCCAAATTAAACTGAGAGCTGACAAAAATGTGCCCTTCAAACTCTCAGCTGCCTGAAGAATCAAATTTCCACAGGCTTACAGCCTTTCACTTACTTGACATTTTACAGAGGGCATAATATCACGTCTTTACCTGCTGCCATAAGCCAGGCCATGTGATGCCACACACTGACTGGGATGTATGGCAGATGGATAGCGTTTCAGCTCAGAGCCTGTATCATCTAACACACTTGCCCCTGGTAACCCAGAGGGCAGAGCTATTCAATGACTGATTCATTCTTCCAGTGAGCAGCAAATAGTTGTAGCTTCCATTTTATAACCTTCTTTAGCAGGTTCTCTTTCAGCTGTATTTTTCCTATATAATTCCTCATTGGTGACCTTCTGCATCCATCCTATTCTCAGAATCTTTCTATAGCAATGCCTTTCGAACGCCAATATTCTTCTTTTAGAATCTTTTGTTATCACCCATGTCTCACATCCATACAACATGCTGCTGAATACACACATTTACAAAACTCCCAGCTTTGTTCTTAAGCTAATTGCTTTGCTCTTCCAGATCTTATCCATCACCTTCAAACTTGTTCTTGCTTTCACTATTGTAGTCTCTATTTCCTTCTTACAGTCTAGATCATACGTTACGTTGCTCCCCAGATATGTGAACTTCTGTACATTTTCTATTTCAATACCATCCACACTGATCTTCCTTCCTATTTCCTTATCTCCAAATACCATTGTTTTTGTTTTATTGATGTTCATAATCAGTCCCTACCACTTCGTTTCTTCGTTTAACACCAACACTGTTTTCGCTAGCTTCTCCTCATCTTCCTCAATGATAACTATATCATCCATGAACCTCAAGTTGTTAATTATTTTCCTGTGCACAGATATCCCTTCTACCTCTTCCTTGATCTTGTCCATTGCTCTCTCCAGATGTGCGATGAAGATACTTGGTGATATTGGATCTCCTTGTCTTATACCTCTACTTGTTTTAAACCAACTTCCCAACTCCCTGCATGTTCTCACCGCTGCCTCTGCATTATCATTGATATCTTTCAACAACCGTATTAGTCTGCTATTCACTCCGTATGACTCCAACACCACCCAAGTCACTTTACCATACAGCAGATATTGGCAGGAAGACTGACAGCGGAGAAAGCTTGATGAAAGAACAAAAACATATATGCTTGCTTTGTCAATTTTCAAAAGGGTGAGTGAACTCCCCAAACCTTTCATTAGGTTGATGGCCAGACTATGTCCTTGCTGAGTAAGTGATCTGAAAACAGGGCTTTGCAGCACAGTGATTCTGGCACAAACACACAGGATTTCCTGCCTTGCTGTGCTAATAGAAAAATCCTGGAACTGGCCAGAAGGGACACACACAAATCTATTGAGCAGGAAACAGTATTCTGGGAAGATGCTTGGTTCACCCCACCAGAAGTAAGACTAACAACCCTGGGCCCTTGTCTAGAGCAGTAGTTCTCAATCTGGGGCTTGAGGTCCCTTGGTGAGCCACAGATAGTTTTCAGGGTAATCTTTCAAACATGAATAGTATTACACTTACTAGGGGCCTGGGCAGAAAGCCAAAGTCCTATCACACAGGACTGCAAGGAATATTGCAAGGTCCTGAACCCTACTACATGAAACTGAAGTTGAAGCCTCAGCTACATAGCTTTGTGGGGTCTGCTGTGCCATGGGATCCAGCCATTTGCACTACTTGCTATGCCCTAATGTCAGCCCGGGCTTTCCTATGTAGAAATACAGTTGTTGTGGCACAGCTGGGCTGTGTAGTTTTTTTATAGAATGTTGGGGAAAGAGCTTCAGAATTAAAAAGGTTGAGAACTACTAGCCTAAGCTACGTCTACACTCGCCCCAAACTTCGAAATGGCCACGCAAATGGCCATTTTGAAGTTTACTAATGAAGCGCTGAAATGTATATTCAGCGCTTCATTAGCATGTGGGTGGCCACGGCACTTTGAAATTGATGCACCTCGCCACCGCGCGGCTCGTCCCGACGGGGCTCCTTTTCGAAAGGACCCGCCTGCTTCGAAGTCCCCTTATTCCCATGAGCTCATGGGAATAAGGGGACTTCGAAGCAGGCGGGTCCTTTCGAAAAGGAGCCCCGTCAGGACGAGCCGCGCGGCAGCAAGGCGCATCAATTTCGAAGTGCTGCGGCCGCCCGCATGCTAATGAAGCGCTAAATATGCATTTCAGCGCTTCATTAGTAAACTTCGAAATGGCCATTTGCATGGCCATTTTGAAGTTTGGGGCTAGTGTGGACATGGCCCTAGAGTAAACCTACTTGATTTCAAAGCTCTTTCCCCACAACCCCCAAATATTAACCTCTCACAAGTGCCCTGCTGATTGGGCCAGTGTATTTCATCTCACATAAATGGGGAAACAGAAAGGTTTACAGGTCTTGCCAGAGGTTTCCTTTGCTCCTGTTTCCCTGTCTTTTACCCTTTCCACAAGGCCTCAACTCTCTAGCTCTGCATCTTTGTTCTAGCTCAGCTAGTCCTCCATAAATGGAGGTCTAGCAAGCAGGGAGCAGAATCCCAGCTGGCATGTTAGCTTCTAGATGCCTTTCCCTTCCAAAGCCATTTGCATTTGAGGCCTTACCAGACTTTGCATTCTGTTGTCACCGATCTGGGCAATGTTAGGCCTGGTTCTGATCTCAGTTGGTCTCCCACTGTTGTTACACTTCTGATGTTCCTTCATTTTACACTGAATCAGCATTGGGCCCCTTACTAATAATAGAATTAGGGTTGATTCTGGTCAAGGCATCCTAGAGTGCCAGACCCTCCCAGAACCAGTGAGGCAGCAGCTACCCAGAGCTCCACACATACTCCTCTTCTAAATGACTCCAGGATGGCAGATGGCTACACAGGAATGCTCAGGCAGCAAAGACATCAATGAGAATGTGAGATACTGGAGTACTTAATTTCAGCCGTACCAGGCTGGTGGTTTGGAGCTAGCTGATGTAGTTCCTAGAGTTCTAAGCCATTTTGCCCATCCCTGCAATGCATCCCTGCAGTGCACAAGCTCAGTGATGCCTGCCACAAGCCCACAGCTTCTGGCTGAGTGACACTACAGCAGTCTGGATTGTCTTAGGGCACTGATGCAGCTGCAGCACATCTGATTCTGTGCCGATGGGAGAGTGCTCCCTTGTGGGCATAATGAAGCTCTCCTGCTGACAGGTTCTCACCAGGGCTTAGGTTCATGTAATTTTCATTGTTCAAGGAGTGGCTTAGTCACATTCCTGAGCAACATAATTTGTGATGGCATAAACTGTGTAGTGGAGTCTCCCAGGGCTCAATGTCCCCATCTGCCTTAGGCTGCAGTAGTCTGATGTTACCCTTGCATGCAGCTGGCCTGATTTTCCACTGCCCCTGGAATTTTTCTACCTGTGTGGTGTCACAAACTACCAACCTAATCTGTAGCATGTCTCACTCACTTTGCCAAGGTGCACAGGATCTGCACAAGAAGCAGGCCGGGGAGAACAAAGCCCAGCTCTTGCATAAACAGTCCTGTTTAAATCTTTTGTCACATGCGATATATTGAAAAGTCTCTAGTAGTATTTGACATGGACCATCCCTGGAACACCAAGATAGCATGGCCCATAAGTGGTTATCCCCCAAACTCATTAAGTCATTGCATTAGCTGGTCAAAAATCACCAAACAGCAGCTGTTCCAGCAATAACTGCTATTACTCTTAGTGGGGGAATAGTAGAGACTAAGAGAGAACCTAATTCAGGCACCTGGTGCAATTTTCAAAAGTGCCTAAACTGAATCTTTAACTACTTAAATATCCTTGAAGAGCTGGCCTCAAGCGGCAAATTCCAACAACGCTGAAGACAATGGGAGTTTTGTCACCAGTAAGATCAGGATTTGACACCCCCAACTCCTCCAACTATATGATTCCCATCAGAAATAAAAGGCATTGCAACAGATGGGAATATTAAATACTTAATATTGGGAATACTTAAATATTGCCTTAAATATTGAGTCTGTTCTGGTATGGCTATGATCTGACAAAGTGGGTATGTCCCACGAAAGCTCATCACCTAATAAATTATTTTGTTAGTCTTTAAAGTGCTACTGGACTGCTTTTTTTCTTTTTACATAAGTTTACTGTAACTGTGGACATTTACCTCTGGGTTATAAAATAGCTGTTTTCTGTTGTAATAATTAGATTATTGGTTTCTTCATAAGATTTTATAAAGTTATTTAATTAAATTCATTTCTTTAGTTTCTTTTGGAATTTGAATGTAGGGAGGCTGACTCTGGGCTTCCCTTGCTGAAATTCTTTACTAACTGAACTCTGGGAATCCGGTACTGTGTGGCTGTGAGAGTGCGTTTTTTTAGGCACTGGAGAAGACCAGTTAAGTCTGGCCCACCCAAGGGTATACCAGGTCTCCACTAGCCCCCCAGGCTGCCTTCCTGGGGGAGGGCAGTCAGGGGGTGGGGTGGAATCCCCCCACTCACTGACACCAGGAAGCAGAATGATATGCTGGGAGCTGGGGGCATGGAGTGGGCTGGGGTCAGGTCACTCTGCTCTCTGCTGTTGCTGATGAGTGCAGGGGGCAGTGGTTGACTCCTGCTAGTCCCCTTGACCTCACAGAGCCCCTCAAAGCACAGAACCTGTGGCTGTTGATCAACTGGGCTCTTGCTGCCAATTGTTGGGCTCTTGTCCCTTCCTTCCCCAGGGTATTTGGGCACATTTCCCCATGGTGCCCTCTCATCCCCTGCCCCATCACCCCTGTCTAGAACAGATAGCACTTTGCCTAGTTCACAACTGTGATGGGGTTCAGGGGTCCCCATGCACTGCACCCTGGCCGCAGGCAGGAGTGACTCTCACTCAGCAGGTAGAATAGGAAGTTTATTAGGTGACAGAGGCCCAGTTTCTTACAGAAGAGTCAGCGCAGCAGTCAGAGACAGTCATTCCAACCCGTCCTGGGGAGAGGAGCCCGAGGGGTGCCCTTCTGGGGTGTAGCTTCCCCCTCGCCCGGCTGGCTGCCTTCCAGCTCCCTCTTCCCTCCAGCTTCTAACTGCCGCCTCCGATTCCAAACCAGCTCGGCTCCTCCCTCCTCTTTGTCAGGGCAGAGGTGTTACCTGCCAGCCTAGGTTATAGCCCCAGGGTCATCCTTAGCCGCTGGGAGCTGCTCAGCTTGTCTCACACATACACTCCCCCCCAAGCCCATCACAACAACACCTTTTCATTAACCACAGCTGGTCAGTTTTTTTATTCTTTCTTCTGTTTAGTAAGCCAAAAGTCAGTGGAGTGAGGAGGGAAAAGTTTTAAAATGCATTAATCACTCTCTGAAATGCTGGCCAAGTCAGTATCTAGCATGCCTCTCTGGCTGGCTGGAGCATTCCAAGTAGATGAACCAGTTCCACAGAATGTCAGGGTGAGGAGGAGCCACAATCTGCGCTCATTAGTAACAGAGAGGAAGCTGTGCTAGTCTATACACTATCAAAACAAAAAGCAGTCAAGTAGCACTTTAAAGACTAGCAAAATAGTTTATTAGGTGAGCTTTCGTGGGACAGACCCACTTCTTCAGACCATAGCCTGAAGGTCTGGTCTGGCTATGGTCTGAAGAAGTGGGTCTGTCCCACGAAAGCTCACCTAATAAACTATTTTGCTAGTCTTTAAAGTGCTACTTGACTGCTTTTTGTTTCAATCTGTGCTGATGTTTGCAGTGTTCTGTAGCCACCCTGGCCCCAGGATGTTAGGGAGACTGGCTAGGTAAGGTAATACCTTTTATGAGCCCAACTTCTGCTGATGAGAGACACAAGCTTTGGCACTTACACACAACTCTTCTTAAGGCCAGATACTATTCTTAGCCCTTGTCATGCCAGAACTGCCAGATGGCTACTCTAATGCCAATGTCCTTTGCTCTGGTAACAGAAAGTTAACAATGCATCAACCTTATAAATCAATCTAACCAATAATTTTCGGAATATGAATTAATTAAACTATGCTCAGCCACAGCCCTGCCGCATTTGCCTTATCACTGACTAGCAATTAAAAGTATCAGAGAGATAGCCACGTTAGTCTGTATCTTCAAAAGCAACAGGAAGATCTGTGGCACCTTATAGACTAAACAGATATATTGGCACATAAGCTTTCATGGAAAAGATCCATGTAATCAGATGCATTCCTGCTCAGATATTCGAAAAACATGAGAAAGGAGCAGGAGGGTGGGAGAATAGCTTAGCGTTTAGAGCATTAGGTTTGTAAACACAGGATTGCAACTTCAGTTCTTGTGGTGGCTTTCAAGAGTCTGGGAAGGTTAGATTAAAAAAAAAGAAAGAAAAGTCTGTCAGGGATGTTAATAGGTCCTATATGAGGGTAGGGGAGTGGACCTGATGACCACTCAAGGTCCTTTCCAATTCTGTGATATGATCAACTAGTTTGGGGTAAGGCTACCCAGGAAATCTCATGGCCTAATAAAAGTTCCACAGGATTGCTTTTTATTTTTGTAGGGCTAGTTCCCTACCTGCCTAGTGCTACCTCTGCATGAGCCTAGGCACCCACATGCTGCAGCTCCCCAACCACCTAAGGCCCAGAGTGATGCATGAATCAGGGGAAACAGGCAGCGGAATGGCTAACTAACCTCCATGTCCTGACACAGGACTCGTTCTCAGAGCTTGTCGACCAGATCAGGCCCCCTCTGGAGAAGCTCACACAAAACACAGAGAGGGAAAGGTGCTCTCTCAACTAAGTGCCTAGTGTGTAAGGTGCTCACTGAGAATGAGAGAGACAGAAGGGAGCAAAGAGATGGTAGATCCTGGATCAAGGCACTTTGTGCTGGGCCAGGGGGAATGTCCCACATCCGTCTGAGTGCTCAGACCACTGGGTTTCTGGTTATGAGAGAGATTTTCTTCTCCCCACCCACAGCTATAACAGCATGGGCACCTAACCACATGAGAGGGCTCACAGCTGAGTCCCAAGCAGATCACAGAATCACAGGGCTGGAAGGGACCTCAGGAGGTCATCTAGTCCAGCCCCTGCTTCAAGCAGGATCAATCCCAACTAAGTTATCCCAGCCAGGACCTCGTAAAGCCGGGACTTAAAAACCTCTGGGGATGGAAAATCCACCACCTCTCTGGGCAACGCATTCCAGTGCTTCACCACCCGCCTGGTGAAGTAGTTTTTCCTAATATCCAACATAGCCGTCACCTTTTGTAACTTTAGACCGTGATAGAGACACCCGCCCACATACTAGACCTAAATCAGGGCCAATCAAAGCAGGGAAGCCAGAAGGGCCATTTGGCCTTGTCCTCAATCTCAAAGGGGGCTTCAAATTTAGACACATTACTTTTCTTTCTTTTCTTTTTTTTTTGCTGTTGTTGTTGTTGTTGTTGTTGCTTTTGATACATTTTACAACTTGTTTTTATGCACATCCCTCAATAATTAGTGCATTTGCATAGAAAAAGGGTCTGGATTATTAACAGTCACCTAAACCCACTCCTTTTAGTGCCACTGTTTATATGTAACATGGCTAGAGGCCTCAAAGACTGGAAGTGGCCCAGGCCTCTCTGGACTTCTGAGAGAGCCTGACCTAAATGCAGGGGTAGGCAATAATTCTGAAGGAGGGGCAACTCCCTAAATTTTGGTTCTTATCACAGGCCAGCTCAAGGCCCCTGGATGGGATGGGGCATTGAGTGGAAGGGATATTGGGGATTACAGAGAGTGAAAAAGTGTGAGTGTGAAAGAAATACTTTGTGTGTGAGCAACTGACTTTGCAACACAGTACATGCTGCAATGTATACGTGACAGTGACTGTGTGTGGAACAGATTGGGTATATGTGACAATGTGTGTGTACTGGCTGCTGCTGGGTAAGTTTCTGAGAGAAGCCACCCTCTGGTTCATTAAGGGAAATCTGTCCTGCTCTGTTGCTTCCCTGCGCCCCTGCTCTGCACTCCTGAGTTAGTCACTTTCAGTCCATCCTTCAGACTGGAGCAGCTCTACTGTCCATCTCCCTCTTCCTGATGCTTGCTCTGTCAAGATGGGGTACAAAGGCAGGGGACCACCCTGACTTCAGTGCTATCCTCTCTCTGCCACTGCCTCCCACTCTGCGTAGATAGCAGGAGAACCCTAGGAGCTGCTGTGCTGCAGATGGGACAAAGTGTGTGGAAGGGCAGCTGACCACATGCTGCTGGCTGTAAGTATGCATGGTCTGCTAATCAGCTGGGTGGGACAATGCGTGGTGGGCTAGGTCTGGCCCCCAGGACTGATTTTGCCCACCTTTGCCTAAATGCCTAACTCAGCAAGGGGCAGGGATTGCCCCTGCAACCCTTTCATTGGCTCTGCCCTCTGGCTAATTTAGGCAAGGAGGTGCCTAGCATGCTGGCTGTGGTGGATCCCATTCTGAGTACTCATTGATCCCCTTTCACTGCAGAGAGAGCCAATGCTGTGAAGGCTGGTGACCTTCTGGGCACCAGTGTTTCTCTGTACATCTAGCCTTGCCTTTTTCACTTCCCCACTTTGTCTCTGCCTCTTCCATCACATCTCCTGCCACGCATGCCCACAAATACCCATTGTTTTTCTTTGAGTGATTGCTCATGTGCATGCTAAACTGGGTGTTGGCTGGCACATGCCCAGTTGCCAGAAGCTTTTTGCCTTACCTGGTAGCCATTGGGTTGGAGCAGTGTCCCCTCAAATGGTGCCAATATGGCACCCAATATATGAACTCCCTGACCAGCCCCCTCAGTCAATTCCTTTTTATCACACTGTTTGTTGCTGGAGCTCCCCTTTCCTCTTTCTCTTTCATGGCTGGTATCCTTGTAGATAGTGTAAATAGACTCCCCATTAGACTCTGACGAAGGCTCACATCCCCCTGTCTGATCTGACTTGCTTTTTCCTCTTTTGATAAGTACTGTTGATACTGGGCCATTTCCACCTTGCTGAATAGACCTTGTCATCTCTGGCCCTCCCTCTTACCGGGACCCCACTCTTTAAATAACCCTCTAACCCCGCCCCAACTCATGCATCTGATGAAGTGGGTCTTTGCCCACGAAAGCTTATGCTCCAAAATATCTGTTCGTCTATAAGGTGCCACAAGACTTCTTGTTGTTCCCGAAGCTACAGACTAACACGGCTACCTCTCTGATAAGTGTAAATAGTGTTAATTAGTTGTAAATAGTTCTAGGTAAGTGTAGAAGTTAGTGGCTGTTGTTTTTAAATTGTTGAGGTGGGTTCCCCATCCCTCTTGGCACCAGGGAATGCCTGCTTCTCTGGGCTTCAAAAATTTTAAGAACTGTGGCGAGTATATGCCTGAGTCTGATATGCATATGGACTGCCTTGCCTGTCTTGGGGAAGACCATCAGGGTGACGGCTGTACGATCTGCCAGTCCTTTAAGCCCAGGACCCTAAAAGGTAGGGTTCAAAGGGTGAAAAATCTCCTTATGGAGGCAGCCTTGTAGCCAGAAGTTCCCTGCCCTGAAGGGCCCACTACCACCTCCTTGGTGCGGAACTTCCTGGCGCAGGCACAGGTGTCAGTGTGGGAGGCGACTCAGTGCCAAGAGACGAGTGCCAGAAGGCACAGGAGCCAATCCCTGGTGCTAAAAAAGATGAAGCAGCATGATAGTGGCTGTTCCCCTGTGGCACAGAAACATCAAAAGGACTCTGATGCACGCACTCCATCAGCCCAAGACACTTGCCTTAACTCTAGTGTGAGGCCGGCACCTGCATGTTTCAGAGTTTTCATCATTGTTGGAGGCAGTGTTGTTAAATAATAGGAAACCTTTCATGAAGGCAGCCTCTGGAGCCAAGTGGAAGAGGTTTTTTTGGTTTGGTTTTTCTCAGAAGGGGCTCTCCCCTTCGCTGGCCTCGATACCTTTGATTCTTGACTATTTGTGATATTTAAGTCAGGAAGGGCTGTCTTTATCCTCCGTTAAGGCGCATTTGGCAGCTATTCACCCTTGTCCTGGGGTATCCTCAGTGCTCTCAAACCCTGTTGTGAAAAGGTTTATGAGGCCTGGAAAGGGTTAACCTGCAGGTGCAGGCCCCTTTACCTGCATGAGATCTTAATTGGGTGTTGTCAAAGCTTATGGGGGCCCCCTTCAAACCCCTCGCTTCTTATTCCCTGCTGTTTTTAAGTTACAGACCACCCTGTTTGGTGGCCATTACCTCAATCAGAAGGGTATCTAAGTTGAGGGCACTGACAGTGGACCCACTCTGTATGGTGTTCCACAAGTACAAGGTTAGACTGAAACCCCATCCAGCTCTCTTGCTAAAGGTGGTCTCCTCCTTCCATGTGAGGATATCTCTCTGCTGGTTTTTTACCCAAAGCCTCATGCTTTTCCGAGGGACAGAGTTTACATACTTTAGATGAGCGAAGGGCTTTGGCCTTCTACATGGACAGGACCAAATCTTTTACAAAGACACAACAACTGTTTGTGGTGTTGGCTGGCAGGATGAAGGGCCTCCCAGTTTCCTCTCAGTAGATCTTCTCAGTGACCTGCATTAAAGAATGTTATAAGCTGATGGGGGTACTCCCTTCCCCGATCAGGGCTCCCTCTCCCAGAGCTCATGCAGCTTCCACAGCGTATTTAGCCCATGTTCTTATCCAGGACATATGAGCTGCGTCTACACGTGCACGCTACTTCGAAGTAGCGGCAGTAACTTCGAAATAGCGCCCGTCACGTCTACACGTGTTGGGCGCTATTTCGAAGTTGAAATCGACGTTAGGCGGCGAGACGTCGAAGTCGCTAACCCCATGAGGGGATGGGAATAGCACCCTACTTCGACGTTCAACATCGAAGTAGGGACGTGTAGACGATCCGCGTCCCGCAACATCGAAATAGCGGGGTCCTCCATGGCGGCCATCAGCTGGGGGGTTGAGAGATACTCTCTCTCCAGCCCTTGCGGGGCTCTGTGGTCACCGTGGGCAGCAGCCCTTAGCCCAGGGCTTCTGGCTGCTGCTGCTGCAGCTGGGGGTCCGTGCTGCATATACAGGGTCTGCAACTAGTTGTTGGCTCTGTGTATCTTGCACTGTTTAATGAAAGTGTGTCTGGGAGGGGCCCTTTAAGGGAGCGACTTGCTGTTGAGTCCGCCCCGTGACCCTGTCTGCAGCTGTGCCTGGCTCCCTTATTTCGATGTGTGCTACTTTGGCGTGTAGACGTTCCCTCGCTGTGCCTATTTCGATGTTGGGCTGAGCAACGTCGAAGTTGAACATCGACATTGCCAGCCCTGGAGGACGTGTAGACGTTATTCATCGAAATAGCCTATTTCGATGTCGCAACATCGAAATAAGCTATTTCGAAGTTGGGTGCACGTGTAGACGTAGCCACGCAGGGCAGCCATCTGGTCCTCTTTCATACATTTACAGCTCATTACGCATTAATGCAGCGTGTAAGTGAGGAGACTACAGTGGGCAGGCCTGGCTTACAGTCCTTCCAGGGCTCCAACCCTGCCTCCAAGGCATTTGGCTTGCACTGACCCAACTTGGAATGCACATGAGCAATCACTCGAAGAAAAACCAGTTACCTGTTCTGTAATTGGTGTTCTTCAAGATGTGTTGCTCATGTCCATTCCAAAACCCTCCCCACTGTTGGACTAGCCAGCAAGAAGGACATGAGTGGAGGGGAGGGGAGGACAGTGCATATAATTGTTGTCATACGGGCGCCATTCCAGGTGGTGCTGCTCTGACCCTATGCCCACTGGCTAGGGAAAAAGCTTTCAGCAACTGAGCAGGTGCCAGCACACACCCAGTTTGAAATGAACATGAGCAACACATCTCAAAGAACACCAGTTACAGAACAGGTGTGATGAAGTTCAGGGGTCCCCAAGTGCTGCACCCGTCCGCAGGCAAGCGTGACGCTCACTCAGCAGGAGAACAGCAGGTTTATGAGATGACAGGACACACCATGTTTCAGAGGAGTCAGTACAGCAGGCAGGGACAGTCAGTCCAATCCATGTTGGGGAGAGGAGGCCCTGAGGGTCCCCTGGAGCCAGGGTCTTGCCTCTTCCTTTGTTTCTCTCTCTCTCTCTCTCTCTCTCTCTCTCCTTCTCCCAGCCCAGACTACCTGCTTTCCAACTCCCAGTTCCAATTCAAACCCTTCAGGCTCCACCTCCTCCTTTGTCTGCAGTCCAGAGGTGTCATCTGGTTGCTGGGCCACCCTCAGCAGGAGCCCCACACCCTCTGTGAGACATACGCCTACACACATGTATCCCCACTACATCACAACAGGTAACTGTCTTTTCAGCAACTACCAGCACCCAATGTCCTATGTGCTTCTTCAAGTTCACACTGTGGTTTCTTCCAGCCCTGACCTCTACCCAGTAGTCCCCTGCCCCTGGATTCTCCTCCCTATTCTCTTTGCAGGTGCTTTTCCCTGTCATTTTCCGTTTCCTCCTGCACCCCACATTCCCCTGCCTCAGATAGGAAGCATAAAGAGCACAGCTTTATTCAATAAACAGCGCAAGCCAGGCAGCTGTTAAGCACTGGCCTGTGATGTATAGGGGCAGGGGTTGAATGGCTCTGGGTACTGCCATCCCTTTGTGTTCTGACTGATGGTATGGTGTAAGGCTGAGCTTGTAACCAGGTATTTTCCATGAGAATGTTCCCTGGGGCTTTATCCCCAGTATGGTGGGCTTGTCAGTAGTTGCCAAGCTGCTGGAGCTGGTATACTGCCCCCACAAAAATTCCTTCAGTCAGTGTAAGCTGTGTCTGCTCTAGTGGCATAGGCTCTGTAGTGTAGTCATGGCCTTAGTGACTACAGCTCCTTCACTCAGACCACAACCTCTGGCAAAGCACCTTCATGCACCATGTTCTTTGTTGCAGAGCTGGCATGGTCTGACTCTTGCCAGAGTGTTCCAGCTGGGTCTCTGCTTAGCTAGGGGTTATTGCACTTGAGTGGATGGCTTTTTATGTTACAAGGAGAAGGGAGAAAAATTCGCCTTGGCCTTTGAGGATTGGACAAGAGGCAATGGACAAACAGCAGCAAGGGAGGTTTAGAATGGACATCAGGAAAAAACTTCTGTCAGGGTGGTTAAGCAGTGGAATAAATTGCCTAAGGGAGGTTGTGAAATCTCCATCCCTGAAGATATTTAAGCGCAAGTTAGATAGACATCTATCAGGCATGGTCTAGATGGTGCTTGGTCCTTCCATGAGGTCAGGAGACTGGATTTGATGACCTCTCAAGATCCCTTCCCATTCTAGTGTTCCATGAGTCTACAAGCTGGAGGTGCCTAGTAATCCACACAATACCCACCACTCTTTGTAGTTCCCTTAGCTGGGCTGTGGAGAGGTGGGTGCTTTTTGACAAATTCACACTTCAGAACATTCCTTTTCTCTGACTTCCACCCCACAGAATACAGCAGACTCCCAATTTAAGCATAGGTTGCATTCCTGGGCAACCACATGTAAGTCAAATTTTGTGCAAGTTGGGACAAGATAGGAGAGAGGCCCTGTTGCCTTTGGGTCCCCTGGTCCCATTTGCTTGGGGTATTCCAGCTGCACTCCTTGGCAATGTTCTCCTCCCTTTGAAAAAAGGACTGTTTGAATATTTCCCCCAGTGTACGGCATTAACATGCAGAACTCCAAACTGAATCTTCAGCTGAAACCTCCACTTTTCTGTCCTTATTTCTAAGTTTCTTGTGCCCAAGGTGCTATTTCAGTGTTCAGAGTTTCAGAGAGGTAGCCGAGTTAGTCTGTATCTTCAAAAACATGGGAAGTCCTGTGGCACCTTATAGACTAACATATTTTGGAGCATAAGTTTTCATGGGTAAAGTGTTCTTTGTCCATGAAAGGTTATGCTCCAAAATATCTGTTAGTCTGTAAGGTGCCACAGGACTTCTTACTGTCCAGAGTTTGGCTCAAAACACTGCCCAGTTTGGTATCTTCCATGAAGTCCATTAATATGTCTTTGCTTCCATTCCAAATTACCAAGTACAGGACTTAAATTCTCCCAGAGTATTTCCTGGAGTCCCATGGTTTCTGTCCTGCAGGGGAGGGAGGCATGGGGCTTGTGGCTTCTGCCTCATTGGTTTGAAAATCTTTCCCCAAGTTCTTCTCTGGCCAGCTTTGACTGAAGTTAAATCCCAACTGAGTGAGGTATTAAATAATAAAAGGCCTACAACTATTTCAACACACTGATAAAATCCAAACCTCTCGGTAAGGCCAGGATTTCACCCATCATTACACTTTGCTTGTCATCTTTTAGCCAACTGTCAGTCCATGTGACACTCTCTATTTGTGCATGTCGACCTCCAGGCCCTTTCTGAACACAAGGCTCTGTATCTTGCCCCCTACTAAAAGCCAAAATAAATTCCATCTGTTATGTTTGTAAATGTCTCTCTTTATTTGGCAGGTTCACTCTTTATAATCTAGTGCTGCTTCTTGGTTTAGTTACACTGCTCTCCAGGGCATTCCTATTTATTCGGTTCCTTTACTGCAGTTAGTTAATAAGTTACTGGCTGCTAATTGCCAGTCACCCTTCTTTTGTATTTTAATGAGCTGTATCCTAAAGCCTGGGGTCAGTAGGAGGAGGTGGATGGTGTGTTTACTTTGTTCTGCTTTTAGGCATGCTTTTATGCTCCTCTAGCATGAAGTTTTTAAGTACTGCATTGTACTTAGGCTAGTACAGATGGACATCCCATTTTCCAGCTGACACGCTTTGGAGCAAAGACAGTGCTTAGGCCTGATCAGCATTTAAAATGTAAGTTGTCATAGCTGCAGTTCTCAGGGCTATGACAAAAAACAAGCAGTCCTGTAGCACCTTAAAGACTAACAATTTTATGTATTGGGTAATGAGCTTTTGTGGTTAAGACACTTCATCATCTTACCCACAAAAGCTCATTACCTAATAAATAAAATTGATTGTCTTTAATGTGGTACCGGACTGCTTGTTTTTTTTGTGCAGCTCCAGGCTAACATGCCTAAAATCCAAATCCCTGTGAGCTGTAGCTATGGCAACTTAATTCCAGTGCAGAGGTAGCTAATGTTCAGGAAAGTGGCACTCTTACAGCACTTATGGAAAATGCTTTCCATTGGTGTTGGCTGCATTTACATGAAGGAATGTTGCAGTGTTCTGCTCACTTTAGTGACCATTGCAGTCTGTCTTGCTATTTCTCTTTGACTAATGGCAGGGGTCTCTGCGTATACAGGAGCATGCAATCTGCCAATGCCTGCCCAGTCCCATGGCTAGAGCTGGAGTGAAGCATACTGTTAACCCATTCACTATAAAATGACACTCCACAGCCACCTTGGGAGCACACCCCTGTCCCTGTGCTCTGAGCTGCACAGTAGGAACCTGCCAAAGCAGTGGGACATGGTCCAGGCTGGAGAAGTGCCATCTGGGGGGCCTCATGTAGTTGAGTAGAGTGGCATCATAAATTGGGATAGGGTCCACTGCAGGTCATCCCCAAGTACAGGCTGCAGGAAGCGACAACCATTGAGAAGGCAGTCCCCATACCTAAGCAGCAGCAAGAAAAAGCTAGTAGGGGTTGCTGGGTGAGAAATGGGCAGATAGGGGATTGGGAGGCAGCAAGGGTGACCTGCAACATTGAAAAATACAGGGAACAGAGCCTACCCTGGCAACAGCAGTGTTACACGCATTGTCTTTGAACCTACCTGTCACCTTAACAAAGTGTAAAGCCATTTGGAAAGCAACTCCACAGTGAAAAGGTGCATGAGCACTTGGAGCAGGGTGTCTGAGCACCTGCATGACCACATCAGTCATGGACATATGGGTTGCAAAGGAGGAGACACAGGGACAGGCCACTGGATGCTGCAACTCAGGCTCAGGAAGCAGGCAATTAGTAAAAAAACCCTAAGGATACAGAGGCCCAAACCCAGTGGCTTGCACAGAACCCCAGTAAATGAGCTCTGCACAGAGATTTTCTCTGCAGCTGGCAAAGATTATAGCTCGATCTCACAAGTGGCGACCTGTATTGGAGTTTTCTGCCTTTTTTGCCTTGCCCCTGGGCCTCTTGCATAGAGACTAACAGCTCCTTCCAACATACATATGATTTCCTCTGCTTTTCATTGAGCAGGAAGTACAGAATGGGCTTGGGCTCACAGAGAGACCCTGTGTGGAGTGGGTCTCCACACCACCAGCAACCAGACAGCCCCAACGTGTGGCGATATGCAGAAACAGGTTTCATATGCACATGGTAGGCATTAGCTCTGAAGGACACCTCCAATACCTTCAACTGCCCTTTCTCTCAGAGAATGGTGTCTGCTCTTCCATCACATCTGGGATAGCCTAGCACGCCCTAAGACTTGCACACCGAAAAGCCAGAAACTGTGTTGATTATAGTCCTCAGAGTGATATTGTATTTGTGACCCTTAACTTTTCCATAGCATTGACAAGCTATTGACCAACCCAATCAAATTGAAAAAGTAGGATGGGTAAGTCAATACTTGCACTGTTCCTGCACACAGTTCCCTGCACCATCCAACAGCAATTACAGAACTACTTCATGTGTAAAAGACCCCCCAGGATAACGTGCATGAGCTAGTTCACCCTGACATTAGGACCCAAGACTATCCATCTCACATAGAACCAAAACCACCACAAAGGGGATTTTGTGACACGCAGAACAAGACTGCAAGCCCATGCTTATCTCACGACTCAGGTATTCACCAGCTGCTGCCAAGTGTGCTGATTCCAGCATCTTGACTATGTCTACACTGGGGAGGGGGGAAAAAAAAACTGTTTCCCTGAGGATCAGAGCCCGTCGTCTGACCAGCTCACAGAATTTGGGCTGGGTTCTGAAACTGCAGAACTGGAGAGAACCCTAGCATCCAGGATCCAGCACAACCCTGAACCACTACACTTCAGTTTTATAGCTTAGACCCTACCGAATTCACAGTCCAATTTGGTCAATTTAATGATGATAGCATTTTAAAAATCATAAATTTCATGATTTTTAGCTATTTAAATCCAAAATTTCATGATGTTGTAATTGTAAGGTTCCTGACCCAAAATGAGTTATGAAGGAATCACAAAGGTATTGTGTGTATGTGTGTGGGGTGTGTTGAGGCACTGCTACCCTTTCTACTGCACTACTGCTAACAGGGCGCTGCCTTCAGAGCTGGGCACCTGGCCAACAACCACTGCTCTCTGGCCACACATAACTGAAGGCAGTGCAGAAGTAAGCATGAAAATATGGCAACCCCCATAAAATAACCTTGCAAACCTTCTGCACTTTCTTTTTGGGTCAGAACCCCAACTTGAGAAATTCTGGTCTGCTATGTGAAATGTGTTTGGGGTAAAAGCACACAAAGACCAGATTTCGTGGTCTATGATGTGCTTTTCATAGCTGTGACTTTGGCAGGGTGGCAGCAGGGCCCTATTTATAGCCCTACAAGCCTGAGCCAGTTGACCTAGGGTAGCCGCAGCCATGCTGAAGGTCTTTTATTGAAGAGTAGACATAGCCTTAGGGAAGTGGTCCCCAAACTTTCAGGATAGGAGTCACCTTGCCCTTATCTGCGCACCCCCCGCCCCCATGGAGCTGGGGCCATGGCTTCTGGTGGTGGCAGATGCAGTCAAAGATAAGAGGGTTGAGACTGGGGACAGGACTGTAGATGGGACTGGAGCAGCAGCCAGGGGCTGAGGCAGAGAGTGGGGCTGGGCGTGGAGTTGCAGCTGAGGGTTGAGGTTGTGGGGAGGAGGCTCAGGCTGCATGCAGGGCAGGAGTGGAGTAGGGCTCGGCAGCATTCCCTTGGGGGCCCTACTGCACTCCTTCCAATATTCCTCTGTGCCCCCCAAGGGGGCATGCCCCAAGTTTTAGGAGCCTCTGCCTTAGGGCCAGAGCATGCCTTGCTTGGGACAGTAGAAGCACAAGCAGACTTTGTCCACCTTCAACTATGGTGCCTCCATAGGGTGACCATATATCCCATATCAGGCAGGATTGTTCCGTATTTGGGATGCCAAAAAGGCATCCCTACTTATTTATTAAAAGGGATGAATTGTCCCATATTTAGACCCCCCTCACCCACCCACCCGTCCATCTTTTCTCCCAGCAGCTGGCAGGCGCAGCTGCTTGCGGAAGTCACCTCCCTGAGCCTTGGGGAAGCAGGGGAAGTGCTGGCAGCTGCAGCTTTCCTGGGGCTCTGGGGGATCGCCGGTGGCTGCCACTTCTCTGGTGTAGGATGGAAATCTCTGAGGCAGGTTACGGTATTCTGCTAAAGACCCCCTATTCAAATCCTAAAGTCTGGAGTAGGCCTATAATTCAGAAACCCAGTTAGCATGAGTGGAAGGGTATCCCCGCTTGCCCCCCGCACCCCACCCATCTCGTTCACAAGACTCAGTGAAGGTCATCCCAACTTGGACAGGGACTTGAAGTTTGGAGGGAGGGATAGTTGCCCCAGTAACAACATACCAAGAAGAAGCCATGCAAGTCAGAACCAGGATATAGCACCATCCCATTTGCTATCCCAGGCTGGTATTCAAAACAAATGTGTTATTGCTCTATGCTGTTACTGTCTTTTGCTTTACTCTTCCAGATAAATACCCCTGAATGTGCTCATGTAAAGGCGCCATCATTGCTCTTGTAGACGCATCATCCATCCAATTAGACACATAGATGTTCTTACATGTCTGCCTTGTTTAAGTAACTTGTTAAGGAAAACCAGTTGTACTAGACATAAAACATTCTATAAGCTATGGGCTAGGATACTCTGTAAGTGTTTTAGGTTATTGGCTTCTTGTGCTCATTTTGTCTTGCTGCTAGGACCTATCCAGGCTTAGGTGACACCCATACCATAGTTCCCCCTGCCCATCAATAATCTACATAATCAATTGTAACCTATTGTCTGGCAGTGCTCCAATGACTCCTGATAGACGAAGTGGCACTCCACCAGTGCTGTGTGTAATGAACTCCCCACTTACCTCATACTCTGTGTCCAGACTGTTCCAACACTCAGGCTCCCAGGGAGTGCTGGCAGCTGTGGCTTCCCCAGGGCTCCGGGGCAAGTCTGGCAGCTGCCACTTTCCTGGGGTTTTGGGGCATCGCTGGCAGATGCTGCTTCCCTGGGGCTCCCAAGGAGGCTGGCAGCTGCCACTTCCCTGGGGCTCCAGGGGATTGCCGGTGGCTACCGCTTTCCCAGGGCTCCTGGGGAGCACCAGCAGCTGCTGCCTCCTTCCCGGCTCCCTGGGCCTTGACGGAGCTAGGAGAAGCTGCCTGTCCCCTCATATCTCCCTATTGCAATCATGACTCCCTGTCCCATATTTGGGACAGGGAGATATGGTTGCTCTACTCCTCCAAGTCATAATGTTGGCACTGGGCACACATAAGAACTATGTCCTTCCTCTGCTGCTCACTCAGCAGCCTGTTGCACCTCACTTGCCCCCTGCACACCTGCCACTGGAGGCAGATCATTCTCTCTGTGCAGAGAAGAACCTTCATTGCTGCCCTTGGCAGCTGGGTTTAGGGTCACACCACCTGAGCTTAGCCACATGAGGCCCGATGCCCAGCTCAGGTGCAGGCAGTTGCTGCTGGCAGGGTAGCTTCACTTCCCACCTGCTCTGGAAACAATGGATATGCGAATACAGAATCCCCTGCCTCTGGCCCACACCATGGCAGGCTGCAAGGAGTAGGGATAGGGCATACCAGGGGACATATCAGACATGCATCTCCACTCTAGCCAGCTAGCTGGTGGCACTCAGTGCCCTGCCTACCTGCCACGGTCCCAGCACTGTGGGAAGAGACTGCTCTGTCTGGGGTCACTGGCGGGGGCCGGGGGGGGGGGGGGGGCGGAGCCTGAGTGCCAGCTGATGCTGATGGGCTCAATCCTGCATTGTCAAGTTTTTCCACCCTTACCAGCTTTATGCCCTGGGCAGATTCCTTGCTTGCCCTGCTCTAGTTTGCTCCTGGTTATGTTACTGGAGCTAGGCCACTAAACTCACCTCTGACCTCAGAGTGTGAATCCCTATCCATAACTGAGGCCAAGCACAGCAATTCAGCTCTCTTGCATGTGGCAAATGGTCAGCCACTGGCTATGCAACACCTCACCCAGTGTTTAGAAATTGATTTGTTATGCATTATCTTCATTTGTGTAGTGCCTAGGAGGCCCCAAACAGGGACCAACAGCTCCCTGCATGCCTGGTGCTGTACAAACAGAACACAAAATGCATCCCTGACCTACATAGCTTCCACTCTGGAGTCAGAGAGACAGATGGGGGAGCACAAGAAACACTGACAAATTTGGTCACACTCATGACAGTGACAAAAGGACAATAAGAATAGTAGGAGTATGGCAGGCATGATCTTAGCACTAGTGTGTCAAGTATTTTGGTAGCTTTGTGGCAGAGAAGACTTTGAAGGATGAGCAGGAGTTAGCTTTGTGGATGATTATGGGGAGCCGTTCCTGAGCATAAGGGGCTTTGTGGGAGAGGACACAGAGGAGCTTCTTTGAAAATGGAACAAGTTGGTGATAGAATCTGACTCACCATAGGCTGATCCCAGACAGGACTCCCTTTGGCAGGGGTCAGCAACCCAAAGAGCAAGAGGACCCATTTTTTTTGAATTCAGTGAAAAACTCAATAATTCAACAGCCACAGTGCAGGTGAATACGAGACAGTCCTTAATAAATAATATGAAATCATACTTTTTGTAACCCTGTTTTAAGAACAGTGCACACACATATCCCACAGTGCACTGTACATATTTACGGGGGCGGGGGGTTATTCAATATTGCAAGCTCACATAGCGTTTGCTATTTAGATATGAGTTGTTCATTGGTTGGCTTTTAGATGTTCACCAAAGTATCAAAAATAACCAGTAGAGGGTTTTTTTAACTTTGTCATTATAATGTTGAGCGCCACAAAGAAGCCCTTGACGAGCCCCATGCAGCTCCAGAGCCACAGGTTGCAGGTGAGTGGGGTTTGACACTGCCCCACATGTAATATGCAGCTGCCTAAGGCATGATGGAAAAATTTGGCCTCCTGTCAGCCTCAGCTCAAGGGGAGCACATCATGGGCGACTCTCCATTCATGGACAGAATACATTTCATTATGTGCACCAGGCATATGCAGATGTGCACCTACAATAGAAACACATGCTACTCACTGTAGGTGGCTATAGACACTCTGATAATCAGCTGGGTGGCACCTGAATTCTTTTGGGTGGACCTCCAAGCACTCTGCTTTCAGAGAACATGGATACTAGTGTTTAGAGGGTACACATCAGGCTCTACATTGCAAAGAGTTCTCAGAGGTTTCTGGAACAGCATTATTGATTGCCAAGAGGGTCACTGGCTGAAAGTCCAATCTGACATCTATTGCAGTCAAAGGGAGCTTTGCCTTTGACTTGGTGGCTCAGAATTACTCTATAAATCTCTATGTATTCAATATTCCACATGAAGACAGACTACAAACTATCAGGAATACCATACCTGATGTTACCACAGCAAATCTGGTGGCTAACCTATGTAACTTTGTTCTCACCCACAATTATTTCCCATCTGGGGACAATTTATACCTCCAGATTAATGGTGCTGCTATGGGCATTCACATGGCCCCACAGTATGCTAGCATATTTATATGTAGAGCTATCTCTTGTTGTGACCAGCATCCTTGCACTGATTTGTCCCCCATGTGTGCTCCCCAGCCTATGCTGGAAGTGTCTGTGATTATAAAAACAGACTCACTGATATCCAGGCTGGGGGGACCATCCAGTGTGAAAGGTAACTGCTGGTGGAATCTCGCAGGTGGCAGGTGGGAGAGCTACAGGAGGAGGTAGCCAGGTTGAGGAGTATCTGACTCCATGAGCAGTTCCTGGATAGTATTCATGTGGAGACAGCTGAGGTAGCTGTCCAAGTACACAGGACAGCTGATAAACCACTGGTGGAGGAGGAGATAGATCAGGGTAGACACTGGCAGCTTGTTACTTCTGGCAGTAGGCAGTGTTCCACCCCTGCTCAGAACCCTCCCACTGTTGTACTAGGAAACCATTATGCTGTATGCGATACAGGAGACAAAGAATCGCCCCGTACAGCAGAGGAGAAGCCTCGTACCCACAACGCTGGGAAGTCTGCTGCTACCACTGTGAGGAGGAAACGTAGAGTAGTGGTGGTAGGGGACTGTCTTCTGAGGGGGATGGAGGTGCCCATCTGTTGCCCTGACATTTCATCTCGGGAGGTATGCTGCCTGCTGGCGGCCCATATCCAAGACGTTGTGGAGGCGTTGTCAAGGATTATCCGGCCCTCTGACTAGTATCCCATGCTTCTCATCCATGTGGGCACTAATCATACTGTGAGGTGTGATGCTGAGCAGGTCAAGATTGACTTCAGGGCTCTGGGGGCACGGGTGAGGTAGTTTGGGGTGCAGGTGTTCTTCTCCTCAATCCTGCCTGTCAGTGGTAGGGGCCCAGGCAGAGACAGGTGCATTCTACAGGTGAGTGCCTGGCTTCGAAGATGGTGTCACCAGGAAGGCTTTGGCTTCCTTGACCACGGGACGCTATTCCAGGAAGAACTGCAAGGCAGAGACGGCCTTCACTTTTTGAGGAAGGGAAAGACTGTATTTGGACCCAGACTGGCTAACCTAGTGAGGAGGGCTTTAAACTAGGTTTGACGGGGGCAGGAGAGCAAAGCCCACAGGTAAGTGGAGAACATGGAAACCTGGGAGATGAGTCAGAAATGGGAGGCAGCATGGGCAACAATATCAGAGTAAAAAGAAGGTCAGGGCAAAACAGGGAAGCAAGATCAAATCAATATCTTAGATGACTATACACACATGCAAGAAGTATGCGTAACAATCAGGAAGAACTGGAAGTGCTAACCAATAAATACAACTATGACATCGTTGGCATCACGGAAACTTGGTGGGATCATACACATGATTGGAATGTTGGTATTGAAGGGTACAGCCTGCTTAGGAAGGATAGACAGGGAAGAAAGTGGGGGAGGTGTTGCCTTATATATTAAAAATGTACACACTTAGACTGAGGTGGAGATGGACGTAGGCGATGGACGTGTTGAGAGTCTCTGGATTAGACTAAGAGGGGTAAAAAAACAAGGGTGATGTCCAGCTAGGCTTCTACTACAGGCCACCTACCCAGGTGGAAGAGGTGGATGAGGATTTTTTTAAACAACTAACAAAGTCATGCAGGGCCCCAGATTTGGTGGTGATGGGAAACTTCAGCTATCCAGATACAAGTTGGGAAACTAATACAGCAGGGCACAGACTATCCATTAAGTTCTTGGATTGCATTGGGGACTATTTTTTATTCCAAAAGGTTGAAAAAGCTACCAGAGGGAAAGCTGTTCTAGATCTGATTTTAACAAATAGGGAGGAATTGGTAGAGAACTTGAAAGTGGAAGGCAGCTTGGGTGAAAGTGATCATGAAATCATAGAGTTCACAATTCTAAGGAAGGGTAGAAGGGAAAACAGCAAAATAGAGATACTGGATTTCATGAGGGCAGATTTTGGTAAATTCAGAGAGCTGGTAGGTAAGGTCCCATGGGAAGCAAAACTGAGGGGAAAAACAGCTGAGGAGAACTGGCAGTTTTTCAAAGGGACATTATTCGGGGCCCAAAGGCAAGCTATCGTGCTGCACAGGAAAGATAGCAAATATGGCAAAAGATCACCTTGGCTTAACCAGGAGATCTTGCATGATCTCAAAATAAAAAAGGAATCTCATAAAAAATGGAAACAAGGACAAATTACAAAGGAGGAATATAGGCAAACAACACAAGAATGCAGGAGCAAGATTAGAAAGGCTAAGGCACAAAATGAGCTCAAACTAGCTACAGGCATAAAGGGAAACAAGAAGGCTTTTTATAAATATATTAGAAACAAGAGGAAGACCAGGCACCAGGGATAGGGTAGGGCCATTGCTCAGTGAGGAGGGAGAAACAGTAACAGGGAATTTGAAACGGCAGAAACGCTTAATGACTTCTTTGTTCCGGTCTTCACTGAGAAGTCTGAGAAAGGAATGCCCAACATAGTGAATGCTAGTGGGAAAGGGGTAGAGTTAGAAGTTGGAATAAAAAAAGAAGAAGTTAAACTCACTTAGGAAAATTAGATGTCTGCAAGTCACCAGGGCCTGATGAAATGCATCCTAGAATACTCAAGGAGCTGATAGAGGAGATATCTGAGCCTTTATCTCTCATCTTTGGAAAATCATGGGAGACAGGAGAGATTCCAGAAGACTGGAAAAGGGCAAATATAGTGCCCATCTATAAAAAGGGGAATAAGAATAACCCAGGAAACTATAGGCCAGTCAGCTTAACTTCTGTGCCAGGAAGGATAATGGAGCAGGTAATTAAAGAAATCATCTGCAAGCACTTGGAAGGTGGTAAGGTGATAGGGAACAGCCAGCATGGATCTGTAAAGAACAAATCATGTCAAACTAATCTGATAGCTCTCTTTGATAGGATAATGAACCTTGTGGATAGGGGAGAAGCAGTAGATGTATAGCAGCAGTATACCTAGCCTTTAGTAAAGCATTTGATACAGTCTCACATGATATTCTTATAAAAAAACCTAGGCAAATACAATTTAGATGAGGCTACTATAAGATGGGTGTATACCTGGCTGGATAACTGTACTCAGAGAGTAGTTCTTAATGGTTCTCAATCCTGCTGGAAAAGTATAACAAGTGGGGTTCCACAGGGGTCTGTGTTAGGGTTGGTTCTGTTCAATATCTTCATCAACAATTTAGATATTGGCGTAGAAAGTACGCTTATTATATTTGCAGATGACACCAAGCTGGGCGGGGTTGCAACTGCTTTGGAGGACAGGGTCATAATTCAAAATGATCTGGATAAATTGGAGAAATGGTCTGAGGTAAACAGGATGAAGTTTAATAAGGACAAATGCAAAGTGCTCCACTTAGGAAGGAACAATCAGTTTCACACATACAGAATGGGGGGAGACTGTCTACGAATGACTACAGCAGAAAGGGATCTAGGGGTTATAGTGGACCACAAGCTAAATATGAGTCAACAGTGTGATGCTGTTGCAAAAAAAGCACACATGATTCTGGGATGCGTTAACAGGTGTGTTGTGATCAAGACACAAGCAGTCATTCTTCTGCTCTGGTCTGCACTGGTTAGGCCTCAGCTGGAGTATTGTGTCCAGTTTGTGGGCCCTGCAGTTCAAGAAAGATGTGGAGAAATTAGGGAGGGTCCAGAAAAGAGCGACAAGAATGATTAAAGGTCTAGAGAATGTGACCTATGAAGAAAGGCTGAAAGAATTGGGCTTGTTTAATTTGGAAAAGAGAAGATTGAGGGGCGACATGGTAGCAGTTTTCAGGTATCTAAAAGGGTGTCATAAGGAGGAAGGAGAAAATTTGTTCTTCTTGGCCTCTGAGGATAGAACAAGAGGTAATGGACTTAAACTGCAGCAGGGGAGATTTAGGTTGGACATTCGGAAAAAGTTCCTAACTGTCAGGGTGGTCAAACAGTGGAATAAATTGCCAAGAGAGGTTGTGGAATCTCCATTGCTGGAGATATTTAAGAACAGGTTAGATAGATGTCTATCAGGGATGGTTTAGACAGTATTTGGTCCTGCCATTGGGGCAGAGGGCCAGACTTGATGGCCTCTCAAGATCCCTTCCAGTCCTAGTATTCTACAATTCTATGATTAGAAAGGGAACACTCAATAGTAGATTTTTTGGATTTAATTCACCACCACAAGGATTTTTGAACCTCTGTGGCTGACAACACCTTCCTGTGAATAGGGTGTTTCATCAGCATATATACTGATGCTAGCCAGTGTTGGAGACAGCAAAAATGCAGCTTGGCATTTTGGACCACAGATCTGGTTGCCATCATGTGACCCAGAAGCTGGAGGCAAGTTATCACCTGTGTCATAGGATTATGTATCAGGATTTGTCTTAGTGATTGTGTCATGTGAAAGCAAGGTGTTGGTAAGTATACTTTTTGTAGTGATGGAGTTGAGGCGAGCCCCTATAAATTCTATGTCCTGCGTGGGCTCAGTGATTGATGTCTAAAAATTGATGAGGCCAAGAGACTGCAACATCTTTGTGGTAATGTTTAATCATACGGAGGACATCCACATATGAGCGGCCCTTCAAAAGGCAATTGTCTAGGAATGGAAAGATGAAATCATCCAGGTGGTATAGATAAGCCACTACTACCGAATGTCTTTGTGAAGACACTCGGTGCTGACGAGAGGCTGAAAGGCAGGACTTTGTACTGAAAATGATCCATGTCCAGTGTGAAATAGAGAAAACATCTGTGGGTAGGGTGGATAGTTATATGAAAATAGGCTTCTTCTAGGTCGAGGGGTGCAAACCAGCCCCTGTCGTCCAGTGTAGTAACTACAGAGATAACGGTGACCATCTTGAAATGTTGAATAGTAACAGAGAGGTAGCCGTGTTAGTCTGTACTCCAACGAAACAAAGCAGCAAAAATGTAGCACTTTAAAGACTAACAAAATGACTTATTTGGTGATGAGCTTTCATGGGACAGACTGACTTCGTCAGATCAATTTCATTTCCAATACAGACACACTGTTTGTGAAGGTAACGGTTGAGAGCCCGTAAGTCTAGGATCGGGCTCCATCCCCGTGTTCTTCTCTGTGAGGAAGTAGCAGGAATAGAACTCTTTTCCCTTGAATTCATTGGGTACTCTTTCAACATCTCCTATGGACAGGAGGTGGTCCACCTCTTGCTTTAACAGTGGCTCATGAGGGGTCCCTGAAGAGGGACTAGGTAGGAGGGGTGGTTGGCGGGAAGGGTGCAGAATGGAATGGTATAGCCCACAGAAATTATCTCCATTTGTCTGCGGTGATGGTCTGCCACTGTTGGTAAAATGGTTTGATATGGTGGTGCAACAGGTGGTGCACTGGCTAATGAGTGTGGTGTCGCAGTCCTCGACATAGTAGTTAAACCTGCTGCCTTGTGGTTTGTGGCTCAGGGTTACAGCCTTGCATGTTACACTGCCTGGGGAGGGGGGTGCTCTTTGGTGGTGTTGTACTGGGTTGTTGGTGATATTGTGGCCGCTGTTGGTTGGTGATTATAGCAGCGCTGATATGGGTAGTATCTCTTCTTCCTATATGGGGGATATACATACCAAGTGTTCGCAAAGTAGCTCTTGCGTTTCTATTAGAGTGTATAACTGTACGTGTAGACTTGGCAAACAATTTTAACTTATCAAAGGGGAAGTTTTCCACCTTTGTTTGTAATGCTTTAGGGATGCCAGATGTTTGTAGCCAGGATACCCAACTCATTATGACCGAGGTTGCGGTAGGTTGTGCATCTGTCTGCAATGTCTAGAGCAAACTGGATTCCCATACATGAGGCAGTATATCCTTCCTGGACAATCGATTTTCATATGGGTTTCTTGTCATTGGGGAGATATTCCATTAGGGACAATCAGTTTTGTATAATTATTAAAGTTATGGTTGGAGAGGTGTGAGGCATAATTTGCCATTCATAACAGAGTAGAGGATGAATAGACCTTTTATCCACATACGTCTAGCCCCTTAACATCCTTATGTAACACCATGGATTTTTATTGTCGTGTCTTTGCTCTTTGTTGAAAGGACTCCACCACAAGAGAGTTGGGTTGAGGGTGATTGAACAGGAATTCCATACCCTTTGAGGGGACAAAATACTTTTTGTCCACTCTCTTATTGGGTGGTGGGGTGGAGGTGGGGGGGCGAGATCTGCCAAATATTATCCGCAGCCTCTGTAATGGCGTCATCTAACAGAATGGCTATCTTGGAAGATGTTGGAGGTCTTAGATTCTTAAGAAGCCAGTGCTGCTTTTCTTGTTCCTCTGCAACTTGTATGTCCTGTGTCTGCATGACCCTCTTAAAGAGCTCCTGAAATTATCTAAGATTGTCAGCAGGGGATATGTCACCTGTGATGACAGCCTTGTCTGGGGGCTGATGAGGAAGTATTTGTTTTGTAGGCCTCCATTTGCTTTGCTACAATTTCTTCTGGCTCCTCTCTGGGTTCTGAAGGAGCTGTTGGTTCTAGGTGTTCTCTGGATGAGGAGTACCTATGCCTCTTTGGAGATGGAGATGCAGAATGTCTATATAAGGGATGTGACTTTGGGGCTCTGTCCCTGGATCTATGAGAGTAGTGTTCTCTGTAGTAGTCTTTGCGATGATATGGGCGTGAATAATAATAGAATTGTGATCCCAGTGAGGAAGCTCAGGAACGCAAATGTCTCCTGTAGGTATGGTGGTGGAAGGAATAAGGCAGGTGTGACTTACTCAATGGCAGAGGAGGAGACAGGGATAGCTGGTGAGTGTATTCACATGACTGGTGTGGTTGTTGTAAGGTAGGAGAAGGAGGTCTGAGGCCAGGAGGCGGCTGAGGAAGGGAGATGGACGTCTAAGGAATGGTGATGGAGGCATTTGAGTCTGTTCTAGTACAAATGGTTCTAGTGGAGAATTATGGGATAGCAGTGACAACCAAATCAGGAGGACTACGATGGTGAGTTTTAGTCTGTGCCTTTGCAAGTTGTTGGATTGCGTGGCTACCCAAGGTCACAGTGCTGCTGACAGAACCAGTGCTGACATAGTTGGTACCGCACCCAGTGCCATATACCTCGGTACAGAGTCTATCGGTGAGGTTTGTTTCGATGTTGTTGGCACCAACCTCAGTTCTGATGCTCTCGGAGCAGGTTCTGGCCATACCAAGATCTTAGGTGTCCTAGGCTTATGCACCAGAGCCTCCAATGCTGACATTGTCTCAATACTGCAGTATCCAGTGCCAATCGTCTTGAGGTATGTGAATTCCTCAGTTCTGAGGCTTGCCCGTGTGCCTGTGTTATAGTCTCTGACTTCTGCTCTCTAGGCTGTTTGTCTCTTTTAGATGTGTAACCTTTCTGCCAGAAGGAGTCGGCAGCAACCACAGCTAGGTTCAACATCTAGGGGTAGATGAATTCTGCTACTGAGTGCTCGGAATTCTGGACAGTGCTTTGCATCCTGGGATTCTAACATGAAACACCCATAAGCAATCAGGGCTAAGGCACTGTGGGTTAGGGTTTACTGTATACATTGTTGGGGGCAGGGGGAACTGTGATCCATGGCAGCCATGGGAGCACCTACTGCCCCAGGTCGTGGGTTCCTGTTGGGGCTAGGATGGGGCTGGGATCATGGAGAGGTAGGGCCGTGGGAAAGGTGCAGTGGGCTCAAGCTTGACAGGTGGGGGTGGGGGGGGAACCAGGGCGAGAGGAGGATGGGGGGCAGGGGCCTCCATGGCCAGGATCCACTGATCCACTAAGGTGGGAGCAGGGCAGCAGGCAGGGGTGGGAGGCTGGCCTGGCTGCTCCCTCAGGGCCCTGCTGATGGTGTGCACGTTGCCCATCAGCTCGGCCCAGACCTTCTGCCACCAGGCCAGGTCTGCTTCATCAAGGTGCAGTCACTGCTCTGCAGAGAGTGGCCATGTATGCAGCATTGGTGTGTTGGGTGTGGTGATGTGGGCCCTTGGAATGGGCCCACCCTGGCACCAGTCATGCAGGTGCCCCAACCCTCCCCTCTGCTGGTCCTGGGGTTCCCAGCCTGATGACGCAGACAGGGATCACCGGCCCTGGGGGTGAGATGAGGCTCGCCTGGATCTGACGGCACAGCTGTAAGGAAGCAAGGAGAGAGATACTGTATGTCAGTCCTGCACCCCAGCCCCAAGGGCCATGCCTCCCACCCTCCATGGGCAGGAGCCCCACTCCCAGGCTGAGGGATGGGGAGGTCCTGGGACAAGTGGTAAGTGCATCCTGCATGGTGGGCTCTGCCACACATGGAGTCTGTGGTGCCTTGGGGATGGGCCTGACTATTGCAGGCCCCCACACCCCCAAGCCAGGGAACAGGCTAGCAGCCAAGGTGGGGAGAGTCTCTGGCCACAGAAGGGTCCCTGTGTGGGTGGTGGGTGAGCCAGGCATAGCCTGGCCCTGCCCGCCCTCTTCCCACATGCCTGTGGCCAGCAATGCTGTTCACAGGGGAGGGTGCTGACTATTGCCTGTGGGCATGCCTGCATGCTGGGAGTGCACTCCTTGGTGGGTGTCTAGGGTCAGGATTGAAGGGTCCTGTGGCACCTTATAGACTAACAGAAAAGTTTTGAGCATCAGCTTTCGTGAGCACAGACACTTCACAAGATGGGTCCCTGGAGTGTTTACACAGTTTCCCCCCCCAACCAACAGATTGTTTTGAAAAAAAGGTGCTCTGCCTCATCTGGGAGCAGAAGAGGGACAGTGGAAAATGCAAGGCATTCTTTTGATTTAATATTGAAAGACTGTATTTTGTGAGTAGACGATCTGTCTTTTTTTAAAAAAAACAAACAAACAAACCAACCTGCTAGTATAGACATAGCCACAGTGTCCAGCTGTCTCCCCACTGTCGGGGGTCTTTCCCTGCTGAACCTATGGCACACAACAACATACTGTAGTGACAAGACGGGAGGCAGCCTGCTTTTCACTATGGCATATTCTCAACATGTAGCTGTGGGGAGACCTTCAACTTAGAACTAGCTACTGGAGGAAGCCATGTTAGTAAGGCAAAGTTAAAAGCTAAGACTGCTCAGGGATGAGGTTATAGGTCTACATAGTTCTGATTATATGAAGCTCCCACAGCATTCTTCAGAAAAATAGGTAAAGATTGAGCTGGAGGAGTTATTGGAAACATTTTGCCCTAAGCTGTGTGCAGAGTTGCAGCCTGTTCACTACAGCTGTATAGTGCCACAGAAGTTGCTACCACTATTCACCCAGAGAAAGCTACATTTCTGTATGGATGAATTAATTCGTGTGTTCAGGCCATGTTTACACAAAGTCACCAGTTTGACTAACAGTGAGCCTTAAAAAAAGTCAGTTAAGCAGTGCATTAGCATTGGTAAAGAACGTTGTGGTGACACCAGCCAAGGCACAGGTGCTGAGAATGGTAAACAGTGCTGAAGAAAGGAAAGGTGCTGGTACCGATGTCAGCTTTCATATTATTTGTCAGAGCACTTGAACAACTGAAGAGAGCCTTAGATATCCTTCCTAAACATCTGGATTTGAGGTGAAAAAAGCATCCTTAGATTTGTCTCCAAAGGGGCTAATGATGTTTTGAGAGTACAAAATCAGGACCAGAGTAGGTATGAGCTGCAGAGTCAACATGCTAAGGCATAGCTGGTAGCCTAGACCGTGCAGCCTACTCAGAAAAAGATTGATAGTACGTGACAAACCCAAGTTAGCTAGTGTTCAGGTGTCCAGTTTGGCTTCAGAATATGGCAAAGAGGTTACAATAGTGCCATTTAAAGTCTATGGTGTACTCCTGGGTTGCAAAAAGAAACTTCCTCTTTACCTACATTTGTGCCACTTTTTGAAGAGTTGTGTGCTTCCTATATTTCACCCAATGGGCCCCAAAGGACTTGCAGAACTGAGGCAGAGGTGATGGGACCAGACAATCCACCTGCAATTGATGCCAAACCTAACAATGCCAATGAGGAGTAGGTGATGCTATATCTTCTACATCAGCATCACAGCTAATGAAGGCTTTGGAACAGAGAAAAGTATAACCCAATAAATGGCTGGAAGTTGAAGCGCATCATATGCTGACAGGAAATGAGAGGTAAAATTAGCATTCAAGGTAATTTACCAGTAGAACAATTTACAAAGGGTGTTGATGGATTCATCACCACTGACACTTTGTAAATCAAGATTTGGTTAAAAAATGCTCTAAGAATTATCATGGGACAGTTCTCTTGGCCTGTGTTACTCATGCAGTCAGACCCATATGTTCCACTGTGGTCCTTTCTGGCCTAGCAACCTCTGAATGTATGAAAGGGTGGTGTTTGTTAGGTTTTCTATGCCACTGTAGATTTGACTGTTGCCAGCTTTCATGGGTGAGGAATTCAGTCTTATTATGGAGTGAGGAGATCCCAGGTTTGAGCCCACAACAGAAGACAGCTTTGTACTGCTATGTCATCAACATGTCTTGAATTCTGTATAAGAACCCCACATGGAATCTGTGCTTGGTACCACTGATAGGATCAGCATATGAGACAGCAGCCACAGAGAAGCCAAATAAACCTGGGGCCTCAGAGTCCGCCCTGTCTGGTGCAAGGAATGAAGCCGTAACAAAATGCAGTTGGATGAGTTGTCTCACTGAGACATAGGATGACAGAAGAGCAATCAGCACGCAGTAATAGCAGCTGGATGAGAGATATGCCCCTTAGAGCCCTTGCAAGCCTCTAGGCCCGTTATAGTTCCAATAAGGGGTCCAAAGCTTCCTTGTAAAGGGAATGCTATTTACGGAACCATACTATACTATTCTAAGTGAGCTATTTACAAAATGCCTTAAGCCAGGCATGTCAAACTCAAAGCCTGCTGAGGGCTACAAACAAAAACTAATTGCTTTCAGGGCTACCAAAGAAAATTTACTTCTATCGGACAGTCATAGTTATTTATTATTTTAGATTATGTTTTAGATATATTTTATAATTTTTTCAGGTCTTGTTTGAATATAAGAAGATAATTTTAATTGATAAGTTAATATGAATTTTATGTTCCAATTTTATTAATGGTTCATAAAATTTGAGAAAAGACACACTTAGCAATGAGGGAAGAAAGATAGAAAACATGCATAATAAAAGCAGACCAGGGAGAAAATCTAAAAAGCAAAAACATCTTGAAGAAAAAAGGGACAGGTGGTTTTGCAGTGAACATACAAAGCCAGTTTCAGGACGCCTGCATTCTATGGCTAGCTCTGCACTCTCTGTACTGTCCGTTTCATCATCTCTAAAAAATGAGGATAGCCTACCACACAGGAAAGTCACAAATTACCAACACGAATGAATGAATGGGCTTTGAGATTGGTGTCTGGAAGAAACAACAGCAAAAGTTAATTTAAAGAAGTGGTAACTGAGGAGAACGGAGTTGTACAGTCTTAGAGAATGAAGATAAGGGCTGAGAGAAACTGATAACCACCAGCTTGCTAGTGGAACACTACTGATGTTGTCACTAAAAGTGTACTTAAGTTGAAACATTTCTATTGCACAGGGTTTCCTTTGTCAATCTTTGTGACCAGGTTTGAATGATGCTTTGGCTGATTTCATGTATTTCCCTCTCACCTTTACACAAGGTAGGTACAACACAGTGAAACCTCTCCCCTTCCCTAAGAGCAGCCTCTCTCCCCATATGGAAGTTAGGGGGGGGTCCCCTTTCCCTCCACCCCCTTTCAGCAGGCCATAGAAGACATCACAATCCAACATTTTTTTTTTCCTGAATAGAAGAAGCAGGAAGAGAGGAAAGGGGCCCTGGGCAAGACTGGGTGGCATCCAGTATCAGAGGGGGTAGTGAGGAAAGAGACCATTAAAATAACTGTCAAATGTTATTTATTTTTATTTTTAAGTAGTTTTTTTTATAAAAATAAATTTATAAAAACATAAAACTTAAAAATATTTTTCCATACCTAATTTGTTTTGCATTTCTTTTTCATAAAAACGTTTAAGCTTTAAGGAAGGACAGTCATTTTTTGAACAGTATTGTCCTTTGTGTTTTTGTACAAAAGAATGACGCTAGCCATTCTTCTTTTGGCCGTTATACTGATGTTTTGGTTTGGGTTTATAGTACTTAATTATAGGGTTGCTAACCGTCCTATCAGAAGGATGATTAGTTGATCATTCAGATGATTTTTTCTTATTTTTTGTTCTTTGTAAAATACATCTAAAAAAACCTAATTCTTAAATCAACTTTTGAGCATTATTGTTCAGCAATTTTTTCATCTGAAACCCTCCCTGCCCCCTCTCTCACCTTGACTAGAATGTATGTGTACCATCAATATAGTCTAAACCCAAAAGTGTTCCATGGCCAAATTAGTCTGGGAAACACAGTTTTAAAGAGTAAGTTAAGTAACTGATTTTCTAAGCTGCTTTATTAAATGTTTTACACTTAGGCTACATCTACACTATAGTGATCTTTTGAAAGAAGTTCTTTGTGTGTAGACGCGCCGCATGTTCTTTTGAAAAAGGGCCAGATTTTCCAAAAGAACTTGCTAGCATAGATGCAGCCTTTAGGTGTAAACTAGCAAACATGAATACTTCTTTCAGAATGAATGAAAAGTAACAAAATGTAGGTCTGTTTCTAATCTAAATTACCCAAAAGTAAATCTGGAATGGCTCCTTTCATTTCTCTGATGGAAGATAAAGAGTTACTTCAGATTTCCAATAATATACACAAAAGTAGAATCTGGCCATTAATGTTCTTCCTTATTTCAAAGTTTCTTTGAGGATAATTGTTAAAAACGTCAGCTTTGTTCAAAATAAGTGACACCAAGTTGCAACTGTCCTTCACTTATTAAAACCTATAGTGTAATCTGTAACTAGGCTGGTCCTCATTGGACTGGCTGCCTCTCAATAAATAGGCAAATAAAGGAATTACAACTTGATCTAGAAGGGAGATACCAATGTTTTCTAGGCTCAGATTGATTTCATCATCAAGACCTTTGCCACAGTGATGCATCATATAAAAAAGTTACCTAACAAAATGTTTCTAAAAAAAAGATAGGACACTTTGTTTAGTACATGGAAAAAATCATTTATAATTAACATTTTATATAAAAGTCTGGCAGAACATGAGGTAAAAATACATAATTATTTATGAAAACTGACCATTTTATATTTAAATGTCTAAAGTACCTACATGCAACAAACCCATCCATGCAACAAACCTCGTTGCCAGCTCTGCCCACATATACACACCAGCAACATCATTACAGGACCTAACCGGATCAGCCACACCATTGTGGGCTCATTCAGCTGCACATCTACCAATGTAATTTATGCCATCATGTGCCAGCAATGCCCCTCTGCCATATACATCGGACAAACTGGACAGTCCCTACGTAAAAGAATAAATGCACACAAATCAGACATCAGAAATGGCAATATACAAAAACCCATAGGAGAGCACTTCAATCTCCCAGGACACACAGTAGCAGATTTAAAAGTAGCTATCCTGCAGCAAAGAAATTTCAAGAACAGACTCCAAAGAGAAATTGCTGAGCTACAATTCATCTGCAAATTCAATACCCTCAGCTCAGGATTAAACAAAGACTGTGAATGGCTGGCTAAATACAAAAGCAGCTTCCCCTCTCTTGGAGTTCACACCTCCAGATCTACTGATGACAATACAACTCAGCCTGCCTGACTGAGCTAACCTCGTTATCCCCAGCCTTGCCCTGGCCTATTTATACCTGGCCTTGCAGATTTCCAGGACCAGCATCTGAAGAAGTGAGTTAACTCACGAAAGCTCATGCTCTAAACTTTTCTGTTAGTCTATAAGGTGCCACAGGACCCTTCGTTGCTCTAAAGTACCTACAGTGATGCACCACACACATGCATGATCTTTAAAATAAAGATACTCATACTGTGCTAAAAAGGAAAACTCATTCATCTATTACATGAATACAAAATCAGTACTTTCAGATTTACATATGCTTAGTATGACTATAATTAACCAAGCATGGAAAAAAATTGCCCATCAGCTAGACAGTGGTTACAGTCATACCCCGAGATACACCCATTTGGGTTATGAGAATTCAAGTTTACAAGGAGTTTGATTTAAAACCCCTACCTCATCTTACGAGGCATTTCCTCGAATTTACAAGGACCGATTTCAATTTTGTGCACCTCAGCAGGACGTGGACGCCCTGCAGCGGGAGAAAGGCTGCGGCTCCAGGCAATGGCTGCCTGCAGCTGCATCCCGCTTGGCACGTCTCTCTGCAATGCCCGGTGGCTGTTTCCTGGAGCCCCCGGCCCACTCTTTACCTGTGGCTGGTCTGGGTCTCCGCCTCAGCTCTGCAGCAGCAGTGTGCCCTGGCCCAGCCAGTGGCCACGGGCTCCCAGGTGCTCCCATGAGATGTAGCTACTGGGTGTGCAGCCCATTCCAGCCCCGCCTCTGCCGCTCGCTCCCTGGGTGGCTCGGGGGGCCACCGCTGCCTGCCCTGCGCAGCTGTGCCTCGGGCACCACTTGCCATCTGTGGCATTCGTTTGCATTGAGCGCCTTGACTGCTGCTGCCGGGGCCTCTCCGCTGCACAGCCCCGCACAAGCGAGGCATTGCCCCTTGCCAACTGGGGGCCTCCTGTGCCTGCCTAGCTCCCCGCGCGGCCAGCCCCTGACACTGCCTCCTCCCCGCTTAACCTAAGCTGGGCTCAGGCCGGGTTGCCTCCCTGTGCCCTGCTCTGCCCTGCCCGCCCCCTAGCACTGCCCCCACTTCTGCAGCCGTGGGCAGCTACCCGGCTTTGCGCCCCCCTCCCAGGAGCTCTTTGATTTCCGTTCCCCCGTCTCTACAGGTAAACAGACATATTGTAGAGTAATTAATGAAGGGAAAATGCCTTGTTAGGTTGTGTTATGATAACTAATGTTAACTATTGAGGTAATTGTGTTCAATATGGGACGTTGGGATTTGGTGTTGTTTTAGCGTAAATGGGTATAGAATTTTGGTGTGGTTTTAGTGTAAATGGGTGTAAAATTTTGGGGCTCAGGAATGCATAACATTTTTTCCTATTGAAATTAATGCGAATTACATTTTCGACTTACAAGAATTCGCCCTAAGAGGAGTTTTTCAGGAACGAATTACCCTTGTAAGGTGGGGGAAGACTGTATTTCTGAACAAACAAAGGCTAATTATAAATGCAATTAATCATGAGCAGATTGCTTCCTGCAAGTCTTCATTAAGCTATGAATACAGATGGCAAATCAAAAACTGCTTCTAATCAGAGGGAGAACAAACTATCTGTGTTTTGATTTTCAGGACAAATCATTACAATTTATAAAATGATTTAATGCTCCAGTCCAGAACTACTTAGCCAAACCAGTGGAAGAAAGCTTTGGCCTAATTAAAACATCCTACATTTAAGTATCAATAGAAAACACAGTTGTTTCATTAGCAAGACCCCACATGGAATTAAGCTTTCTTAATTTTACACTGGTAGATTTTGAAATTAAGTTTGATATTTTCATGACTGTTTGGTATGGTTCATTACATACATGCAGCTGGCATTTCTCTGACCACACAGAACAGTTTTTACAAAATAGTCAAGTGATACTACAAGTATACCAAGCCATACTTTACATTATGTTCAATATTGTAAGCATTTTTACTTCATCATTTCTTTAGAGTCTTGATGGCTCGTATTGATTAGACAGCTACACTTACTTTGAATTGTAATGTAAAGAGTAGATATATGCATAGCCATTACCTGGAAATACACAAAAACCTAAAGGCAATTTTAAAAAACTAATTAATTTCATAGATGGACAAATGAAGTATTGTTATTCAATATACATTTTTGCCACTCAATGCTACTTTATTATTTAAGAGACAAACTGACAACTATATTCCTTCAAAGACACATAAAACAATGAAGACTGCCCCCCCTTTTTCTGTTACGTATAAGAGAATGCTATCTAATGCGATCAAATGGGCACAGAAGATAAAGCCCATCTGGTCAGTGTACATGAGGTCAGTTCTTTTGGAAGTGCATAGTACGTAGGTAATGGGTTGCTAAAAGCTACTGCAGTACATCATGTCTTAAAGAAGTACTACAACCACCCCATTTCCTTTGAGATGGGGGAAAAGAAGGCTAACTTCACTTTGTATTTTTCAATTAATTTTTTAAAAAAACAAAAAATCTCAACATCCTGCCAGCTTACTATACATCAACCTTATACCAATCTTATATGAAAAGATGTCAAGATGACTTACAAAAATATTATCAGCATGAAAAATGCTGTGGCACAAGTTTTAACTAGGAGAGTTCTTATGCCTCCCCGTTATTTTAACAAAGATAGCTGTCAATGCAAAATGTTAAAGCACCTTGCAGAACAGTTTCACTGAAATGATCACATGGTACTGTGTGTTAACAATTAATAGTTTAAGTCTTCAATACTGGTTCATGATGGAGCATATTTCAAATGGGCACAAAATGCCTAGTTTCTGTAATGGGGCATCTGTGGAGCAGGGGCTCCCTCTATTGGGGCAGAGGATGATACAGTCATTAGCTGTCCACCATGCATTCTCTCATTCACACGCAGGTCACAACCATCCTGAAGCATTCGTATAGCTATCCGTGCAATGTTCTTAGAGTCATCAAGTCCGCTATGAGGACGCCCATCATAGTTCATTCCCAGCTTTTCAAGCATGATTGTTAGCTTGGTCTGGTTTCTGGGAACCTGACAAAGAGAGTGAACCGTATTAAAGAAAAAAAAAAAGACAAAAGACAAAAAAAAATCTCAACATTAAACACTCCACATTATCCTGCGTAAGTTCTTATAATGCAGTGTGTTTACTACTACCTAAAACTACTGTGCCAATTTTGGTCCCTATCTCAAAGCCCTCTGTATACAAACAAACCTCAGAACATGCCTGTGATGTAGCAAAGGAGTATCCACCTTTTACAGATGAAAACAAGGCCACACAAATAGTAGACTCTTGTGGAGATTAGGGAAATTTTTGTAAAAGTTTACCATCACTGACAACTCTAGTTCAGTTTTGCCAGTCCTGGCAACAGTAGGAATCATGACATAGACAGGCTACCACAAATATTCCAAACATCGTATTAACGGACACCACTCAGAGCAGTATCTAGCTGACATGGAATAGATTCTCAAAAATATCCAAAGTTAGAAGCATCAGAAGATTTTCAAAATCGTAAATCAACCAAAATCATTAACGCTAACAGCAATGGTGATAAATTTTTACAAAGATTTCCACAGTGTCATCAAAGCTTAAGTGACTTGTCCAAGGCACCAGGGACACCAGCAACAGAGTCCAGAAGGCCATGGGTCCGGACTCCTAGTGCTTCACTTGTCTAATAACTACAACATGACACTGCACCAGTGCAAATACATAATATTCTTTAAAATATGAAATTTGGTCTTTAAAAACATCCTGCAAAGTACAGTGCTTTGAAAGCCCTTTCACTTACTGCAAGCATTATCACTGTTCTGTGTGTTTGCCAAAACCTGGCAACAAACAATTTTGATAGTGACAGTTACATGGTAAGTGTTTCAAAAGGAAAAAAAATCATACATGCAAGTTCTGAGATAGTATTTCTCTGTCACAATGATGCAGTACTATGCACAGTTCAATTAAGAAATGATGTCCAATTGTCTCCCTGAAAATCAGAGTAAATTATTCTTTACACATTTAATGATATTAATTATAACACCTTTACTATTTTAGATACATTCAAGAGGCATTTGGAAGAGATTATTAAAACTTGCAAAATGATTGTCAACGCTGCAACCTCCTTAAATAAGAAATTGCACAGAAATCCATAGGGAATGATCAGTTAATTCCAAAATTGACTTACAGTGGCTATTATGTAAGCCAGAGTTTTCACTACTGTGTTGGAATCAGATTAGTAAACCAGGCCCCATTCCAGTTTGAATAGAATCATAGAACACTAGGATTGGAAGGGACGGACCTCGAGGGGCCATCAAGTCCAGCCCCCTGCCCCAATGGCAGGACCAAGTACTATCTAAACCATCCCTGACAGACATCTATCTAACCTGTTCTTAAATATCTCCAGCGATGGAGATTCCACAACCTCCCCTGGCAATTTATTCCACTGTTTGACCGCCCTGACAGTTAGGAACTTTTCCTAATGTCCAACCTAAACCTCCCTTGCTGCAGTTTAAGCCCGTTGCCTCTTGTTCTATCCTCAGAGGCCAAGAAGAACAAGTTTTCTCCTTCCTCCTTATGACTCCCTTTTAGATACCTGAAAACCGCTATCATGTCTCCCCTCAATCTTCTCTTTTCCAAACTAAACAAATAGTCCAACCAGGCTGCTAAACTTAGAGCTCATTAGAGCCTCAAAGGATCAAATTATGCCCCAGCAGAATAAAAAGCAGCAGTATGTATGGTCTGGTAGTAAATGAGTTAAATATTCATGATTTTAATCCTAGCTCCATGAGTTTTATTGTGATTTTAGGCAAGTCTTGCAATCTCTCTCTCCTCCTCGTGTTCCCTCTAATATTCATCATCATCATCATCACCATCACCCATGGGCTCAGCACCTGTTGGTATCCAATGCATCTCTCAATACTTCCTTCCATCTTTCCCTGTCCACTGTGGAGTGGCATAGTTTCTGCAGACTAGCTCTGCACCAATCTACTGTATCATCTACCCATTTTCTATAGGGTCAGCCCCTCTGGTCTGAAATGGTCATTATGCTGAATGTCAGAGTCTTCATTTTTCACTCGTTGTTCATTCTACAGATACGCCAGAATAGTTGTCGCTTCCGTTGCATAACGTTCTGCAGTAAGTTCTCTTTCAGCTGTATCTTCCTATATAATTCCTCATTGGTGACCTTCTGCATCCATCCTATTCTCAAGATCTTTCTATAAAGACTCCTCTCAAATGCTAATATCTTTCTCTTCCAATCTTTTGTTATCACCCATGTCTCACATCTGTACAAGATGCTGTTGAATACACAGTTTCAAGATGCTCAGCTTCATTCGTAAGTTAATTGCTTTGCTTTTCCTGATCTTATACATCACCTTTAAATTCGCTCTTGCTTTCACTGTTCTAGTCGCTATTTCCTTCTTACAATCTAGATCATGCATCATGTTGCTCTCCAGATACCTGAACTTCTCTACATTCTCTAGTTCAATCCCATCTACACTGATCTTCCTCCCTATTTCCTTATCTCCAAATATTATTGTCTTCGTTTATCGATGTTCATAATTGGTCTGTACTGCTTCCCTTCCTTATTTAGCACCTGCACTGTTTTCGCTAACTTCTCTTCATCTTCTAATATCGTGCCTCAGATAATGGGGATAATGCTGCTTTCCTACTATAATTCACATGGGAATTATGCAATTAGCTCTTTGGAGTGTATGGAAGATGTAAAGCAGTAATTGCTAGAGTTATACTAAACATGATCACATATGAATCAACTAGTTCCAGCATAACAGAAATACACAGCTGCAGAAGCACCAGTATTGTACCAAAAATACTCTGCTTTAAGCTGCAACAGTGTAAATATGAGCCAAGATTTGCAACAGATAGGACATTAAACCTAAGATATTAATCTGTATTTAAGCACCTAAGCAGTGGCCTCATTCTCAAGACTCCAGTAGGCACTGTAGGTACTTAAAATTAGCTCTTTGACCTAAATAAATGCTACTGAAATTACTCAAACTGAGAGGTCTTACACCATGACCAGGCATAGTACAAAAAGTCATTTACATAAAAATTTGTGCGAGACTTTACTTATTCCTCGTTTAGACTGAGTATTTGCCAGAGAATCAGTTATCAATTCAAACCTTGTAAAAGTTTCCATAGGATTTGCGAATGTTGATCCACTTTTTGGCAAAAGAAGGATATTTGATATGGCTGATGCGGCACTGGATATTCAGAAATTTACTCATATCCCAAGACCTTAGGGAGGAAAAAGCAGGAGAGGGAGAAAAGGTGAAGACAAAACTAACAAAAAATCTTAAATGGAACCAAAACAGACAATTATTTGAAACATTTTCAGCATAAACTTGTAGCACAAGCATTTTTCGTCTTTCCCTTGGGATGATGGATAGGAAACCATACTGTATTAAGAAATTTTTTTTATCATGTTTACTAAGATCAGTAAGAGTAAAAAGGGACTTTCTGGCTATTATTTCCAGTTTCTGCCTATAGGCTGTGTCTACACTATCTCCCTAGTTTGAAGGGAGCATGGTAAGTAGGGTGTCAGGAGATTATTAACTAAGTGCTGTGGTGCATATGCAGCACTTCATTAAGCGAATTCTCCCCCATGGCAACTTCAAAGTGTTAAACTTCCGAGTGCCAGCTTGCATGCTGCTGCGGTTAACCTGCTGGTACGTCGAAGTGCCTGGACAACTTCGAAGTTTCTTTACTCCTCGGAGTAAAGGAACTTCAAAGTTGCCCAGGCACTTTGAAGTACCAGCAGGTTAGCCACAGCGACACACAAGCTGGCACTTGGAAGTTGCCATGCGGGAGAATTAGATTAATGAAGTGCTGCATATGCACAGCCATACAATTTTATTGCACCACCGCCACCGAGCTCAAGTCACTTCAGGAACACATCTGAAGTTTGCCCTACAAAAGGTGACTTTCTTTCCTGAATCACATAACAAAATTTTTTTTATGTCCTTGGTTAAGATGTAAAAACTGAAGTTATGATGACAGGGGACCATTCAAGATCCCATGATACTTTATTTTAAAAATTCAGGAATAGGGCAGGTTTTCTAACGTATAAATCTGTCAGATTTTTGGATGAAAAGTAAACATGCTGCTGTAGGAACCTCCCCAGCATGCACTAAATTTAAAGTTAGGGAAGAACTTCCATTATCTGTTTCCATTCCATTCCATTCCATGAACATGTGAATACATTCATGTCTTTCTCAAATATTCACCTTTCTGCCTACAATTTTTAACTCATACTAAAAAGGAACTTTTAGGAGGGCAAACTGTAGCCCTCTGGCAGTCATAGGTAAGTTAAAATGTACTTTTCCCCCAGACACTACCTTGATGAGCACAATATTTATAGGTACAGAAGTGCCTATAAATAAAAGCTAAATACTTATAACTGTCTTAAAGGAATACAGCAAACAGCTATTTGAGACTTTTGGCTTGGCACAGGTGAGCCTTCAGTGCAAATTTAAACCTCTTAGAGATCAAAATAAAATGAAAAGTCACCAGCTGCTGAGCAAGACAATGGACTCTACTAAAATTTAGCCCTCTCTTTGACATTACAGCACATTATTTCAGGATAACAGAGGGGGCCTAAAAGCGAAAGGGGCTGCTACTGGGACAATTCACTTGAAAAGAAAGATTGTTAAATTTCAGTGGAACACATTCTTAAATTGCTTCTTAAGGCTACCTTATTCCTCAGAGCAAGAAAAAGATACGGGCTGAGAAAATTGTTTTTCTGACCCCAGGAGTAAGGGCTCTCTATACTTTTTCATAAATTACCTTATTTGATAAAATAAATTTCAGTGTCATCTTCTGAAACATTGATACAACAATCATAACATAAGACACACAACTGCCTTGTTAAAGCAGCCTAGCAGAAAATGTTTTCTAGGCCAACAGAAGATGATTATCTTGGACATAGTAATGGGTGTCCATTCCACAAAGATTTATAAGGGATTATGATGGCCACACTGTTCAATTAACTAACTACACAGTTACTTGGGAGAGACAAAGAGCGGGGAACTAAAGGGAAGCAAGCTCAGCTGGACAGTGACAGATAGGACTTCTATAAAGCCAGATAGCTTTCCAAAGAGTGAAGCTGAATGGAAGGAGTGACTGCAGTCTGAGTGGAGGATGCATGAGGCTTGTAAACCCAGAGATGGGAAAGTCAGAAAGGTATGTGAAGGCTCAGGGAAATAACAAAAAGGAATAGGAGTTGAGGCTTTGACTACTGATCAGAGGACACATGTTCCCCTACCAGCCACTGGGAACATGGGAAATACCAGGCAAAGGACTGTGGACTGGCTGGCATAATTTGGTCTGGGAAAAACTTTGTTTTCATCTCCAGAAGGGGAAATCACATAGTGGCATGGCTGGAAGGCTGAGTCATGGAGAGGAAGCTGCAATCCCTGGCACAAGAGAGAGCCATAGTATAAGAGGAGGACACTACAGTCTCCACTCGAGGAAGGCACGATGCCTGGCCAGACCTAGTCCAGAGAACAGCCAGGAGGAGACACTTCCAGCAGTGAGTGAATCCTGTGACAGACACCGTTCACCTCAATAAGGTGTATGCTATGAAGCCAGATAAAGATCATGTAAAGCAGGAGTGAGGAACCTTTTCTGCATCAGGGGCTACTGACTCACAGAAAAATCAGTCAGGGGGCACATAAAAGTGAGAAGACACCCCCACTCAACTTGTGACTGCCTCACTCTCTTCATGCACCAGCCCCATGGATGAGAGGGGGACCAAGTTTGAGGGCTTTCCCCAGGCAAGATTAATTCTTCTGGGGGGTCTGGGGCAAGACGAGAAATGAGGGGTTCAGGGTTCAGCATGCAGAAGGGGGCTGCTGGAGAGCAGGATGAGAGAGTGGTGTCTGGGTGGGAGAAGGCTGGGGTTGGGTGGGAGAGAGCTGGATGGGGGGGAGTTTGGTTGGGAGGGTGGGTGAAGGAGAGGGCTCAGGGTCAGAGGTTGGGGCAGGAAGGAGGGTGCAGGAGCAGACTGGGGGTGGGAGGGCTGGATGAGAAACGGGTGCCTGTGGGCAACTGGTGTGGGAGTACTTACATGAGCAGCTTCCTGGAGGCACTTGTGGCTCCATGTCCCCTTGCCACTCCATTGTCCACAAGTGGCCAAATGAGAGCAGCAGGGGAAAAGCCTCCAGGCATGTGCCATGCTTCCTCCCACGATCAGACAGAACACATAGCCCTGATCCAGCCACAGCTTGCTGGGCTCCACCCCATGAGGCTCAGGGTTCCTCCCCAAACCCTTTCCACAGTGAGGAGCTGGTGCTTGTGCTCCAGCCTCACGTGGTTAAAGCACCAGCGCAGGGTCCTTGCTGTAGGGGAGGAAGGATGAGAGAGGCTAAGCCCCAAATCTCATGGGCTGAATCAGAGAAGTGAAGTTTAACATTTAAAATGGCCTATGCTGTTTATATCTCATTTTGAAAAAGGAATTGCAAAGGCAGTTAACAGAATGGCAACATTTCACAGTTAAAAAGAGATACACTGGATATAATGCTCTGGCAAGTACTATGCAAGTCAGACAAAATTATGTGAATCCATAATACACAAAACGGAAAATTCCAAGACCAACATTATGTTGGCTGCCTTGCACATCTAAACATATAGTCGTCATTACCATTGTATCTGAGCAATTCACAATTATTAATGTATTTTAGTCTCATAAAATCCTGAACACCCAAACCACCACAGCCTTAATCCTTTCACCTGCTCCACGGACCCAGCCCGCCGCAGCCTGAACCCCCTGCCAGCCCCACCCTGGTGCAGCCTGACCCACCCCCCGACAGACCCAGGGTCCTAAACCATGGCAGTCTGACCGCCCCCCCCACCCACCCTGCAGCCTGCCCCCCAGCCTGCCCTGCAGCCCCAACCCTCTGCAGCCTGAACCCCCACCCCCCACCATGGCCCCGCAGCCCCAAACTGCAGCAGCCTGACCCCCTGCTGACCCTGCAGCCTGACACCCCCGCTGGCCGCACAGCACCAAACCATGGCAGCCTGAACCCCCACTGGCCCGACAGCCTGAACCCCCTGCCAGCCCCATGGCCCCAAACCGGGGCAGCCTGACCCCCGCCCACCAGCCCTACGGCCCCAAACTGTAGCAGCCTGACCCCCCTCCGCCAGCCTGCGCACCCAACCTGCAGCAGCTTTAACACCCCAACCCACCCCACGGACGCAACCCATCACAGCCTAAACGTGCCCCCCATCTGCCCCATAGACCCAACCTGCCACCAGGTTTTAACCCTCCCTCCTGCTCATGGCTCCAAACTGCTCCCAACCTGTAACCCTCCCCCCAAACCCAAGGTTCATTTACCTTCCAACAGCAGTGGCACATGCTGCCACTCCTTCGCCAAGTTAGGAGCACTACGAACCAATCAGAGACTTTTACATGTATTTTCATGGTAATTTAGTGTCCCTCTTATGAGTTTTTGCCTACAAGCAGAAATTTGGGAACCAATTGTGCTCGTACAGCAAGGGATGAGTGTAGTGCTACCTACTGTAGTCAAACTTTATTTTCTATTCCGTTTCATTTTCAGAACCATAGCCCAAATAAAAAAGTACTCTAGTGTGCTATCAGGGCCAATTTATATTGTTATATTCTAATTTTGAAATACCAGTTACAAAAAGTAGATTAATATAAGAATTGCTTTTCAATTTTAAAATGCATTTTAAAAAGTTACTATATAAAATTTGCACCCTGCTTTCCAAGACATACCCATCAGTCAATATGGTATAGGTATATTTGGTTCCCAGCTCTCTCTGTCTCATCCACTCAACAACATTTTGTAGAACCTGAGGAAATGCATCAGCTTTGTCTATGTGATCCTGAGAATACATAAAAACAGAAGTCAGGTACGTTTTCTAAGAAAACATGTAGTGTAAGGCATTATAGTTAAAGTAATATACAAATTAATGAACAAATACTACATACCTTCCAACAAACTAAATACATTAAACAAAGAGGAGCATACACAATGCCTGCATTATCCCAGTTGCAGAGACAAAGGCTGTATCTACCCTATGAGATAAATTTGAATTTTAATAAATTTGATTTTTTAACCTTGTTCTTATGAATTCGAATTTAGGTGTCCTCAAGCCTTCTGGAAATTTGACCCACTGTTTTTCCATGTCGAGTTACCACATCCTCATTGCCTTATCCAAATTCAAATATGTGAGCAGTACATTATGGGTACCTATCCCACAGTGCCTTACCCTGTTGCATTCTGGGGGTTTTGTACCAATGAGCTGTGTGTAGAAAAAAAAAAAAATTGCCGCAGCTGCTTGTGGGTGTTTGATGTCACTATCCCCGAATGCAAAGCCCTGTCCCAGAATTAAGAGCACTCACTAACTGTGCAAAAACTAAAGGGAGATTACGCCATTTTCGCTGTCATAGCGCTAGCACAATCACGGATCCTCAAATGCTTCAAGTCATTGCACACACCGTTATGGCAACTTTGTGGACTGAAGTGCACTTTTTCTTTTGAATACAAAGGGAGATGATGGTTGAAGATAATGATGAAGATTTTGAAGAGGAAATCACTCAGCTGCAGTCCAAGAACTCACATGTTGGCTGCCCTGGATGCATTGCTGAGAGTGGAGAGGCAGTTTTAGACTCATGACACCAGCACAGAGTGGTGGGACATCATTGTTTTGGAGTCCTGGGATGACCACCAGTGGCTGCAGAACTTTTGCATGCGTAAGTCCACTTTTATGGAACTTTATGATGTACTGGCCCTTGCCCTGCAGTGCAACAACACAAGACTGAGGCTGGCTTTAACAGTTGAGAAGCAAGTGGCAATCATTCTGTGGAAGCTTGCAACACCCAACAGCCACCAGTCAGTGACAAATCAATTCAGGGCAAGCAGATCTACAGCGGGGCCCACGATGGGGCAGGTAGCCAGGGCACTCTGTTGGTATCTCCTGAGGAAGACCATGACCCTGGGAGATGTATAGGAGATAGTGGATGGCTTTGCTGTCCTGGGGTTTCCTAACTGTTGAAGTGGGAAAGAGATGGCATGCACATCCCTATTATGGTCCCGGCCCACCTGGCCTCTGAGTATATAAATAGAACCGCGTACTTCTCAATGGTGTTGTAGGCGTTGCTATATCACAAAGATCATTTCACTGACATCAATGTGGGCTGATCGAGGAAGGTTCATGACATGCGCATCTTCAGAAATTCTAGGATGTACAGAAAGCTCCTGGATGGGACTTTTTTCCCAGACCGGAAAAATCAAGATTGGCTATGTGGAGATGCCTATTGTAATAATGGGCAACCCTACTTAGCCTCTGCTCCCTTGCCTCATGAAACCCTACACAGGAGCCCTGGACCACAGCCAGGATAACTTCAATGTCAGACTCAGCACGTGGAGAATGATGGTGGAATGTGCCTTTGGCAGTTTAAATAGTGAGGTTCAGGTGCCTATTGACCTGTTTGGACCTTTCAAAAACTAATGTCACGACCACGTTACAGTGTGCTGTATTTTGCATAACATTTGTGAATCCAGGAGAGAGACTTTTATGAACGTCTGGAATTCCAAGACTGAGGCCATGAGCAGGGCTTATTCACAGCTGCATACAAGGCCATTCTCCAATAACTATGCTGAGGCTCCAGCAATCAGGGATTCTTTGAAACATAGTTTCATGAATGATCTGCCAAACACATGATAGCACTGTATTTCTCTGTTTTAATATCACCCACCACTCCCCAAAATGATTTGTGCTCCCCACCAAATGTGAACCAATAAATCAGAACATGGCTTTCACAGAAAGAATGCTGTTATTTGGTGGGAGGGGGTTAAGTTGCAGGAAGAAAGGAAGCGAAGGGAGGGTTAGTTTCCAAAACAGTTCCAGGCAGCTATCCACCCCTGCCCCCTCCACCCTTACCCAGGTCCCTGTGCCATGAGTCCTCCGCGGACCATCGCACAGTGCCAGACAACTGTGCTATCTGCCTCCGACCCTCCAACCTTGCCCAGGTGCCTGTACTCTGAGTCCTCTATGGACCTTGGTGCAGAGAGGGACAGCTGTGCTATCTGCCTCGGCCCCCTCCACCCCTGCCTGGGTCCCTGTGCTGCAAGTGCTCTGCAGACCTTGGCTGTCCCCCATGATTTGTGCACTCCATCACGTTTACAAAAAAAATTACACTGAGCTTGTCATAAAAAGAATAAATTTATTTGGGGTGGGAGAGGGTTAAGTTGCAGGGAAATTAAGTGTTGTCAAGGGTGGTGGAACAGCCTTTTGCAGAGGCTACTTGGGCTAGAGTGGCAGGCTGTCCTTTCCCTCCATCCCTGCATTTGGGGGCTGCAACTACAGGGGATTGGCGACCTGTATTCAAGGGAGTCCGGGCAGCAGTCAGCAGAGGCCACAGTACTGTATTAGGAGTCCTTCTGCATCTCCAGCATGGAGTGCAGGACTTCCGTTTGGTCACTCACTGGAGTTATTAGCTTTTCTGTGTCCTCCCACAGGTGCACTGATCGCTGTCTCTGGAACTCAAGCATATTCTGCTGCCACTGTGCTGTGTGCCTTTTGCTTTCAATGTTTTCAGCTTCAGCCTGCTCCATGTGCTGCAGGATAAGATCCTGCTTCGACCTTTTGCACTTTCTGGCTCTGTCTCCCACGCTGGGGTGCCTGCTGAAAAGTGAAGGTCAACATTTAGATACAATTCACACAAAGCACTCATCCATGGAATGAATGTGTCTCTGTCTGTACTATCAGTGAAACTTTCTTTTTGCAAGGCTGCTGAAGACTTCTTAAGGATGGGATTCAAAGTGTACACTGCACAAGCCCTCATTTATGCAGACCATTTCCTTGTGGACATGGTAAGCAATTGTCCATTTTACAAGGAAGTGGCGGGGGCAAAGCTGGGGAGTCAGGACAGTATTCTGAAGCAGGGGAAAAATTGTTTTTAGCAATCCTCTACATGGAGCTGTGTCTGCAAAGACTGGCAGCTGTGTGGCAGGGGGAAGGGTGGAGAAGGGTACAATTCCAGTCGCAAGGACAGCAGGGAGAGGGATCCCCCAAAAGTGAAAAGAAATTCCAGGGGGAGGGAACTTTTCCTGCCATCTGCCAGGCTGGGGGGAAAAAACTCTCTCAGCAGTCCTGAGAGCAGCCCTAAGCAGGGAAGAAAATGCCATGAAAAGGAGAGCAAACCCACCTGTGCTCGACATGCCAGTTTGTGGTAGCAGGGTCCGCAGACATGTGGCAAGGGGGAAGGGTGGACAGGGGTCTGATTCCAGCTGCAGGGACAGCTGGGTCAGGAGGGATCCCTGTAAAATGAAAGGAAATGCAGGGAGGGGAAGGAAAGTGGGAGGGGAGAAGGGCTGGAGAGCCTACCTGCTGCACAGAGGAGGGGAAATGGAGCGCCTGCCAACCACATGTTGCGGCAATGCGCTCCAGGGAAATATAAAAGGGCAGGGAGCATTGCAAAGAAATGCAATCCAAATTCCCATGCTTCTTTAGGTTGCCAAAGAAGACATCCTCCTCCTATACATAACAGACAGAGGAAAAGAAGAGCAGCTCATCCTGTGACCACAAGCCTGGAAAATTTGTAAAAACACTGTATGGCACCCTGATACTAGATTGCTATCTGGTTGCTTGGCAAGGCAAGGTGTGATACCACGGAAGCTACAGTAAGTGAGGTCTGCCCAAAAACCTGGTGCAAAGAAATACAAGAGTGCCTGGATGAGACTTTTGAGGAGATCTCCAGAAAGGATAAGCACTCCATCCCCAGAAATATTAACACACTGTTCTGAGGGGCACAGTTACATAGAAACCTATACTTGTGCCCATACCTGTATCTATACCCAGCTGCAACCTGCTTAGCATTCAGAAAAAAATACTCACCAGAACAGCTGAGCCCCAGGGGCTTGGGGACTGGCGTAGAGGGGACTGGTTCCAGGTCTTTGGTGAAGCACTCCAAGCTGTCAGGAACAGCTCTCTCAGGCCCCTGCTGGTTGTCGCCATCCTCCTCTCCGTTGGCCTCTTCCTCCTGGCCTATCAGCAGCTCTTGGCTTACTCTGGACTCTAGATCAAGGCCTCCGCAAGTGTCGAAATGAAGAGTGGGCAACATGGTTGGGTCTCTTCCGAAAAGCATGTACAGCTGTTCCTAATACTAGCATGTCTTTGGAAAGGACCCAGACCACCGGTTGGCTTCCTGGACATTGTGATATGCCTGCTGGAGTTCTTTCACCTCACCCGGCATTGCATAGAGTCCCGAGAGTGACCTCTGGCAATCATCCACTACGACATCTTATCATATGTGCAGATGTTTCTCTTGGACACCCAAAGACCGCTCACCATGGATTCCTCTCCCCAAAATGCAAGAAGATCCAGAATTTCCTTATAGCTGCATGCTGGAGTTCTCTTGTGACTCTGAGAACTTCTAGGCAGATTACTACCCTGAGTGCTCATGACTGCAAGAAATGGCTACCGAAGCGGTGTGATGCAATGGGTAAAAGAAATTCTAGCTTCTGAGCACACCTTACATTTCCAGGGGTTGCTGGTGATGAGTTCAAAATTTGTGGGCTTCCTGTGATCTCCTTCCTGTGTACCTGGAGAGCAGCAGAGATAGAAATGGCCATACAAGGCAGGTAACAATGTAGCTGTGTGGGATACAAAAAGGACACTTCTGGAGGCTAATAAATTTAATTTAAGGACATGATGCTTAAATTCGAACTTGATTCTGCATCCAGCTGGTTTCAACGATGTTATGATATCCATATTAGTGCTCCCTAAATCAAGCTAATGGTACCTACAATGAAGACAGTCATGTTGTAATATTGAGCTGCCTGTGATGGAGTGGGGGGGTGTGTGAGAGAGAGTCAGGCTGGATGTGTGTATGTCAGGCACAGCAGCTCACAGAAGCTAAGGATGACCCCCTGAGGCTGAAACCTAAGCTGGCAGGTAACACCTCTGTCCTGAACAAAGAGCAGGGTTAGGCGTTTGGGGGGGGGGGGGGCGCGGGCAAGTTGGAAGGCAAGCCAGCCCTGCTAGCGGGGAAGCTACGCACCAGATGGGGCACCCCATGGTCTCCTCTCCCCAGGATGGGTTGGAATGACTGTCTCTGCCTGTACTGCTGTACTGACACCTCTGTGTTGAGCTGTGCCTCTGTTGACTAATAAACTTCCCGTTCTACCTGCTGAGTGATAGTCACTCCTGCCTGCAGATGGGGTGCAGTGCTTGGGGACCCCTGAACCCCATCACACGGGTGTCAGCAGTGGGATGCACTGCACCCACGGATGAGCTCCCAGCAGCGACTGACTGAGTGCAGTAAAAGGAAGGAGCCTTACAAGAGCCAGGGGTGCTGGAGGTGGAACAGAGCAATTTTTGGGAGCCTTGCGGTGCTGCAGTTTCTGCCTGTGAATTGATATCCCAGGAGATGGCAGGGCGATAGATTATACCCGACTCCTGAAGGCAGAACCTGCAGGGCTGTGCAGAGAGAGGGGCCTGACCATGGGGAAGGAGACCAAGGCCCAGCTGATTGCCCAGCTGGAAGAGAATGACTGATCCAGGAGGCCAGATCCTGTCCCAGGAGGAAGTGGCTGGTCACCCCCGGGGAACATTTTGGATTCTCAGACAGGAGCGGGGACTCAGTGCCGTCAGACAGATGCGGTGCCCACCAGGTTGTGCTCAGCTAGCAACAGTCCATTGCGGGCGGAGTCCCCCGTGGCAGAGCTGTGACGGCTGGAGGTTGAGGTGCCATTAAAGGAACTGGAGGCCCAGAAATGGGGGAGAGAGCATGAGCGCCAGGAACGGGGAGAGAGCGTGAGCACGAGCACCATGAATGGGAGAGAGACCATGAGCACAAGCGCCAAGAACAAGGGAGACAGTGGAAGGAGAGAGCACGAGAGCGGGAGGCACGAGAGCGGGAGGAGCGAGAGCGGGAGCACGAGCAGACCATGGCAGAGATGAGACGCAGAGAGGCCCCAGCTGCGGTGAGTGGGGAGAGGGCCAGGAGGCTCAGGGTGGCCAGTTACTTGGAGATGCGTGTGATGGCCCAGTGTCAGGACCCAAGGGACATGGATGGGTTCCTTACCTCCTTTGAGCGAGCCTGCGAGTTGCATGAGGTTCCCCCAGCCAAATGGGTCTGACAGCTCACCCCCTTGCTAGATCAGAAGGCCAGAGCAGTGGTCAGCCAGATGAAGGGGCTGCAGCCTGGGGACTATGAATGGGTCCAATAGGCCCTGCTGCATTAAGTTTGGGCTGACTCCTAAGACGTATAGGAAGAAGTTCCAGGAGGCGCGGAAGAGGCCAGATGAAACCTATGTAGACGTGGCCTCATGCCTGACGCAATACTACCAAAAGTGGGTGTTCGGGATGGGAGCCCAGTCCATAAAGGACCTGATCATGCTGATGGTCCTGGAGCGATTCTATGGGATGTGCTCACCTGACCTAAGGATGTGGCTCTAGGACCAGAAGCCAGAGGACTCACACAGTGCGGGGAAGCTGGCGGATGAGTTCACAAACAGCCGAGCCAGGTTTGAAAGGGAATCCCAGAGAGACAGGGAGTGCTGGAGAGACCGGTTCCTGGCTGTACGACAGAGGGGATCACTTACTGGGTGAGCCCAGGAAAGAGGGGCCGGCCATCCACCCCCCAGAGCGCTACCCAGGGCCTGGACAGAGCAGGTGGCCCAAGGGACACAGCAAGACCCGGGCTGTTATTGCTGTGGGAGGAAGGGGCATAGATCAGCCCAGTGCCCCAAGTTCCCAGACAGGTTGAGCAGGCTAGGGGCTCATGGAGTCAACTGGGTGGAGTGCCAGAGGGGCTGGCGGCCAAGGCAGGTGGTGCTGACAGTGTGTCCTCAGCTTGGGCTGAGCTGGCCCCACAGACCAGCTCCTCTGGGGGCCCATATGCACAGGGCTCAGTTTACAGAGTGGGGGCGGGACTGCCTCTGTGGAGCGAGTGCCTCATACCCCTCGAGGTTGATGGGAGAAAGGCCATGGGGTTCTGGGACATGGGTGAGGATGTGGTGCTGGCCCAGCCACGGGTGGTGGCACCAGACCAGATGATTCCCAATTCCCACCTGCCTGTAACGGGAATCGATGGGACCCCTTTCAAGCTGCCCATAGCGAGGGTGCACCTGAACTGCAGGGGATAAGGAAGGCCCCCAAGGAGGTGGGCATGCACAGACATTTGCCTGTTGATGTACTATTGGGGGATGATCTGGAGCACTGGCCAGCTGAACACCCTTGTGCCCTGGTCTTTACCCACAGCCAAAGAAGGGAAGGTTGCTCTCCCCATGTTTGGGGGTGGATACCCAGCCAAAGCCACAGAAGCCACAGGGGCTGACCTTGGGAGAAAGGGGGCCCCCAAAAAACTGGGTCTCACAGGCTGGTGGTCCTGAAGCCAGGCAGGGAAGGGGAAGTGGCTTCCACCCCTGCCCCAGCCAAAGAGTTCCAGGCAGAGCAGCAGAGAGACCGCTCCTTGCAGAACATAAGGGAACTGGCCAGTCTCAGACCAGCTCCACTGCTGGGGGAGGGCTGCAGGGAGAGATTCCTGTGGGAAAAGGGATTCCTGTACTGGGAATGGGTTCCCAGATGCAAAGCAGAGCCATGGGAGGTCCAGAGGCAACTGGTGGTTCCCCAAAAGTACCAGCGCAGGCTGCTGTACCTAGCCCATAATGTCCCGCTCGCAGGACACCAGGGGATCCACTGTACCAGGAGAAGGTTGCTACAGAATTTTTTCTGGCTGGGGATCTTTGCAGCTGTCCATCAATATTGCCAGTCCTCCAATCCCTGCCAGAGGGTGGGGAAGACCCAGGATAAGGGAAAAGCCACTCTGAAGCCACTGTCCATCATAGAGGAGCCTTTCCAGAAAGTGGCTATGGACATAGTGGGACCATTCAGTAAGGCAACGCGATCTGGGAAGAAATATATCTTGGTGATGGTAGATTTTGCCACACGATACCCAGAAGCAGTGGGCCTGACCTCTATCAAAGCTGACACCGTGGCAGATGCGCTTCTGTCCATTTTCAGCAGAGTGGGGTTCCCCAAGGAAGTCCTTAGGGATCAGGGGTCCAACTTCATGTCAGCCCTGCTGCAAAGCTTGTGGGACAAGTGTGGGGTCTAGCACACCTGGGCCACAGCCTACCACCTGCAGACCAATGGGCTGGTGGAGAGGTTCAATGGGACTCTGAAGCAGATGCTGAGAACCTTCATGAATCAGCACCCCCAAGACTGGGACAAGTACTTACCCCACCTACTGTTTGCATACAGGGAGGTTCCCTAGGAATCCACAGGGTTCTCCCCATTTGAGCTGTTGTACAGAAGGAAGGTACAGGGACCCATGGACTTGCTCAGAGAAGAGTGGCAGGGCACAGCCTCTCCTAAAGAGGAGTTGGTGGTACAATATGTACGGACCCTTCAGGGAAAAACTCACTGAGCTCATGGGCCTTGCCAGGGAGAACCTGTCCAGGGCCCAAAGGAAGCAAAAGATCTGATATGACCGTAAAGCCCAGGCCCGAGCCTATGGCACTGGGGACCAAGTGATAGTTCTCATACTCATGTGGCGGAACAAGCTCCAAGCTGCCTGGTATGGCCCCTTCAAGGTTGTCAAACAGATAAATGAGGTGAACTATGTGGTGGAACTGTCGAACCAGCTCACAGCCGCCGAGTCTATCTTGTGAACATGACGAAACCTTCCTGGGAAAGGGAGAACTTGGTGCTGACACTGTGCAGGCACTGGGAGGGGCAGGGGGAGGATCCCTTGGTGGATTTGCTCAAAGGGACTGGAGCTGGCTCCTTGCTGGAATCTATTCCCCTCTCTGACCAGCTGACCCCTGCCCAGGAGACAGAGATCAGGGAAGTGCTGTGTTCATACCAATGGCTGTTCTCTGACAGACCCGGATGCACTGATTTGGCTGTCCACCGAATAGAGACAGGTGCCCAGGCTCCTATAAAGTGTGTGCCGTTCAGAGCCACAGGGAGGACAGCTCAGGACATAAAACGGGAGATCGAAGACATGCGGGCTCTGGGGGCGGGGGCGGGAATCCAACCCTCCTCCAGCCCCCGGGCCTCTCCGGTGGTGTTAGTCCCTAAAAAAGATGAGCCTGTCTGATTTTGTGCGGACTATCGCAAGCTTAACGCCATCACCATATTGGATGCATGCGCCATGCCCTGGCTTGATGACCTCTTAGACAAGCTCGGGGGAGCCCATTACCTCACCACCATAGACCTCACCAAGGGGCACTGGCAAGTGCCATTGGATGAAGATGCCCAGCTCAAGTTGGCTTTCATCACTCCTGTGGGGCTCTATGAGTTCCTGGTCCTGCCCTTTGGCCTCAAGGGGGCATCCACTACCTTCCAACGTCTGGTGGACCAGCTACTGAAAGGGATGGAGAGCTTTGCCCTGGCTTATATGGACGCATGAAAGCAGCAAGTTTTGATGTTCATCAGATATCTAGCTGTACACATGAATGAGACGTGAACAGAGAAATCAGTAACACTACCTCAGCCTGTGCATCAAAGGCTGATAGGAGTGTTCTTAGTATAGACGCTCATAGTTAGAGGCCTTGTCTATATCATCAAGTGGTGTTGACACAATTTATGTCAAGACACAAAAGTCAACAAAACAAAAACCTCCAGTGTTCACACTTGCTCCCTTTGTCAACAGATCATGCCTACATTGAGAAACACCTTCTTGGATGTCTGAGCAATGTATTGTGGGTATGTCTCCAACAGTGCAATGTTGGGGGAAGGTGGACCTGATTGCTGCCAGTCTTGGGAATCCCTCTGAGTTCTCCCAAGCCTCCTCAGCTGCCCGGAGAGGCATCCTGAGTAACTGAGATATCCTTGCTGAGGAATGCCAGAACAGCACAGCGTCTGTCTTTGTTCAAAATGCCCTTCCCTCCCTATACTCCTTCAGCAGGCCTGCTGCTACGTTCCTAATACTGGGCAGAGCAGTAGCAGATTTGCTCTTTGTTCTCCAAACTCAGCTCTCAGATGTTTCCTGGAGCTTTAAAAAAGAAGGTTCAATGTCTGCAAGGCAGCAGAAATCAAAACACTGAGCAGAGTAATCAGGGCAGGCATTGTGGGATACTGGCAAAAGCCAGTTCTGTCAACAAAACAAACAGCTGTGCCTACACTGGCTGTATCAACAATAAAAGGAGGTAAAAAGAAAGAAGTCTCTCAGAGGGGTGGGAGTTTTTTGTCCCAAAACTAGGCATTTTCCTCTACAAAAGTCACACTTCAGTATGTAAACTGTTTAATCAGCAAAAGGCAACTTTTGTTAACAAAACTTGGCAGTGTAGATAAGATACAAGTTTTAAGATGGATTTGTAACACAGAGACTTAGCTCATTACATCATTCATGAATTAATCCAAACTGGTTAAAATGTAACAAAGTTCTTGGCTACACTCTTCAGCAATGACATTACAAAAGTGCTAAAGGCCCTGGAATAGGTGGAGACTAAGAAAACTACTAAGAACTTCAAGAGTTTTAGACCTTAAACTGTACTTACTTTAAAAAAACAACAACAAAAAAAACACACACACAACAAAAACAAACAAAAAAAAACTTACTTTAAAAGTAGTATCAGAGAGGCAGCCGTGCTAGTCTGCAGCTTCGAGAACAACATGAAATCTTGTGGCACCTTACAGACTAACAGATATTTTGGAGCATAAGCTCTTGTGATGAAGCAGGTCTCTGCCCACAAAAGCTTATGCTCCAAAATATCTGTTAGTCTATAAGGTGCCACAAGATTTTTTGTTTTAAAAGTAGTGTTATTCTCCTAAGTCTCCATTTCCAACTCTCCTAGGTTTACTTCTTTTTAAAAACCAAATCTTCAATCAGAAAGAGCAAAGATTTAATTCTTAACAGTTAACTGTCAAGTAACTCTTGGGCTATCCGCACAGGTTTCCACATATTTGGACTTAGAATAAATCTGATTCTCTGTTGAGTTCTCAGCTTTGCTGCTTGAAGGATTGATTTTAAAAGAAATTAACTGGGAAGGAGAAGGGGGAGGAGGAAACCATTAAGAATGTAAGCCCTAAAGCCAAACCCTGAAACGTAAGTTTAAAAACACTAAGTAACCTCTTCATTCTCACCTGTGTCTGGACTCACAGTTATGGAAAATGTTACCTGAGTGATTCCTGTCAGACTGATGCAGAAGTTTGAAAGCCGGGGATTAATCTCTGGTTTCACATACTGTTGAAAGGTATCCTCCTACAAGAGGTATTAAAAAAACAAACAAACAAGTTTTTTTATGGTGATGTGGAGAAACATAAAATTACTCGTCAAATTTCAAAGGATTTTTAGCCTTTTACCTGAAAAACTGTCGAACAGCCAGATAATATCTGAGTTTTCTTTATTAGCCATTGTCCATTAAGTTTATCACATAAATGGGATTGCAATAATGCAAGTAATATGTGTGATGGGGTGGACTAAGTCCCAACACCCTCTAGAAGAAGCCAGAGTCCTTGCCACACCCAGCAAGGAACAGACAAGAGGTCCCCTAGGGAGAACAGAATGGCTCTCTCAGTGGCAGACAATTAGGGCCTGGCAGGCCAATATAAAATAAGGTGCTGGGCTAGGACCAGGCAGTTCCATTTAGGAGCTCAACTCAGGCAGATGCCTATGCTGTCTGGCAGCCCAGCAGCACCTGGACAGCTCCAAGTGAGCGCTGAGCTTTGACTGGGGTAAAGCCTAGGCCCAGGCCCAGGCCCAATGCCCAGAGACTGGCCACAAACCTGGTGAAAGAGCTGACACCACGCTGGACAAGGTGCATCAGATTCCCTCCTCAAGACTCAGAAGGCACTGGTCAAGATCGAATGGAGCACCCTCAGCTGCAGAGGGATGCTCGAGAGCAAGCAGACCCTGTTACAATACGACTATCAAAGTTTTGTGACATACTGTCCCAAGGTAAAAAACATTTATCAGAAATAAAACCTACATAAATATATTTGCTTCCATGTGTTATCCCTAATAGATAACTAGAAGTTGCTTGTTTTCCTTCATCAACTATGTAACCTGCAGATGATGAGCATTATGCTCCCCTGTAGTTACAGGGAAGCCACGGGCTATGCTCTGAAGTAACAGAATCATTGGATGGCCTTTGCTCCTAAAGCTTCTTGATAGATCCACCAGCCAAGGTGCACATATATGCTCAGTTTCATCCTGTTGCTAAGTGCAGGATCATCTCTCTTTTGCACTCCATGAAACAGAATGTCCAAGAGTTAATCACTGGCTAAGGCTAACTTCTGCAAATCCATATGAAGTACACCTTATAAATCCTAAACAGTTTTGCTGGTATAATTATATCAGTAGAGTTATACCGAAGTAGTATCTAGTGTGAATAGAATTCGGTCAGTGTAAGAAAGCTCATATGAGTATAACTGAACATATGTTAGTGTTTTACCAGTAGCTGTATTGTTAAAATAAATAAATCTTATGACTTCTAACCAACACTATAGATAGCAGCAAAGGTGTTAAGTGTAGACCAGGCCTCAGTGATTGTGCGCTGGGGTCTCAACAAGGTAATGAACATTTGCCTTCACTGCAGAGTGAACTTGGGCTCTTGTTCAGATTTTACCCCTCCTCTAGCACATCCCCTCACATTCGGCTCTGGCTCAACACGCCCTCCAGGCCAGGTTCAACCCCCCCGGCCCAAACCCCCCAAACATGGCTCCAACTCAATTCTACCTGGCTCCAGTTCAAACCCCCTGCTGCCTGGCTTACCACCCCCATGCGTGGCTGTAGCTCAACCCCCGACCACAGCTCCAGCTCAACTCAACCCCCCCCCGTCCCCTGCAGCTCTAACACCACCCCCAGGCTTAACCCCCCACGGCCCCCTCCCACGGTCCCAACCCACTGCCAGGCTTAACACTCCCCATCTGCCTCCCCCAACCCCAGACTTACCTTGCAAAAGGAGCTCCAGGTGCTCCTGTGGCTTCCCCAGCTACAGAATGTGTGTTCCATCGGGGGTTAAAAGCCACCCCCCAACTTATGTGAAATTCAAGTTACGTAAGGGTGTGTGGGAACACAACCCTCACATAAATCAAGACACTACTGTATACATTTACCACCTCTTCCACATTAGAAAATTTGCACTGGTGAAACTAGATTGATATTAAATTAACAATTACAAAACTGCAAATTTTCTAACACAGATAGCTCGAAGATTACTGTAACTGGGAAAAAAATGAGGGAAGAAAAAAGAAAAAAATATTTTATTTGAAAGCACTGTTTTTCCTGATTGCAGGGATCTTGAGGAATAACCGGCATTTGAAAAGTAGGAAACCAAATAATGGCAAAAGAACTCAGGAAAACCCAGATATAATTATGCAAAGTATAATTGTTTAAGGGAGATATCCAGATGCAAATCTTTCTTTTTTAAATGACAAAGCAAATATCACACCTGCCTCTCTCTCTCTCTTCCCCCCAATAAAAAAAAACTGATGAGGTCATGTTAGCTGTGTCCTTTTAAACTCTAAGTTCTACAACTATTTAAAAATATAAGAAAGGTCATACTGCATCAGACCAAAGGTCCATGTAGCCCAGTATCCTTTCCGCCGACAGTGCCCAATCCCACGTGCCCCAGAGGGAGCGAACCAAAACAGTGATCTCTCTCCTGCCATCCACCTCCAGCTTCTGACAAACAGAGGCTTGGGACAACATTCTTTACCCATCCTGGCTAAAAGGTCTTTTTTTAAACCTTGTTATAGTCCTAGACTTCACAGCCTCCTCTGGCAAGGAGTTCCACATTTTGACTGTGGGCTGGGTGAAGAAGAATTTCCTTTTATTCGTTTTCAACCTGCTGCTCATTAATTTCATTTGGTGTCTCCTAGTTCTTATACTACAGGAACAAGTAAGTAATTCTTCCTGGTTCACTTTCTCCACAACACTCATAACTTTATGTCTCCTCTTTCCACAACTGAGAAGTCCTAGTCTCTTTAATCTCTCTTCATATGGGACCTGTTCCAAATCTCTAATAATTTTAGTTGCCCTTTTCTGAACGTTTTCTAATGCCAATATATCTTTTTTCAGATAAGGTGACTGCAACTGTATACAGTATTCAAGATGTGGGTGTACCATGGTTTTAAATAAGGGCAAAAAGATATTCTCCATCTTATTCTCTATCCCCCTTTTAATGATTCCTAACAACCTGTTTGCTTTTTTGACTGCTGCTACATACTGCGTGGATGTTTTCAGATACACAATGACTCCAAGATCTTTTTCCTGATTAGCTGTAGTTAAATTAGCTCCCATCATATTGTATGGATAGTTGGGATTATTTTTTTCCAAATGTGCATTACATTTGCCATTCTGTTGCCCAACCACCCAGTTTTGTGAGATCCTTTTGAAGTTCTTCACAGTCTGCTTTGGTCTTAACTATCTTGAGCATTTTAGTATCATCTGCAAACTTTGCCACCCACAGTTTACCCCTTTCTCCAGATCATTTATGAATAAGTTCAGCGGGCTTGATTTTGGGAATGCCACTAGTTACCATTCTACGTTCTGAAAATTTACCACTTATTCCTAGCCTTTGTTTCCTCTCTTTTAACCAATTCTCAATCCATGAAATATTCCCTCTTATCCCATGACAACTTAATTTACATAGATGCCTTTGGTGAGGGTCAAAGGCTTTCTGGAAATCTATGTACACTATATCTACTGGATCCTCCTCTTGTCCCCATGTTTATTGACCCCTTCAAAGAATTTTAATAGATTAGTAAGACATGTTTTCCCTTTACAGAAACCATGTTGACTTTTGCCTAACAAATTATGTTCTTCTACGTGCCTGACAATTTTATTCTTTACTATGGTTTCAACTAGTTTGCCCAGTACTGACGTTAGACTTATTGGTCTGTAATTGCCAGGATCACCTCTAGAGCCCTTTGTAAATACTGACATTACATTAGCTATCTTCCAGTCACTGGATACAAAAGCTGATTTAAAGGATAAGTTACAAACCACAGTTAATAGTTCCTCAATTTCCCATTTGAGTTCTTTCAGAATTTTTGGGTGAATGCCATCTGTTCCCCGTGACTTGTACAACTGCATTTGTGCCAATCAATTTGTCAACTAGTCCCAAAACCTCCTCTAATGACATCTCAATCTTGGATAATTCCTCAGATGCCACCTACAAAGGACAGTGCAGGTGTGGGAATCTCACTTACATCCTCAGCCGTGAAGACTGAAGCAAGGAATTAAGTTTCCCCTCAACGACTTTATCGTCTTTGAGTGCTCCTTTTTTTATCTCAATTGTTTAGGGGGCCCACTAGTTGTTTAGCAGGCTTCTCTGCTTTTGATGTACTTAAAAGCATTTTATTATTGTTTTTTGAGGCTTTTGCCAACTGTTCTTCAAACTCCTTTTTGACTTTTCTCATTACATTTTTACATTTAATTTGGCAGTGTTTATGATCCTTTCTATTTTTCTCATTAGGATTGACTTTCACTTTTAGTAAGATGCCTTTTTAACTCTCACTGTTTCTTTTACATGGCTGTTAAGCCACAGTGGCTCCTTTTTGGGTCTCTTACTGTGTTTTTTAATTTGGGGTATACATTTAAATTGGGCCTCTATTATGGTATCCTTGAAAAGTTTCCATGCAGCTTGCAGGAATTTTACTTTAGTCACTGTACCTTTTAATTTCCATTTAACTAACCTCCTCATTTTTGCATAGTTCCCCTTTTCAAAATTAAAAGAAAAACTAACCAGTCCTTACTTATGGAAGCAAAGAGCACAAGAGGCAAAGCAAGTAGATCACTTACTATTTGCAGGGTATGAGTATTTAATAAAACAATAGGAAATTCAATTATTTCATGTGTAAATTCAGGCTGATTGTCCTCCTCACAGGTTGCTTCAAAGTCAATAACACAGATGTAATCATAGTAGCTGTCTCCGTTACTGGACTCCTTCTGCATCAGCTTCTGCTTCTTATAGTAGTTCTTCAATCTTTTCTTCAGTACATCTTTTACTCCTCTGTAGAGGAATAGGGAAGTATTAGAACTATCGGAGGGGTAGCCATGTTAGTCTGTATCCTCAAAAACAACAAGAAGTCCTGTGGTACCTTACAGACTAACAGATTTTTTGTAGCATAAGCTTTCATGGGAAAAGACCCACTTCATCAGATGCATGTAGCAGAGATTCCAGAGGCAGGTTTAAATATACAGGCTAAAGAAAAGAAGAGAGTACCAATCAAGAGGAAGGCCAGAGCTGACAAGGTCAATTCAGTCAAGGAGCATTTGGCCTGCTTCCAGCAGCTAATGTGGAGGTGTGAACCCCAACCAAGAGAGAAGAAACTGCGTTTGTAGTTGGCCAGCCATTTCTAGTCTTTGCTCAGGCCTTGACTGATAATGTCAAACTTGCAAATCTCCACTACATGTATCTGATGAAGTGGGTTTTTGCCCACAAAGCTTGTGCTCCAAAAATCTGTTATTCTATAAGGTGCCACAAGACTTTTCATTACTGTGGTATTAGAACTCACATTCTAATCCAATTCTGTTCATATTAACTCCATTACTCTAGAAATGAAGCCAAGCTGAGATTATTCAAAATAAGGTGGTATATGATGCACATAGCCACTATGTAATCTAGTTTTAACTTCAAAGCAGCAAAGTGTGCCTAAAGTAGAATGATTTACTTTCAGTATTTTGAAAAATCTGAATGCTGTGATCCTGCATCTTTGCAGTCAGTGACATTCTGGATGATTACAATGGCATCAGGGTAAAAACTGTAGGAGGTTTTATTTTGTAATAAAATTACTCTTAAAACCATTGTATAGGGAATTGCTACCCGAGAACTGTCATGTTACAAATGAAGAGGTGGATGAAGGATTCCTAGACATAAGGAAAAATTGCTTTTAGAAGAAATTAAGGCATTTTGCCATGATGACATGAAACATAGGGTAAAAATTCACTCATATCAGATTGTGTTATCACAGTCAACATGCTGGAATGGGTGAAGTAAATTTTCATTCACCATGAAGGAAACAGAGAAATTGTGGGAGCGGGGAGGGGATGGGAAGAGCAAGAAAAAGCAACAGCAAGGACTAGTATAAGTCTTCTCTCACTTTGTTACTGTCCTTAAAAAAAATCTAAACCTAATGGGAAATTTTCATGTTTTAATCTATTACCAGAAAATTTCAGTTAAGGTTTTCTGTTTCTCTCCCACTCCATAGCTTCTTTCAATTAGATTTCTCTTTTATAATAAAAGTATAGGGGGGGAAAGAACATGCAAGCGGGGAAACTCAAGCAATGTGAAAGAAATACACGCCTTCTAAGTTGTGAACGACACGCAATCTTCCCTTACATAGTATTCTTAATTATACACACTAAACAGCTATTAAAAAAAAAGTTAATTTAGTGAAGATAAAGCAACAGCATTTTTCAGATAGCTTGAAAAGATCACTGTTTAGATCTTGTTTGTCAAAAATAGTTGAATGAACCCACACATCAAGAAGGCACCTTTTTACAGTAAAATATATTTGGTGATTGAATGAGATGAGACGATTACTCAACATGTGCAATAATTAAGGTTTTTGAGATGCAGCCCCCTGTGGGTACTCCAGGTTTTACAGTGCATCCTGGTGCTGACTGCAGATTTACAGTAGCAGTGTCCATGTGGATTACATGTTTGCAAATAAGTGTCTTGTGGTGACGTGGGAGCCACGTTTAGCATACACACAACCTGATCTCTCTAGTTCCTTCTCTACTTTAGGGTCCTTTCTGCAAACTCATACATTTTGCGGGGGCGGGGGGTGGGGCAGGCTAGAGGAGGATACCAGGAAACATCCACAGGGGGGACACATTTCAAAGAATCCCAGCTACTGTACAAGGTGACTAACCTTTTCTTCTTTGAGTACTATCCCTGTTGGCTTTCCCCTTCAGATAACTGTAGGGCAGTGTCCCTCCAAGGGCAGACGGGACACTGAGTTTTTTGTGTTTCACAGGTAAATACAGCCAGACCAACCATGGCATTGGATCTGGAAACGTGAGTGATTGCATAGTGATCAATGAATGTGCAGACAGAGGCCAAGTGGTTGCTCTACAAAATTCTATATGGGTACATTGTTTAGAAATGCTGTAGAGATTGATAATGAGCGTGTGAAATGAGCTCTGATCTGCACAGGAAGCTCCATGTTCTAAATTTGATAATAGCATTGCATGCACATGGAGATTCACTTATATAACCTCAGGAGTGGATACTGCACACCCTTTTGAATGCTTCATAGTAGATAAAAAAAGTCAAGGACTTTTAGAAAGGCTTTGTCCTTTCCAAATAGAAAGCTAATACACATTCATCATCTAAATGTATGCAAGACAAATTTCTGTTGGAATCCCATGTGGTTTTGGATGGAACATGGGCAGATGAATTGGCTGATTTGCATAAAATGATGATGCCTATGTTCAGGAGAAATTTTGGGTGTGGTCATAATGAAACTTTCTTGTTGAAGAATACTGAGTAAGGATGATTGGCAAGAAGGCTCTTATTTCATTCACCCATATGACAGAAGTAATAGTGACCAGAAACGCCACTTACATGGATAAATGCAGCACGGAACAGGCAGATAAGGGTTCAAATGGTGGCCTAGTGAGGCATTTCAATAGCAGATTGAGATCCCAGGCCAGATCCCAGATCATTTGCTATGCCAGTCTATCAATAAGGCATCTCTTGCAATTACTATTGTTGGGGTTTCCTCTTGGAATGAATGCCCATGTGTACATCTTCTGGTTTGTCCACCAGTATAGTGAGCCCAAGACATGGCATGGTACCGTAAATTGTTTGCGTAAGCTGTGCTTGCTGGATATGTATACTGAACTCAACCACAAATGTGTCTTCCATGTGCCCTGGCACTTAAAGATCTATATGGGCTAACATCTGAGAGAGATGAGAGTCATCCCCCAAATAAGGTCTGTAAGCAACCTGTTTTGGGGTAGGGATATTTTGACCTCTTTGATTTTGAGATTGGCCCAATAAAGACCACTTGTTGAAGAGGGGTTAGAGTACATTTTCTTTTATCTATCTATAGCCCTAGTATCCTGGATGGTGTGATTGTATCTGGACTGTGTTCAGTGCTTCTTGTTGAGTTGCCTTCAAAAAGACAATTATCCAGGCTGGGAAGATAATTTTCTCATGTTTGTGCTGACATACTACTAATATCATGAAGGTTTTGAGAAAATTTTGGTGCAGCTGATAGGCTGAATGGTAGTACTCTGTATTGAAAGTGTTTTTATTCTACTGTGAACTACAGTAAAATAAACTGTGAACCTTGCAGGTCAAGGGCTGAAAACCATTGTATCATGCGCAATGTGACCATCTTGAATTTCTGAGTTCGGTCTAAAATAGGCCTCCAATTCCCATTCTTTCCTGAGGTCAATCAGTAGTGAGAGTAAAACCCCTTCTCTCTGTATTGCAAAAGCACTTGTTCTATAGCACTTAGATATAGAAAAAGATTGACTTCTTGTTGTAACAGCTGCTCAGAAGAAGGGTCCCTGACAAGGGAGAGGGCAGGGGAAAAGGATAGGTGGTCAGAAGGTGAAAAGAGATGGGATAGCCTGTTCATAAAAACTAACACACATTGGTCTGTGGTTATTGCCATCCTGACATCGTAGAATGTGTGAAGGTGATGACCAAAGCATGGATACAAATTGGATGTAAGCATTGACAGATGAAAAAGATCATTCAGACCCTTGACCAAAACTTGAAAATTGTTTGGGTGGAGGCATTTGAGATGTCAAAACTCAAGAATGAGGTGCACTCCATCACTGTGAATGCTGTCACTGTTTTTGTTCCTCATAATGCCTCTGTTGCTGTTGGCCGGATGAGGAATCTGTTCTGATAAGGTTGGTATCATCTTCTTTTTGCAGGTGAAGTGTAGATTCCTAAAGTGCAGACTGGCTCTAGGATCTTTCTAGTGGTGAACCTCATCTGTCTTGGTTAAAAATAGTTTCTGTTATGTGAAAGGTAGGTTCTCAGTCTCTGTTTGGAGTTCCTTAGGTATGCCAAAGGATTGTAACCAGGATGCTAAACTAATAACCTTGGCTGCTGGCCATGGTTCTGGCTGCTGTGTCCACTAACTCCAAGGATGCATGAAGTGCTATTTAAGCAATGAGTTGGCTCTCCTTTAGAACAGCCTTTAACTATGCTTGCTTCACCTTTGGAATCTCCTCAAGGAAAGAGGTCAGTTTCCTATAATTATTGTAATCATATTTAGCTAATAAAGCAAAATAGCTGTGTGATGGGGTTCTGGGGTCCCCCCAAGCTCTGCACCCTGTCCGCAGGCAGGAGAGTCTCTCACTCAGCAGGAAAACAGCAGGTTTATTAGTCGACAGGACACAGCATCGTACAGAGGAGTCAGTACAGCAGGCAGAGACAGCCAGTCAAATCCATGTTGAGGAGAGGAGGCCCGGAGGGGCCCCCAGAGCTGGGGCCTTGCCCCCTCCTTTGTCTCTCTCTCCCTCAGCCCAGACTAACTGCTTCCAACTCCCAGTTCCAATTCAAACCCCTCAGGCTCCACCTCCTCCTTTGTCTGCCGTACAAAGGTGTTACCTGGTCGTCAGGGTTACCCTCAGCAGGAGCCCCACACCTTCTGTGAGCCACACACACACACACACACACACACAGGTATCCCCCACTCCATCACATCTCTCCCCCCTTTCAGACCGAACTGAGCGGGGTCACTCAGCCAGTGACCTGGGGAAGTTCGGGGCCCTCCCCTCGTGATCGGGCATCGGCTGTACCCTCAGTGCTCCCCTTGATGTGCACCACCTCCATCTCATAATCCTGCTGGAGGAGGCTCCAACTCAGGAGCTTGGTATTGGCCCTTTTCATGTGATCCAGCCGGACAAGTCCCTTTAGTTCCCTTGGGTTGGTTGGTCTCCCTGCTTCTGTCTCTGGTCCATCAGCCACATTCTCAAGTCGGGCAGGCAGAGCCCATACAGATGCTGCAGCACCAACAGATCAAATAGTTCTTTTCTGGTCTGGGCCCTGCCCTGTCTGACCACCAGCCCATACAGCTGCTCCGGCCAATGTTTGGAATTCAGTTACAGTCCAGTAAAAGAAGGTACAAATGCTTTCCACCCTTGGCATTTAGCCAGACCACCAGAATGGTCATGTGCCTCAGTTTCCCCTTCCATGCCACACAATAGGTTTGGAATGTTCCTCCTCATGTGAGAGGTTGCAAGACTAGTTACAGGGAACAATGGTGACATTTCAGAGTTACAGACTCCTTCAACATACAACTCATGCTTCTACATCAATGTCATCATGTCAAATGGCTCTTCCCAAACATTCAGTACATGGTACAATTCTACAGCTTTTGGTAGCAGCACCCCTTGGTTACAGCAGTCAGCGTGAGTAACAGAACAAACCCATTGCAACTGTACATTTACATTGCTCTTCGGTAGACCACAACCTTTGTGCAACATCCTTGAGAATCTGGTATTTTGGGGATAAATGGCTGAGGCCTTTCTTAGCACCATCAAGTTCTAATCTTCTCCCTTGCCCCCTGGGGTGGAAATTTGATCTCTCTGGCTGTGCCCTCCCTTCTAACAAGAGCTGGGCCATTGATGATCTCAGGGAGACTTCCCCCTCCCAGCCAGCCTGGAAATTTGCAAACCAAACTGGTTTCTAAAAGTTGTTTTGTGAGTCCCAGACGCAGAATCCACATGGAGGAATCCCTGTTTATCCCTTATCGGCCCACCAGGCCCAAAGCTCCTTTGTCCTTCCACCTCCAACTACTGCCTCCCCATGGAATCAGAAGTCGAATCCAGTATGAGAATATAAGTGTTTCCACCATCTGGAGATGGAGAATTGCTGGCGCTCTCCTGCATCCTACAGAGACTGACTGTGCAGCTGTTTTACTTGGTTCTCACAGGGCTGCTCACACTACCTGATAGTTTTCATTTTACTTGCATCAACTTCCAATTCCTGAGAAACCTTTACCCTGCCTGCTTTGGACCCTTCCAGAGCACAGCCAGTGGTTTCACACTCAGGCAGGTCCTGGCCATCAGGAGCTGAAACAAACTTCTCCCCAGGCAAAGGGCTGCTCCGGCTTTCACAGACAAGCACCTTTCCTGTTCACTCTCCTTCACCTCACTCCCATTTTCTGCAGTCCCCACAGACGGGTCAGGAAAAGTTTCAGGGAAATTCTCTTCCTCAAGAGCTCCCCCAAACAATAACTCACCCCTGTCTGGCTCCACAGGGGCACTGCTCCCTTGAGCCACAACCAGCTCCTGGGTTTCACCTACACCCAGGATCACTTCTGGCCCATCAGGCAGATTCCCACGTAATCCCCCTCCAGGCAGACAGCCAGTACCACCGGACAGAAGGTTAGGGTCCCTTTCCTCCCTTCTGCTACCAGCTCCTTTATCTTCATCAGTCAGCATAACTCCATTGCCCATTTGTTCTTGTGTCCTGGCGAGAGGATGACTCTGGTAGGACAGAGTCCTCTCACCCCCTCCCAGTAACACCTCAGCATCAGGCAAAGAACAAGTACCAGAATCGTCTGGTCTCTGGGATTCCCTGATGATACTAACTGGATTAGACCAAGTTAGAGCATCATCCCCCCTGAGAGACATAGAGGTAGGCCCTCTTCCCATCTGGGCTTCAGCTGCCCTCAGATCCAGCTCTGGGATCTTGGCTCCATCTCGAGCCCCCACAGGCTCAGGCAAAGGATTCACTTCCCCAGAAGCAGAAGCACTTTTTTTGCACCAAGGACCAGTGTCCTTAGCAGGGATACCACTGCCCATCCCAGAGCCATTCCCTCTGTTCCAGCCCCCATGGCTGGGTTTAGGCACACCTGGAATGCTCTTTCCTGGTGGTTCCTTCTCCAGCCACCCCAGGCTGGGGAAGTCTTCCTTAGACAATGGGCTAGTTTCCTCATTGGCACCTTTTCCAAATGCAGGCTCTGCTCTCTCCCCAGGCTGCTGCTGCTGTTCAACACAGGCAGACAATGGGAGACACTCTCTCCTTTGTCCCAGCCCCCTGGCTGGTCTCCACACACACACAGAAGGTGAAGCAGCTTCTCTCACAGACAACTTGCCATTCCCAGTGGACAAGCTGCTTTCCTGCACAGACACACAGGCACCTTCCTCAGCCCAGGCCTGGAAAACTCTTTGCAGGTCTGTCTTGGCCACTAGTAGATGATGGGTTGGAATCGCTCCTTCCCTCCTTGAGCTGTGGCAGGCCACTCGGTTCAGAGCTCCATGCAGTCCAGGGTTCCCTGCCCCGATCCGGGCTCACCTCTGCAGGATTTTCCTTAACCCTCAGCTCTGCCACTGCACATCCACGCTGCCTTGTCCAGCTTCTTTAATCTCGATTCAGTTTCCAGGTGCTGCCACTTCACAGCGGAGTTGCTGAGCGTGGTTGCAGGCTCTCAGGCTGATGCCCTCTGCACCCCACGCTTCCTGGAAGAATCCCTTCAGTGTGCCAGGCTCCTTGCGGGTCACAAGCTCCCCGGGGTTAGGCCGTAGGCCCCTCTGCCCTCTGGGACCGACTCCAACAGACTCTCAGAGGAACCCCTTCTTCAGTGTGACACCCGCTCTCAGGGACCATGAGCACACTGTCTTGGGAAGAACTCATTCAGCACCAGCCTCCTTGTGGGTCACTTGTTTTCTGGGGGTTGGGCCCTCAGCCCCTCCACCTTCTGGGACCGACTCCAACAGATTCCCAGGAGTAACCCCTGCTCGGGTGTGGCACCCCCTCTCGAGAACCACGACCGCAGTTGCTTGGGTTCGGCCGCAGGCCCTTCTGCCTTGGGGAGCTGCACCTCACTGCCCTTCAGCACACCTGGGTCTCGCAGGCCCCACTTCTTCCGGGGCCCCGGTCACTTACTGCTGGATGCTCCATCCTCAGGGTGCAGAACATCCCACTTCTGACACCAGTGTGATGGGGTTCTGGGGTCCCCCCAAGCTCTGCACCCTGTCCGCAGGCAGGAGAGTCTCTCACTCAGCAGGAAAACAGCAGGTTTATTAGTCGACAGGACACAGCATCGTACAGAGGAGTCAGTACAGCAGGCAGAGACAGCCAGTCAAATCCATGTTGAGGAGAGGAGGCCCGGAGGGGCCCCCAGAGCTGGGGCCTTGCCCCCTCCTTTGTCTCTCTCTCCCTCAGCCCAGACTAACTGCTTCCAACTCCCAGTTCCAATTCAAACCCCTCAGGCTCCACTTCCTCCTTTGTCTGCCGTACAAAGGTGTTACCTGGTCGTCAGGGTTACCCTCAGCAGGAGCCCCACACCTTCTGTGAGCCACACACACACACACACACACAGGTATCCCCCACTGCATCACAAGCTGTCAATGCTGACTTATAGCATCACTGAGCAATAAACTCTCCATCCAAAGAGGTCGAGCCTTTTGTTTTCCTTGTCTGACAGGGTTGACCTAAATTGTTTTTGCTTCCTTCATGGATCAACCACCACAGTTAGGAGGCAAGTGGGAGAAGAGGAAGTCTAGTCCTTTTGCAGGGACACAGTACTTCCTACCTGCCCTTTATGTGCCTGTGTATTCAAGTAATGTTAAACTAGGGGGAGAGTTTGATATGATAGAGGGTAAGGGTAGGTTCCAGGGAGACCTAGACACATTGGAGGATTGTGCCAAAAGAAATCTGATGAGGTTCTACATTGACAAATGCAGAGTCTTGCACTTAAGATGGAAGAATCCCAAGAACTGCCATACGCTGGGAACCAAATGGCTAAGCAGCAGTTCTTCAGAAAAGCACCTGGGGATTACAGTGGATGAGAAGCTAAATATGAGCCAACAGTGTGCTCTTGTTGCCAAGAAGGCTAACAGCATATGGGGGTGCATTATTTGGAGCACTGCCAGCAGATCTAGGGAAGTGATTATTCCCCTTTATTCAGCAATGGTGAGGCCGCATCTGGAGTACTGCATCCAGTTCAGGGCCACCTAGTACAGAAAGGATGTTGATGCACTGGACAGATTCTGGAAGAGGGCAATAAAAATTATCAGGGTGATGGAGCACTTGACTTATGAGGGAAGGATTTGTAGCCAGGAAGGCTAACAGCATATTTTGGTGCATTAGGAGGAGCACTGCGAGCAGATCTAGAGAAGTAGTTATTCCCCTCTATTTGACACTGGTGAAGCCACATCTGGAACATTGTGCCCAGTTTTGGTCCCCCCAGTATAAAAAGGATGTGGATGTGTTGGAGCAGGTTCAGCAGAGGGCAACAAAAATGATTAAGGGGCTGGAGCACATGACCTCTGAGGAGAGGCTGAGGGATTTTGGGCTTATTCAGTTTACAGAAGAGAAGACCGAGGGGTGATTTAATTTTGGCCTTCAACTTCCTGAAGGGGAGCTCTAAAGAGGATGGAGAGAAACTGTTCTTGGGGCCCTTGTTAGGTGATTGAACGAGTAGGGGAAGTAACCTATAAGGCAAGACAACCAGGGAAACAAAAACAGGAGCAGATATACCATATTAACCTCCTAAAGCCTTGGTACAATAGGGAGGCCTGCATGACCAGCCCACAGCCTACCTTAGGGGCCTCAGCAGAGCCACCACTACCAGTCAGAGTGGGGCCAGACCTAATACCAGCCCAAAAGGAGGAAGTGTCGCAGGTGATCTGCAGAAACCAGGACATCATCTCTGAGAAACCAGGGGGAACATCTGCAGTTGTCCACTGCATCGTCACCAGCCCCGGGGCTCGGATAACCATGAGGCCCTACCGAATGCCTGCCACCAAAAGGGAGGAGATACAGGCCGAAGTTAAACATATGTTGGAGATGGGGGTCATAGAGGAGTCTCACAGACAGTGGTCAAGCCCTATCGTGCTAGTACCAAAGCCAGATGGCACCGTGTGATTCTGTAATGACTTTTGAAGGCTGAATGAGATTTCCCAATTTGATGCTTACCCCATCCCACACACAGAAGAACTGGTAGACCGCCTAGGCAACGCGCAGTACCTGACTATCCTCAACTTGACCAAGTATCGGCAAATCCCCCTAGCAGAAGATGCCAAAGAGAAGACAACATTTTCTACACTGGACAACCTATTCCAATATACAGTCCTCCCTTTTGGCTTCCATAGGGCCCCCGCAGACTTTCAGCATTTAATGGATAAGCTACTGCAACCTCATGCAAGGTATGCTGCTACCTACCTGGATGGTGTGATCAGACATACCCTGGACTGGGAGACCAATCTTGAAAGAGTGGAGGTGGTCCTGGATGCCTTCTGACAAGCAGGCCGAATGGCAAACCCATCCAAATGTGCCATAGGATTTACAGACACCCAGTATCTCAGTTACATAGTGGGAAAAGGACTGGTGAGGCCGCAGAGGAATAAGCTAGAAGCCATCGAGCAATGGCCCCGACCACAGTGGAAAAAAAACAGGCCCGGGCATTCCTAGGGGTCATGGAGTATTATAGAAGATTTATTCCCCATTTCACCACCCGAGCTAGCCCCTTAACAGACCTGGTGAAAGCTCGGGGCCCTGATCCTGTAAAATGGTCAGAGGCTGCAGAGCAGGCACTTGTGGACCTAAGGACAGCCCTCTGAAATAACCCAGTCCTAATAACTCTGGACTTTTCAAAAGAATTCATATAGCAAACTGATGCATCAGAAGCAGGGCTGGGCGCGGTCCTGTCCCAAATGGTGGAGGGGGAGGAACGCCCAATACTCTACCTCAGCCAAAAGCTGCTCCCGAGGGAGCGTAAGTGTACAGTGGTTGAACGAGAGTGCCTTGCAGTGAAGTAGGCTGTGGAAATGCTACATTACTACCTGCTTGGACGCCATTTCACCCTGATGACAGACCATGCCCCTCTCCAGTGGATGCAACACAGTAAAGAAAAGAATGCCAGAGTGACATGGTGGTTCGTCTTCCTCCAACCATTTCAGTTCCGAGTACAGTATAGAGCTGGAAGCCACCACGGAAATCCTGATGGCCTCTCTTGCATGCATTGCTGCACGTCCCAAGTTGCCCAACCCCTAGGAGTTGAGCGGGGGCGGGGGAGGATGTGTGATAGACCTAGGCCCACAGCCAGCTACAGCACCCTGTGGGAGGGGAGATATATAGATAGCCAAGTATGTCCTTTTATGTTCCCCAAGGACAAAGGCCCAGGAAGGATCAGCCTGCAGCACTGGGGGGGGCCAAGACCTGGAGCTAGTTAAGCAGCTGCAGTCAATCAAGGCCTATGGAGCCATTAAAAAAGCTTGCCCCCCAGGATGGAGGGGGAAGGAGATATAGATGACAGACTGGGGAGAGAAGACTCACCAAGGAAAAGAACTGCACCTATCAGAAGAAGGTACTGCGGTTGTGTTACAAGGGGGTCTGGCAGAAGTGGCCGAGGGAGGCAGGCTGTGGCACTAGGAGGGCCCAGAGAGGGAAGCCCCTCCTGCCAGAGCTGCCTAGGATTCCTGGGCTGGAACCTGGGATGTGTGGGAGGGGACTAGGTTCCCCCCACACATCAGGCCAGCCCTAGAGGGGGAGCAGGTAAAGAGCGAGCCTCCTCCCCAAAAGACCGTGTTTTCGGGCTAGCCTATGATGAGAATGGCCCAGTGATGCTGTGAACCAAGCCCTTGTGAGCACAGGAAGCAGAGTGAGGGACACAGAGGGCCTCTGAGGCTGCTTTTAAATTGCTACGTAGTGCAGGGACCCACAAGGGCAAGCCTTGAGTTGTGTCACAGTGGTGACACAGCAGAAAAAGGGGTAATGGTCTGAAGTTACAGAAGGAGAGGAGTAGGTTGGATATTAGGAAAAACTACTTCACCAGGAGGGTGGTAAAGCACTGGAATTCGTTGCCTAGAGAGGTGGTGGATTCTCCATCCTTAGAGGTTTTTAAGTACCAGCTTGACAAGATCCTGGCTGCGATGACTTAGTTGGGATTGATCCTGCTTGAAGCAGGGGGCTGGACTAGATGACCTCCTGAGGTGTCTTCCAGCCCTATGAGTCTGTGATTTAGGCTTATTTTGCCTACAGAACACAAGGGGGGGAGGGTTTGACAATAACCTTCAATTACGTGAAGGGGCATTCAAAAGAGCCTGGAGAGAAGATGTTCTCAGTGGTGAGATAACAGATCAAAGAGCAATGGTCTCAAGTTGCTCTGAGAGAGGTCTAGACTGGCTATTAGGAAAAACTATTTAAATTAGAAACCACTAGGACAATATATATGGTGCCCAATGACATCATTTTCAGAAAATCATTTTTCAGAACAGAGCTTCACTTTAAGGTTAGAGAACAGATGGACTTGCAGTGTACTGAACATTTAAAAAAAAAAATCAGACAAATTAGGTAAGGCGCCTAGATGGACATTCAAACACCTTAAAAATCTGTCACAATGATAGATGCTAAGCACTTTTAAAAGTCTGTCTATTTGTGTCTTCATGTAATGATTTACACAAAGGGTGTCTATACTTCACATGCTGAGAAAGTCTGTCACTTCCATCGTCAGAAGATTCCCTCCCAGGCACCTCAGACATTTTCATATCCAGCTGTATACTGACCTGGTGCTTTGACAATAAACGAGAAGTAACTCTAATTATTCTTTCCAGTTGGAACCCTTTTATGCATGCCAATCGTTTTTTACCCAACTAAGGTCGAGAATTTAGTTTCATGTTTCAAAAATCATATATGGTAGACTTTTGATTTGATAAAATATAAAGTTACTGTTCTGCAGTAGCTCATAATCCACGTCAATACCAAGAGTTTTGCATTCATGAATCCTCTGAGTGATTGGGCAGCAAAATGGCAAATTAAATTTAATGTGGGTAAGTGTAAGGTAATGCACATTGGAAAAAATAACCCAAATTACACGTACAACATGATGGGGTCAAAATTAGCTACGACAGATCAGGAAAGGGATCTTGGAGTTATAGTGGATAGTTCTCTCAAGACATCCATGCAGTGTGCAGCGGTAGTTAGTAAAGCAAATAGGATGTTAGGAATTATTTAAAAAGGGATAGATAATAAGACAAAAGATATCATACTTCCCCTATATAAAACTATGGTATGCCCACATCTTGAGTGCTGCGTGCAGATGTGGTCTCCTCACCTCAAAAAAGATATATTGGCATTAGAAAAGGTTCAGAAAAGGGCGACTAAGATGATTGGGGTTTGGAACAGGTCCCATATGGGGAGAGGCTAGAGAGACTGGGACTTTTCAGTCTGGAAAAGAGGCGATTGAGGGGCAATATGATAGAGGTATATAAAATCATGAATGGTGTGGAGAAAGTGAATATAGAAAAATTATTTACCTTTTCCCATAATACAAGAACTAGGGGACACCAAATGAAATTGATGGGTAGTAGGTTCAAAACTAATAAAAGGAAATTTTTCTTCACACAGCGCACAGTCAACCTGTGGAACTCCTTGCCGGAGGAGGCTGTGAAGGCCAGGACTCTATTAGGGTTTAAAAAAGAGCTCGATAAATTTTTGCAGATTAGGTCCATAAATGGCTATTAGCCAGGGGTAAAGTATGGTGCCCTAGCCTTCACTACAAGGGCAGGAGATGAATCACTTGATCATTGTCTTCTGTTCTCCTTCTCTGGGGCACCTGGCATTGGCCACTGTCGGCAGACGGGATACTGGCCTGGATGGACCTTTGGTCTGACCCAGTATGGCCATTCTTATGTTCTTAGGTATTGAAATCTCCAAGTAGGAGTAGTTTGTCTGTTGCAGGTGTGGCCTTGATCAGTCTGTCAAGATCTTCATAGAATTGGCCCTTTTGAGTTGTCAGGCCATGTTAGAGTAGGTGCACATGCACTGATGATGGTGGCATGACATTTGGCATTTAGTGGGAAGCGTAGTTTCAGCAATCTTTCATTGATTTCCACTGGAAGGTCTGGGAGTTGACGCGTCAATGAGGTGTTTATTGCCAGACTGACTCCATGTATTCTATCCTCTGTCTCAGTCTTGCACTTCCAGAAGAAGGTATAACCACTTCCTGGTTCACTCAAGAAACCTTCCCCAGCCAATCTTGTTTCACTTAATGCTGCTATATCGATGTTTTAGTGGGCTAGTTCATGAGCAATGAGAGCTGTCCTTCTCTCAGGTCGTGCAACAGCTTCTCGATCCATGAGCGTATGAACATTCCATACACCAATGGTAAGTTTTCTCACATTTTTCTTTTGGTTTTGACTGCACGTAGGGTTGAACTGCCAGCCTCAGCTTGCTGGCCAGTTGTTGTTGTAGGGCAGACAATTTTTAGGCCACCTTTTCTAGGCCCCTCCCTTACTTGGGTGAGCTGTGCTGTGCTAAAGAGGACTGCTGAGACGCCTGGGATGCTGCTGGGCAACTCTGCTGCCCCAGGTACAGAGCTGGACGACCGCTTGTCCACAGGCCGCGTACGTGCAGGATTGGGACTACAACTCCCAGTGGTAACCTCCACCTGTCGCTTCGCCCCTCCCCCATCACCACAGGACTTGGGTGATATGATGATTTGCACAGGATCTGTGCATAAAAGCTTTTTAAGTGGTAGAGCCGTTGCACGGGAGCAGTCCCACTCTCTTGACCTTGGAAGCCAGGCACCAGTGGTATGTACAATCATCACGACTGGTAACTTCTTTGGTTGCAGTGGATGGCCTTGATGGCTTTCGTGCCTTGTTAAGCCCTTCACTTTCCACAAAGCATTGCAGAACCGCCTTCTTGGCCATTGGATCTAAATGATCTCTTCCGCCCAGTCCGCTGGAACTGACTTTGCATGCTGGGTAGGCACATCTCTAAATTCACCAAGGGTTTGAGTCCCATTGGTTACACTCACCTGGTATGGCCGGCCTGTCAAAGCCCTTGCCCAGGGTGTGGCCGCTGTGCATGCTGCAGCTACTTGGAGCCGCAGGTGAGAGCTGAGTGACAGGTGGGGACCCTAGTGGACAGGCTACCCCCAAAGGGGTACGACAAAGTCCCTCCAACAGAGGTACTACCCCTCCCTGTACACTCCGTACACTTTCAATTTCAGGGGTCTCTTAACTTGACTGCAAAATTTTTGCCACTGAAGATCTGTACTGAAGTAGTTCCACCCTCCCATCTATGTAAGATTTGGGGGTTATGTCTTTTACCCTGCCAGTGTAACATGCTTCTACTGTAGTCGGCTTGTAAGAACATAAGAACATAAGAATGGCCATACTAGGTCAGACCAAAGGTCCATCCAGCCCAGTATCCCGTCTGCTGACAGTGGCCAATGCCAGGTGCCCCAGAGAAGGAGAACAGAAGACAATGATCAAGTGATTTATCTCCTGCCATCCATCTCCTGCCCTTGTAGTGAAGGCTAGGGCACCATACTTTACCCCTGGCTAATAGCCATTTATGGACCTAATCTGCAAAAATTTATCGAGCTCTTTTTTAAACCCTAATAGAGTCCTGGCCTTCACAGCCTCCTCCGGCAAGGAGTTCCACAGGTTGACTGTGCGCTGTGTGAAGAAAAATTTCCTTTTATTAGTTTTGAACCTACTACCCATCAATTTCATTTGGTGTCCCCTAGTTCTTGTATTATGGGAAAAGGTAAATAATTTTTCTATATTCACTTTCTCCACACCATTCATGATTTTATATACCTCTATCATATTGCCCCTCAATCGCCTCTTTTCCAGACTGAAAAGTCCCAGTCTCTCTAGCCTCTCCCCATATGGGACCTGTTCCAAACCCCTAATCATCTTAGTCGCCCTTTTCTGAACCTTTTCTAATGCCAATATATCTTTTTTGAGGTGAGGAGACCACATCTGCACGCAGCACTCAAGATGTGGGCGTACCATAGTTTTATATAGGGGAAGTATGATATCTTATGTCTTATTATCTATCCCTTTTTAAATAATTCCTAACATCCTATTTGCTTTACTAACTACCGCTGCACACTGCATGGATGTCTTGAGAGAACTATCCACTATAACTCCAAGATCCCTTTCCTGATCTGTCATAGCTAAATTTGACCCCATCATGTTGTACGTGTAATTTGGGTTATTTTTTCCAATGTGCATTACCTTACACTTACCCACATTAAATTTCATTTGCCATTTTGCTGCCCAATCACTCAGTTTGCTGAGATCTTTTTGTAGTTCTTCACAATCCCTTTTGGTTTTGACTGTCCTGAACAACTTGGTATCATCTGCAAACTTGGCCACCTCACTGCTTACCTCATTTTCTAGATCATTGATGAACAAGTTGAACAGGATCGGTCCCAGGACTGACCCCTGGGGAACACCACTAGTTACCCTCCTCCATTGTGAAAATTTACCATTTATTCCGACCCTTTGTTTTCTGTCTTTTAACCAATTCCCGATCCATGAAAGGATCTTTCCTCCTATCCCATGACCACCTAATTTACATAAAAGCCTTTGGTGTGGGACCGTGTCAAAGGCTTTCTGGAAATCTACGTATATTATGTCCACTGGGTGCCCCTTGTCTGCATGTTTATTAACCCCTTCAAAGAATTCTAATAGATTAGTTAGACACGACTTCCCTCTGCAGAAACCATGCTGACTTTTGCCCAACAATTCGTGCTCTTCTACGTGCCTTGCAATTTTGTTCTTCAGTATTGTTTCTACTAATTTGCCTGGTACTGATGTTAGACTTATCGGTCTATAATTGCCAGGGTCTCCTCTGGAGCCTTTTTTAAATATTGGCGTTATATTGGCCGTCTTCCAGTCATTGGGTACCGAAGCGGATTTAAAGGATAGGTTACAAACCACTGTTAATAACTCCACAATTTCACATTTGAGTTCTTTCAGAACCCTTGGGTGAATACCGTCTGGTCCTGGAGACTTGTTACTATTCAGCTTATCAATTAACTCCAAAACCTCCTCTAATGTCACTTCAATCTGGGAGAGTTCCTCAGATTTGTCACCTAAAAAGGCTGGCTCAGATTTAGGAACCTCTGTAACATCCTCAGCCGTGAAGACTGAAGCAAAGAAATCATTTAATCGCTCCGCAATGGCACTGTCTTCCTTGATCGCTCCTTTTATATCTTTATCGTCCAAGGGCCCCACTGCTTTTTTAGCGGGCTTCCTGCTTCTAATGTATTTAAAAAAACATTTTACTATCGTTTTTTGAATTTTTGGCTAGCTGTTCCTCAAAATCTTTTTTGGCTTTTCTTACTACATTATGACACTTAATTTGGGAGTGTTTATGTTCCTTTCTATTTTCCTCACTAGGATTTGACTTCCACTTTTTAAAAGCTGCCTTTTTCTCTCTCACTGCCTTTTTAACATGGCTGTTAAGGCATGGTGATTCTTTGTTAGGTCTCTTACTGTGTTTTTTTATTTGGGGTATACATTTAAGTTGAGCCTCTAGTGTGGTGTCTTTAAACAGTTTCCATGCAGCTTCCAGGGATTTTAGTTTAGTTACTCTACCTTTTAGTTTCTGTTTAACTAGCTTCCTCATTTTAGTGTAATTCCCCTTTTTGAAATTAAATGCCAGAGTGTTTGACCGCTGTGGTGTTCTTCCCAACACAAGAATATTAAAAGTTATTATATTGTGGTCACTATTTCCAAGCGGTCCAGTAACAGTTCCTCTTGGACCAGATCCTGCGTTCCAGTCAGGACTAGATCGAGAATTGACTCTCCCCTTGTGGGTTCCTGTACTAGCTGCTCCAAGAAGCAGTCATTTAAGGCATCAAGAAATTTAATCTCTGAATCCCGTCCTGAGGTGACATGTACCCAATCAATATGGGGATAACTGAAATCTCCTATTATTACTGTGTTTTTTATTGTGATAGCCTCTTTAATCTCCCTTAACATTTCAGCATCACTATCACTGTCCTGGTTAGGTGGTCGGTAATATATTCCTAATGCCATATTCATATTAGAGGAATGAATTGTTATCCATAATGACTCTATGGAACATTTTGATTCCTTTAGGATTTTTGTTTCATTTCATTCTATATTATCCTTCACATATAGTACCACTCCACCACCCGCACGACCTGTTCTGTCTTTCCGATATAATTTATATCCCGGTATGATAGTGTCCCACTGATTGTCTTCATTCTACCATGTTTCTGTGATGCCTATTATGTCAACTTCCTCCTTTGATATGAGGTACTCCAGTTCACCCATCTTATTAGACAGACTCCTAGCATTTGTGTAAAAGCACTTTAAAAAACTACCACTATTTATATGTCCGCCTTTCACAGACACCTTGGATTTTTTTATATGCGATTGTTTCACATCTGATCTTGCCCATATATTATTTCCCACGTTCCCTATCTGACTAACTTCTAGGGAATCCCTGTCTATGGAGCCTCGTGTAAGAGAAGTCTCCGTCCGATCCACGTGCTCCCCCGCACCAATCGGTTTTCCCCCACCTCTTAGTTTAAAAACTGCTCTACGACCTTTTTAATGTTTAATGCCAGCAGTCTGGATCCACCTTGATTTAGGTGGAGCCCATCATTCCTGTATAGGCTCCCCCTACCCCAAAAGTGTCCCCAGTTCCTAATAAATCTAAACCCCTCTTCCCTACACCATCGTCTCATCCACGCATTGAGACTCTGAAGTTCTGCCTGTCTATCTGGCCCTGCGCGTGGAACTGGAAGCATTTCAGAGAATGCCACCATAGATGTTCTGGATTTCAGTCTCTTTCCTAGTAACCTAAATTTGGCCTCCAGAACATCTCTTCTACCCTTCCCTATGTCATTGGTACCGACATGTACCACGACCACTGGCTCCTCCCCAGCACTGCCCATAAGTCTGTCTAGATGCCTTGAGAGATCCGCAAACTTCGCACCAGGCAGGCAAGTCACCATACGGTTCTCCCGGTCATCACAAACCCAACTATCTATATTTCTAATGATCGAATCCCCCACTACTAAAACCTGCTTCTTCCTAACAGCTGGTGCTCCCTCCCCCAGAGAAGTATCCTCAGCGCGAGAGGATACCATAGCACCCTCTGGAAGGAGGGTCCCAACTATGGGATGGTTTCCCTCTGCTCCCATTGACTGCTCTCCTTCCCTGAGCCTTTCATCCTCCGTAACAGCATCAGGACTGTCAGATTGGAGGTGGGACAGCCCTAGTATGTCCCAGAAAGTCTCATCAACAAACACCTCTGCCTTCCTTAGCTCCTCCAGTTCAGCTACCCTGGCCTCCAAAGCATGCACTCGGTCTCTGAGGGCCGGGAGCTCCTTGCATCGAGCGCACACATACGCCACCCGCCCACAGGGTAGGTAGTCATACATATTGCACTCGACACAATAAACAGGATAGCCCCCACTCTGCTGCTGGGCTTCTGCCTCCATTTCCTACTCTAATTATATATGAGGGTTTAATTAAATGTTTCAGATAGAGGTTGTTATAAAGGATTTAAGTTTAAGGGCAATAGAAGTCACTGGCTCCCTCCAAGTTCCCCCTCTAAACTCCCCTCTCAAAACTCCCTCCTGTTAGCACTCACCCTGGTCGCAAAGCTCCCTGGTCGCTTGCTAGCGGGGTTTAAGTGCTCGGCCTCCCTGATAGCTCCTCCCTCTGCCTACAGCTCAGCCAATCAGCACACGGTGTTTCAATTCAAACCTAATCAAGACTCACAGCTTCCAACTGCCTGCCTGAGCACACGGCCTTTCAAACAAACACTCAGCTCAGCACTCCAAACTCCAAACAAACAAACAAACACAAGCCCAGAACCCCCAAACACAAGCAGCCACTTACCCCAAGGTGCTTTAGTTTGCTCCTTCCTTCTCCTCCTCCAGGAGAGCCTCTCAAAACTCCCTCCTGTTCACAAGCACCCGGTCGCAAAGCTCCTGAGTCGGGGCTGACAACGAGAACTGGAAAGGAGTAACCAGGCCACATGGTATAGGCAAAATGAACAGCAATGGACTACTCCTTTTGAACCTTTGTTCTAAAAACGACCTGACTATTACCAACACTCTGTTCCGACAACCTGATAAATACAAAACGACATGGATGCACCCTAGGTCTAAACAGTGGCATCTGACAGATTATGACATTGTCAGAAGGCGAGACATCCGAGACGTCCTGATCACCAGAGTAATGTGAGGTGCAGAGTGCTGGACAGATCACAGATTAGACAGGATGTCTCTTCAACTTTACATCGCTCCCTCTTGGCACAAATGCCTTAAGCATGTGTGACCTGCTTTTAACATAGCCAAACTGAAGGATGTTCAATATTTCAACAATTTTCAGAAGAGTCTCAATGACAAATTAACATCCCACAGTTAACTGATCGGTACTGTAACCGGAAAGTGGGATCAGTTCAAGCAGATAGTGACTGACACAGCAATAACATCTCTTGGACCAAAGAAAAGAATACATCAGGATTGGTTCAATGAGAACCAAGAAGAAATACGTTCAGCACTGGAAGTAAAGAGAAAAGCCTTTATTGAATGGCAGAATGACCCCTCCTTAGTCTCCAAACAGGACCATTTCAAGCACCTTCAGAACAAAACACAGAATGACCTCCGTCAGATACAAGACAGCTGGTGGGAGAGCAAAGCCAAAGAAATTGAGCACTATGCTGAGACCCACAACTCAAAGATGTTCTTTATTGCTATTAAGACTGTCTATGGACCTTCTAAACCAAGGACTACCCCATTGCTCTCATCAGACAACACAACACTGATCAAAGACAAAGAGGGCATCAACGAAAGATGGAGAGAACACTTTAGGAACCGCCTTTACAGACCATCGACCGTGAATAGTAACGTCCTCAATGCAGTTGCACAACAACCCGTCCTGACAGATCTTGACTTTCTGCCCACTACAGATGAGATCAAGGAAGCTGTTAGCCAGATGAGTTCAGGAAAAGCTCCTGGAAAAGATGGGATACCAGCAGAGATATATAAGGCGGCAGGTCCAGCAGCACTAGCAGCGTTCCATAGCGTGATCATCAGCATCTGGGAGGATGAAAACATAGCACAGGACCTCCACGATGCTATTATTGTCTCCCTTTTCAAGAATAAAGGCAGCAAAGCAGAATGTGGAAACTACAGAGGCATATCCCTCCTCTCCGTTGGAGGGAAGATCATCGCCTGCATCATCTTGAACTGCCTAACAGCCAGTATTTCCGAGGCAAATCTACCTGAAAGTCAATGCGGTTTTCGACCTGGCCGGAGCACAGTCGACATGGTGTTTGCTGTCAGACAAATACAAGAGAAGTGCATTGAACAGAACATGCACCTGTATGCTGTCTTCATAGATCTCACAAAGGCGTTTGATACCGTCAACAGCGAAGCCCTTTGGACCATTCTAATACGACTTGGCTGCCCAAGAAAATTTGTCCGGATTATACGCCTTTTCCATGACGGCATGACAGGCGAAGTACTGTCTGATGGAGCCACATCAGCTCCCTTCAACATCATCAACGGCATGAAACAAGGATGTGTTCTCGCTCCTGTCTTATTTAACCTGTTCTTTGCATGCGTCCTTAACCATGTAATGAAAGATCTGGACCGAGGTATATATTTGAAATACCGGCATGATGGTTCACTTTTTGACCTCCGTCGCTTGAATGCAAAGACTAAGGCAGTGCAGGAACTCCTTTCTGAGGCACTCTTTGCCAACGACTGTGCCCTTATGGCTCACACTGAAAACGATCTTCAGCACGTTGTCAACAAGTCTGCTGAGGCCTCGCAACTTTTCGGACTAACTAACTATCAGCCTCGGAAAGACAGAAGTTCTCCATCAACCTGCACCTGGATCAAACGCTCCTGTCCCGAGTATCTCCATTGACGGCACTCAGCTTAAAGTAGTGGAGAACTTTAAATACCTAGGTAGTGTCATATCCAGTGATGGATCACTGGATAATGAGATCAACACGTGAATATCCAAAGTGAGCCAGGCACTTGGCTGTCTGCGTGTCAAAGTGTCACCACAACATCCGGATGTCAACAAAACTGCTTGTGTACAGAGCTGTTGTTCTCTCATCTCTTTTGTACAGGTGCGAAACGTGGACACTATATAGGCATCACATCAAGCAGCTCGAAGCATTCCACACGCGCTGCCTCTGTAACATCATGAAGATCCGCTAGCAAGACAAAGTGCCCAATCTTGAGGTCCTTGAGAGAACCCAGATGACAAGCATCGAACTGATGATTATGAAGTCACAACTACGTTGGATCGCTCATGTCAACCGCATGGACGCCAACAGACTCCCTCGCCAGCTTTTGTATGGTGAAGTCTCCCAGGACATCTGGCATATAGGTCATCCACGGAAACGCTACAAGGATACCATCAAGGCCAATCTGCAGTACAGTAGTATCAAACCTTGGGACCTTGAGGACGCCGCCAGTGACAGAACACAGTGGCGTGCAACAGTGAGAAATATGTGCATTGCCTTTGAGGAAGACCGCTGCTGGCATCTACAAGAGACACATGAATGATGTCACAGAGCATCAGCAATGCACAACCCACTGATTGCGAACTTCCCATGCACCACCTGCGGCAAAATGTGCACCTCTAGAATTGGCTTATACAGTCACCAGAGGGCACACCATGAGACCAATAACAGATGATCTGCACAGATTTGTCATCATCAGATCGATGGACTACCATTAATTGGAAATACTGACATACCCCGCTGCCAGTTATGTAAGGCGTGCATCACTAGTTCCCTGTAATGTAAGGCATCGCTATTTAAACAGAGCTTTGAAGATTATATGCTAAAGAATAATTAGGTTTGTGGGGGGGGTTTTGATTGTTTATAAAGTTTTTTTTTCCTCTCTGCTTTTTTCTTTTTAAGTTAGGAATACAGATCTCATTTATGCTGACTGAAGAACTAATGAAATGGTCAAATCACAGGTCAAGAGAGTTCACCATTTCAGAAGGAAAGGGATTTTCAATCCATCTGTTTAAAACTTGATTTTTTTTCCATTAACACCTTTTTAATGTGAATGATTACTATTTTGGATGATGGATTTTACTTGTGAAAGATTCAGCACCTTCACCTCTTTCATTACAGTGCTAGAAAGGGGAACAAAAAATTTTGAGGGACAGCCACCCAGAAACTCAGCCAACAAGCACAGAGAAAAGCAGCAGCAGCTGAGACATTTGGACAGTAATGATTTTTTTCAAAGTCTGGTTGCTTTTTTCACTTCTTACTCTAAATATTCTTTCCCTTTAGTCTCACTCCATTTGCCTTCTGTGTTGTCTTATTGCCTTTTCTTCCCCTGCCCTTCCTCTATTACTTAATTCCTTTCCATCAAAGCCTCATGTAAAAAAAATAAAAAAAAACACATCCCCCAAAAGACATTTATACTGACTGGAAAACTAATAATAGTCTCTTCCTTACAAATGAAACTAAGACACAGCAGTCCTTCATAGAAATAATTCACCTGATAACTAAATCTTACCTGGTTTCAAGTTTGAATTCTGCAAGTTTAGCTCTGAGCTCATCTCTACTCATTCTATTAATGTAACCATTGGTCAGAGCAATTTCTTTGTAAACTGGGTCACTGTAATCACTTGAACTGGAAGTACAATGCTGTACGTTATTTTCTTGGCCATCAAGTCTACAACAATGCTTGCCCTGAAAAAGAAAAAGACTTTACAGAAAAAGGCTGGAAATAGTTTTTAAAAGCTAAAATAAAAGTTAATTAATTACTACTGTCACATACCTCATTACCAAAACTCAATGTCAAATCATGCAGTTTTCCTCAAAGATAATATATATTGGTTCCTAGAATTCTAGAACTAAAAGGGACCTTGAGAGGTCATCGAGTCCAGCCCCCTGCCCTCATGGCAGTACCAGGCACTGTCTTGACCATCCCTGAAAGACATTTATTTAACCTGTTCTTAACTATCTCCAGAGATAGAGATTCCACAACCTCCCTAGGCAATTTTTTCCAGTGTTTGATAAAACTAATTAAAATTCACAAAACTAAGTACATCAATACGTCATTTCTCAGTTTTGAAAAGCCATTCTATCTTCTGTCTACTACATATCTTTACCGTAGATATTAGGAAAAAAGAGACAGATTTTAAAAAAATGGTATGACATATCAATGGGGAAAGAAAGTGGGAATACACATTTGTCACACTTCAGCTTAATGAAAGTGTCACTCCTCCTAGAAAAGTGAGCTGTCAAAGACTTAGCTGGATAAGGAAAAATACAAAAGTTGGAAAAAACATGCCTCTTACTGCAGCTATCACCACCTGGGAAGCAGGTGTTTCAACAGCAGTAGAAAAACCCTTTTTATTGCTAGAGTCTGCATCCACACTATGGTTTTATTTTGGCCTAGCTCTGGCACAGCAACTAAATCACTATAGTCTCTGTACTACAGAGTACAAAGTAAGTTCATTACTGCTCCACAAACACACAAAAGTCTGGAATAACCACTTTACTGAAACAAGTCTGTCAAGCAAAGACTGCTGATGGGAGCCAGCAATCAGGGACGAATATTCACCAAACCTCTTGGCATGCCTTTTGGAGTGTCCAGCGTTCCCACTCGGTCCCAGCCAGGCTTTGCTACCTCAGCTCTCGGCTTAGGATAGCGCTGTTCTCCATCATCGCCAGGGTTAGCTGCTTGAAAGGGCCAAATACTTAAGACCACGAGCCCTTCCGCAAGCAGATACACGCAGAGCCTCAAGAGAAAGGACCATATACCCCAGGCAGGCGCACGCCCACGCACTACAAAAAGCCGGAAGACAGACAAGTATGCCTCCCCTCTCCTCCGGCACGCACGGAGTTACACCGCAGGCCACCACCCCCATCACTGAAGGGGGGCAGTTGGCTGCAGCCAAGCATAGCCGTTGTGTGACAGCGGTTAAGACCGTCGGGTCAGAGGGCCGCGAGGGACCCCCGCGCGGGCGATTCTCTAAGGGTGGGCAAGCACTGACCGCGATCGGAGCAGGGGGGTCCGGCCGCTCGTTGTAAGCCCCCTGTGGCCGGTTCTCCTTCTGCTCCTCCATCGCCTTCGGCGCCCGGGAGAAAGGCGGTACACCCTCAGCTCCCCAGCGCTCGTGCCACCTACCCCCCGTCCCCGCTGCCTCTGGGCGCCAGGAAAAGGCGGGACAACCGCTCTCCCTTGCACTGGGCGCCGGAAGAGCTGTCGGAAGTGACGTCACTACGCAGGCAGCAGGAAGACGGACGGTAGGTGGTTCACGTTCACAGTGTGATTCTTAGCTTGTGGCTTGCGTCCCCTGGCTGCAGGTGAGTTCCTTGTCGGGGTGTCTTTAGAACCGCTCCGCCAGCGCGCGCGGGCCACGGGGGAAGTAGCGGCGCTTTCTTCTGTGCCGCGCCAGCCTAGCAGCTGGGCCTCAGTAGCACAACTTACGGCCACGCGCTGTGTTTTGCTTGTTTGTGTGTGGGATGGGGGCAGCGTGTGGCTGGTGAGAGAAATAGTCACAGACAGGTAGCTGTGTTAGTCTGTATCTTGACAACACAGAAAAAGCAGTCGTGTAGCACTTTAAAGACTAACAAAATTTATTAGGTGATAAGCTGTGGTGGGCCGGACACCCTTCTCTAGATCTGGAAATAGTGCTGAAAATGAACTGGCATAATGAATACATAACGAAGATAGAAAACAAACAAAAAAAATCTGACACATCAGCTAGGGGAAAGGATAGAAAGGAAATTACTTAATGCTCAATAGACACTTGCAAAAAGTAAGTTCCTCCCAACCCTTCACCCTCTCCTCCTAGCTGATTTGTCAGTTTTCATTTCATCTTTTTGTTTTGTTTTGTTTTCTATGTCTTTGTTATATATTTGTCCTGCCAGTACATTTTCAGCCCTAATTCCAGATCTGCAGAGTTGGTCTGCCACACCAAAGCTCATCACCTAATTAATTATTTTGTTAGTCTTTAAAGTGCTTCATGACTGCTTTTTATGTTTGGTGAAGGAAAGGCAGTGTTGTCTGTGGTACTTTGTGCTGTGAGTGGAAATGAGATCTTGAGTGACGTGGTCTACAGGCTGCTGCTGCTACCACCGCAGTGACATCACCTGGTGCAGGTCTACACTTCAAATATTGTATCTGCACAGAGAAGATGCTGCTTGGCTCATGGGAGTTCTTCCCATAGGGCCACTTCCTGGGGAGAGGATAGCTTTATTGATGGGAGAAGGCCTCCTGCCCATATGGCATTAGCTAAACCAGGGTTGGTGGGTAGTTAACTGCATCAGTTAAGGTTTTGCACCCCTGAGAATGATTATGTAAGGGTATTGTATACACTTAGTGCTGAACTTGGCAAGTTTAATGACAGATGCGTACACTTTTCATGTGTATAAGTTCATTTTTTACACCTAAAAGCACCAAAAGAGGGTGAAGCCACCACCCCTTTTACTCATTCTGGCATTGACATAAACAAATGGTAAAATCTGGTCTCTTACGACTATACTTTAAAATGCTACAGCAGCAATGTACGTGTGCTTATGGGAGGGGGTTCTTGGCAGAGTAGGTAATCCACCTTAATACTATCTCCACCGGGGATTAGGTGGATTTATGTCCTTCTTAGACAAGTGTGAAAGTTTCACATCCCTGCCTGAAGTTAAAGCAATCTCATTTTCTAGAGAAAACCAAGCCTAAACATCTGTAGTGTAAATAAAAGTGGCCTGAGGTTTGTTGTAACTACACATGAAGTGAATTAAAAATCTTAGTTTTGTTCACATGATGGAACTAAATTCTGTACACCTATCCAAACAAGGGAAATCTCAGCTTTTGAGATACAGTATTTGTAAACCTTGAATATAACTAAGTACCCCTTTGTTAAATACAGAGCATAAAACAAGGCTTTGGTATTATAATTGGAATTCATTCATGTACCAACATCTCATTCCATACTAGACAAGTTTGGCTCATAAAGAAGTGGAATAACTGTTGTTCCACCTAATAAAAATCCAACTCAGTCTAGTACATACAATTGTTTATGAAAGACAGCAAAAGGTGGCAACAAACAGGTACAAACTGAATTGTTTAGATTACAAGAAGGGTGCTTAGAGGCTTCTGTGCTCCAGCTAGAATCCCAGTTTGGCAAGAAAGCAAGCTGAATGATTCATGACATGGCAGGGATGTGTATAGCAGAAATCACTGAAATATATTTGGTTTATGTTAAAGCATGAGAGTGCACCCCAACTTCTTGGCCATTGTTTATTTGGGAGTTACTCATGGGACTGCAAGAAGAGATTTACCTTTATAGCTGCCACACTCACCATCTTTGAGCTTGCAAATCACCATGATACTGTTAGATCTGTGTCATCCTGATCCTGAAAGCCATCCAGGTCAGCCTGAGCCAGAGAAAGACTTGATCATGTTACCAGCTTCAGGTAGACCCGTGGTAGGCAACCAGCAGTATACATGTGGCCTGTTGGTGTTCTGTGTGCATCCCATGAAGCTCTTTGCTTACTGGTGCCTATGTGCAGGCTTGCCAGATTCCACTGTCTACATTGGCTTAGTTCTTGTCCTACTGGTATTACTATAAAGTGACAGGTATGTGAAGTGAGGTTAAAACAAAAAAAGCAGTCAAGTAGCACTTTAAAGACTAACAAAATAATTTATTAGGTGGTGAGCTTTTGTGGAACAGACCCACTTCTTCAGACCATAGCCATACCAGAACAGACTCAATATTTAAGGCACACAGAACCAAAAAAGTAATCAAGGTTGACAAATCAGAAAAAAATTATCAAGGTGTGTGAGGTTATGTGCAGATTGCAGGTAACATTGACTGTGAGAGCCATGCATTCCCTCTGCATCTAATCAAAGTGCTGCTACAGTTCAATTGGCGCACTCTGCAAATTCAAGGCATGCAAGCAGTTAGCAAAACTATCTATCCTGGCAGACTGTCTTGGATACAACAATCTTGCAGCCCATTGAGATAAAGGAGGACCACTCATGCAGCCCATTCACTAGCCTGGGTTATCCATTGCTGAGGAAGATCCTCAGCTGCACCTGGAATGTGAGACTTTGGTTCCTGCTCTCATCACCCCGTCTGAAACATGATTTGCAATGTTGCTGTAAGCCCATGGTAAGTGAGGCAGCTAAATGTAATACCATATGCAGTGCACAGTACAAGTTTGTCAGGTGCAATTTAACTGATGTCAGCAATCTGTCACAGACTGGCCATCTGCCGTAGAGGCATCTCTTAGAATCATTCAAACTGTATGTTGGTGCAGTTTGAATGCTCTTTAGCTTGCAATAAAAGATTTGTCTAATTTTAGATTATACTTTAATAAGGATTATTAGTCATATCAATAAAAGCATACCTTGTTTTGCAAGGAGTGCAGCCTGTGTCACTTCATTGGAAGATTTTATCACTGATCTTCAAGTGTTACCTTTGCTACCCTTGACCCAGGCCCCAGGAAGAGCAGGTTAAGCAGATGGGAATGCAGGAGTTAGGGTAAGTGTGGTGGTTGGGGGGAGGGTGGGGGCTCAGTACAGGGTGGTGAGCAATAGAGGCCATGTTACCAGGCCACCAGCCATGCTCCTTAGGGCTGACACTGGGCTTTGCTGCCCAGCAGGCAGCTGTGGTGGTGGGTGCGGTGCTGCCCAGACAGCACACATGCTCTGTGGCTCTCTGAGATTGTCAGCGGAATGCTTGCTTGCTGCCTTCCTGTGGTCATTCTGAAGTATACCATCTGCCAGACTCCTTCCTTTCATTTTGATGAGAAACAGTTGCATTCCATGTACATCCTATTGTTCTGGCACAACCAATCCAGACTTTGCATGAAGTTATGATAAGAGGAAGCTGCATACCAAATTTGGTGTTCCCTGCTCTTCCTGTTTAGGATTCTTGAACAAATAGACTCCCAGACAGATGGATGGCCAAACAGGTGCATGATTTCTCTCAAATATATAGTAGATTGTGCAGCACCACAGTTAAGAAATAGGCCAGAATAAGGATATTTCAAAGTGTGCACGGTCCTTTAGAAAAGGACCTCGTGTAGACAAGCCGTGCGCGATCAAAAGTGGCACTTTCAAAGTGCCGCAGCTGCCATTATGCTAATAAGGTGCTGCATATTCATTGCAACACCTCATTAGCATATTCTGAAGTGTCGTATTAGCATTCCCCTTTCAAAAGGGGGGTGCTAGTGTAGACGTAGCCATTATGTATATAATTGGAGTGATCTTGAGATCAGCTGTTCAAAAGGATCACTGTATAATGTTTGCCTCTGTGTCAGCTGTTCCTTTCTCCAGAACTCCTTGGCAGGTAACTCACACTACATAATTAATTCCCTAGGCAGCTTATAGGAACAAGCAGTGCCCTTAGAGCCCAAAGATAAGAAGTTCAAATTCTGTACTCTGCTGAGACCACGGAATGGAGGTGCAGGTATCAAAGATCACACTAGGGTCACACAGAAGTGAGGAGGGTGGAGGTGGTAAGGTATGTGTGTGGTGGACAAGGTGGAGTACTGTAGACCCCCAACTTACGCAGAGGTTGTGTTCTTCCACAACCCCATGTAAACCAAATTTTGCATAGCTCATGGGAGCCAGGAAACTGACCAATGGAGCAGTTCTGGTCAGTTTCCTGTCTCCTATGAGTGGAAGGCAATCTAGCCTGGCTCTGGGCTACCCACTGCTCACAAGAAAGGTCAGTTTCCCAGCTCCTGTCAGCAATGGCAGCCAAGAGTCAGGCTCCCAACCCTGACAGTTGTGACAGCCCAACTCTTGCCGTCCCTGGCAGGAGTGGGGAGGCTGCTGCTCCTGTCAGTGGCAGCAGGTGAGAGTCAGCTGCTGCCCCTGACAGGAGCTGTAAAACCTCTCTCGCTGCCACACCCCTGATAGGAGTGGGGAAAACACGGTGTCCCTACTCCTGTCAGGGACGGCAACGGAGAATCAGGCTTGGCTGCTGCACTGATCAGTTTCCGGGCTCCCCTGAGTGGCGGGCAGCCTGGAGCCAGGCACCAGCTCCCTGCCACTCAGTCACATTAACCTGAGATTCACATAATTTGAGTGTGCATATCTTGGGGTTCTACTGTAGTTTTGTCTGCCCCTGCAGTGTTGGGAGGTGGGAGCAGTGAGGGTGCAAGAGATAGGCAGGGTTTGTCCGAGTGAGGAGGATCCAGGTGAAAGTTCTAGGCCTTGGTCAACTTTTGCCCCTTGGGGCTGTGCTCTGACATAGCTATTTAGCTCTGAGCTTATCAAAAATAATCAAGGGTTTTTTTCTCTTTCTTTTTTTTTAAACTGTGCAATTATAGCATCAAGAGCCACAAAGAAGTCCTTAAAGAGCCACAGGGTTGCAGACCCCTGCCCTAGATGACGACCCTTATCAGAGGAGAGGAACTCCAAACACTGTTCTTGTGACTGGAGCTTTGAAGAACCACGTTTCCAAAATTATTGTTTTATAATCTCTTACTGAATAGGGGATCATCCTCATAGGGACATTTATTACCTGAAAGCTCGGAAGACATACAGAGAAAAACCACAAAGAGAGGGAAAGTTGGGCACCTTTCATCCAGTGCCATTGGGGAGGGAGGTATTTGTGCCCCTGCTCCTGAACTACAACTGCCCTAAGCTGCACAATTAATTTCCATGGTTGCTGCACCAGGCCTGTGAGGATGGTGCCAGGGTTCCCCTTCCTTCCACTGTTTTCTGATGTGGGGGGGAGGAACCCAGATCTCCTGTCCTTCCCCACATGGCCTCCACCCGTAGTTGGGAAGGTGCTCCAGGCTTTCTTAGAGACTGCTGCGTCTCAGGGAAGGGCAGTACAGTGGAGGAGAGTGTGGGGATGTGTGTGTGGAAGCAAGTCAGAGCTGTACTGCAGAGTACATGTATGGAAGTGGGAGCTTCTGTGCTGGCCCCCAAAATTTCCTACATCCTTAGCCTTCCATTTCTACATCCCTTGTTAAATATAAATAAAGGAACAATCACGAGCATGACTTGCCTGAAAGCTGCATGGAAATTTTTAAAATCCACCATAATAGAAGCTCGAATTTTATGGATACGCAAATAAAAAAGAGGATCCTATCACCCCCCCAACCCCCCCCCCAAAAAAGGCTACACTGGATAAACAACAGATTAAAAACCATTAGAGACAAAAAAGCCTCCTTTGAAAACCAGAAGTCAAATCCTACTGAGGAAAACAGAAAAGGACAAACTGACAGATGAAATGTAAAAGCACTAACAGTAAGCCACTGCAGGAGGGCTTGCTTATTTGTTGTCAAGGTAACACAGATTTCTTCTTCGAGTGGTCCCCGTGGGTGCTCCACAATAGGTGTCGGGCTCGCCTGGCGCCGCAGATCAGAAATCTTCCAGCAGTTTCTCCTGGATCGTGCATGTGCCGGTGCGCGCTGCTCCCCCACGCGCCCCCGTCCACGTGTGCGATGCGGTCTCCGCCAGTTCCTTCTCGACCGCCATCGGCTGCAGATGGAATCTGCTCAGGCTAAGGCCAGAGTCAGATTAGATAGTTGTTTTCTATGTGTAATTTGTTGTTTTTGGTTACCAAAAAAAAAAAAAAAAGAGAGAGAAAGCAAGGACAAAGAGAATATCAGCAAAAAAAAAAAAAAAAAGAGAGAGGAGCGGAGAAGAGAAGAGCAGACATGAAGGCCATTTAGGCCGCCCGCTGCCCCGCAGGCTGGTGATCGATATTTGGGGTGGAAAGGCACGGATTAAGTGCTAAGTACCCTATTAACAGTAAAGGACTCACCGCAATGGCCTTTCCAGGTTTTAAAAAGTGAGAGTCATGCCGCAAAGCTATGCCGGCCTCCGATGGGCATAGCGAATGCATCCGCTGCCTGGGGGAATCACACGTTACCCAGAAGTGTTCTCACTGTGCTAAGCTCACAGCCAGGGCCAGGAATGACAGAGAGATGAGGCTTAACATGCTCTTGTTCGATAAGTCTCTCCAGCCGGACTTGCCGGAGAAGCCTCACCCAGAAGGGCCATCTGGGTTGCATAAGAGGAAGGCAGCTTCTCTGACCCCCTTGGTGCAGAAACGGAGGAAACTCTCCCCGGCTTGATCCTTGACGGTGGGTTCAGCGAGCAGGACGAGCAGTGCACACAGACCCCAGCTGCATACTCAGGCAAGCGGCAGCGCGGCAGCGCACGTGGCAGAGGCTGAGCCTCCGGTTACACGACAGCCAGCACACACGGCACCCAGAGCGTCAGTGAGGCAAGCGCCGGACCTGGCGGCACCGCCGCAGGCGGCACCAGCCCCCGCAGCACCAATGGTGCAGGGGCACCAGGCCGGAGCCTGCAGGCGCCAGAGGAAGCTACCCACACGGCACCGCAGCTGATTGTGCCGAGCGCGGCGCCGACAGCGGGGCCAAGATCCCCGGCACGGGAGGGGATGGTGCCAGCCCTGCAGGGGAGAGGCAAGGCGAAATCAAAAACCCGGCACCGCAACCCATCTCCGGACAGGGCTGCACTGCTGTTAGCACCAAGCCCTCCCCCGTGATACACACGCCGCACCGAAGGCCTGTGTCTCCACCGGTTTATCCAGAACCTCCTTCTCCGTTCCTCCAACCAATGTCACCATGGCTTGGGCCACCTTCACCATTTCTGGGAGTGGATCCCCTGGAGTACTATCACAAGCCAGTTGCACCTCTATCTGTGTTGTTGCGGAGGTCTCGCTGTCCCAGACATTGGGGGTACACACTCCGTGGGTGGTCCAGGTCTCCATCCCCGGACCCTGGGCCATGCTGCTATGGTCGTCCTCATCATGCTGGACACAGACACTGCAGGCCTACATCCAGAGGCAGGTCCCCCCCCGGCTGCTCAATATCCCCGTGGACACTCTCGATCAGGGACGGAAACACAGCTGTCTCAAGGGGAGTTAGTTTTAGAACTTCGAGACTTCCTTCACAATCCTCCAGGGAGCAAGTGTATCATCAACCGCAGGAGCCTGAGGGTTCGAGGGAGGTTTACCCCAGTGGTTCCCCCTCATCCTCCCCAGATGAGGCCATGGCCCCCGGGGATGTCTCCCCCCCGGATGACCTTAAACAATTTCAGGAGCTATTTAAAAGAGTAGCTTTCACGCAAGACATTCAAATGGCAGAGGTGCAGGAGAAACATCACAAACTCCTGAAAAATTTGAGACCCCTGGCTCCATCCAAAATTGCTATTCTGCTGGACAAAGCCATTATGGAGTCAGCCACTACCATGTGGCAGACTCCGGCCTCTATCCCGCCTACGAACAAGAGAGCGGATAAGAAGTACTTCGTCCTGGCAAAGAGCATGGAGTTCCTCTTTAGTCACCCACAACCAAATTCTTTGGTGGTCGAATCATCCCAGCAGAGGTTGAAGGCATCTCAGTATAAATCGGGGGGATTGGACAAAGATGCTAAGAAGCTAGAGCTGTTTGGCAGGAAGGTGTATTCCTCTTCTACCCTGCTATTGAGAATGGCAAATTATGCGGCACACCTAGCAAACCATAATTTTGATAATTACTCCAGACTTACTCCCCTCATGGATTCACTTCTGGAAGACAAAAAGCCAGTGTTAAAGATGATTGTTCAAGAGGGCTACGCAGCATCGCGGACGGGAGTCCAGATTGCCCTGGATGTGGCGGACACGGCAGCACGTTCAACGGCTACAGCAGTGGTCATGCGTAGAGAGTCCTGGCTCCAGACGTCTGGTATCCCTAGGGACCTACAGGTGAAGATCGTGGACCTTCCCTTTGATACACAAAAGCTGTTTGCAGACTCAACCGACTCGGTCCTCCACTCCAGTAAGGACTCGAGAGCTACACTTAGAACCTTGGGCATTTATACTCCCCCATACAGGAAAAAAAAATTTTATCCTCAGCAAAGACGCTACGCTTACCAAGCACAGCGTGCTCAATATCAACGGGGCCACAACCAAGGGCGCCATCAACAGCAGCAACAGTACAGAACTCCCAGGCGATGTTCTCAACAAAGCCGTATGCTCTCGGGACAGGCCCAAAGGCAACAAGTTTGACGGGTATGTTGGGGGCCGCACTATCAATACCATCGCTCAATGCCACTCTCATCTCATGTTCCATCATCGCCTCAGACTGTTCCACTCCCAATGGCAAAAGATCACCACAGACAAATGGGTGCTGGCGATCATAGCCACGGGTTACACGATCCCCTTCCAGTCGCTCCCACCGACGAAGCCTCCCGCCAGGCCTCACCTCAGGGACGCTGCCCACGAGGCGAGGCTCAAGCAGGAGGTGGATCACCTTATGTTCATAGGGGCGGTGGAAAGAGTGCCGGAAGAATTCCAGGGGAAAGTTTTTTATTCACGCTACTTCCTAACAGAGAAGAAAACAGGAGGCTGGAGGCCCATCTTAGATCTTCGGGGCCTCAACCGTTACTTGCACAAGCAACGTTTTTGGATGATCACAGTTGCCTCGATACTCACGGCACTGGACGATGGAGACTGGTTTGCAGCCCTCGACTTACAAGATGCTTACTTTCATATAACAATCCACCCGGCACACAGACGCTTCCTCCGCTTCACGGTTGGCAAGGAGCACTTCCAGTACAGGGTTCTTCCGTTCGGCCTCTCCTCAGCCCCCACAGTCTTTACCAAAACCCTGGCAGTGGTGTCAGCCTACCTGCACAGACAGGGGGTGTTTATTTTCCCATATCTAGACGACTGCCTGCTGAAAAGGGGCCTCGAAGGCAGAGGTCTTACGCATGATACGTGTCACAGCGGACACGTTTTCTTCGCTGGGCCTAGTTATCCACCTCGCAAAGTCAAAGACCGAACCCACACAAGATATAGAGTTCATAGGGGCACGCATAAACTCTATCACAGCAAGGGTGTACCTACCCGACGCCTGCTTCCGCGCCATCAGTTCGCTGGTGCAAGTCATCACATGCAGCCCCACGGTGCTGGTCTTAACGTGCTTACAGCTGCTGGGCCACATGGCAGCAGCAACGTTTGTGGTACAGAATGCCAAGTTACACATGCGAAGCCTGCAGCATTTGGCTGGCGAGCGTTTACAAACTGGCATCCCACACTGTCCACAGGGTGGTGTCGCCCACGACAGAGGTGCGCAGATCCCTGGCGTGGTGGGAAAACCCCAAGAATCTGCAAGTGGGGGTGCCCTTTCACCAACTACAAATTTCTATTTTTCTTACTACCGACGCCTCCCACATAGGATGGGGAGCGCACATCGGCGACAAGGTGACACAAGGGCAATGGTCCCCTGCGGAACAGACACTGCACATAAACGTACTGGAGCTCAGAGCTGTGTTCAACGCCTGCAAACATTTTCAAGATTACCTACATGGCAAAGTAGTCGGGGTCAATACCGACAATACCTCCACTATGTTTTACGTCAATCGACAAGGAGGAGCATGATCCCGTGCCCTATGTGCGGAAGCAGTCCAATTGTGCAGAAAGCCAGAAGGGAGAGAGCTTGCATGATACTCATAGTCCCAACTCGGGATCGGCAGCAATGGTTTCCCTTGCTTCTGCGCATGTCGGACCGCCCACTGCTTCCTCTACCGGTGGCGCCAGACTTATTCACGCAGACTCAGGGGTCCATAGTACACCTGCACCCTCAGGGTCTGCATCTACCAGCATGGCTAATCCATGGCTCAGCTCCTTAGAGAGCATGTGTACGGAGGGAGTACAACAAGTCCTGGAATGTAGCCGAAGGACCTCCACCACGAGGACTTACAGGCAGAAATGGACTCGATTTACAGCCTGGTGTTCTGCCAAGCAGCTCCCCTTGACGTTCCTATACCTGTAATACTAGAATACTTATTGGACCTCAGAAGAGGCGGGCTTTCTCTATCCTCGCTAAAGGTCCACCTCGCCGCTATATCAGCCTTTCGGCATACAGAGGAAGGGCCCACTGTATTCGCCCATCCTATCGTTACAAGGTTCTTGAAGGGGCTGGTAAACCTGTACCCTCCTTGGAAACCGCTTCCACCGTCATGGAATTTGCACTTGGTGCTCAGCACGCTATTGGGTCCACCTTTCGAACCATTAGCCACAGTTCCCCTACGTCTCCTTACGATGAAAACGACCTTCCTCCTTGCAATGACGTCAGCCCGCAGGGTGAGTGAGCTCGCAGCAGTGATGGCAACGCCGCCCTCCACAGTATTCTCAAAGGAGGCGGTAACCTTAAGGCTGCACCCAGCCTTTGTTCCAAAAGTTTCTTCGGAGTTCCATCTTAATGAACTGATAGTTTTACCCTCGTTTTACCCGAAGCCTCACAGCTCCAGCAAGGAGGCACGCCTGCATCTCCTGGATGTGAGGAGGGCATTGGCCTTCTACATAGACAGAACTAAGTCCTTCCGGAAAACGGACAGGCTTCTTGTCTCTCTTGCTCCCAGGTCAAAAGGAGAAGGGCTCTCTTCACAGAGAATCTCAAAGCACCTTGTGTCCTGTATAAAAATGTGCTACAAGCTTCGAAAGACTCCTTTGCTGGCCCCGCCCAGGGCTCACTCCACCAGGGCGGTGGTGGCGTCAACAGCCTTCTTCAAGGGCATTGCATTAAAAGACATCTGTAGAGCGGCGACCTGGTCATCCTACGACACCTTCTCCAAGCATTATGCCCTACATCAGGTATTCGAAGAGGATACCCGTCTGTCGACAGCAGTCCTCTTGGGGGCAAGCTGCACATAAACTGATTACCCACCTCCTTACTTGGGTTACTGCTGAGTAGTCACCTATTGTGGAGCACCGACGGGGACACTCGAAGAAGAAAGAGAAGTTACTCACCTGTAGTAACGATGGTTCTTCAAGATGTGTCCCCGTGGGTGCTCCACCACCCGCCCATCCTCCCCACTTCGGATCTCTGTCTAGTGTTTTTCAGGAGCATTTGAGGCGGTTGGTCAAGGAACTGGCGGGGACCGGATCGTGCACGTGGCCGGGGGCACGCGGGGGAGCGGCGCGCACCAGTGTATGCGCGATCCAGGAGAAACTGCTGGAAGATTTCCGATCTGTGGTGCCGGGCAAGCCCGACACCTATTGTGGAGCACCCACGGGGACACATCTCGAAGAACCATCGTTACTACAGGTGAGTAACTTCTCTTTTTGAAGGGAATTGCCTGGCTCTTGGGAAGGATTTGGAGCACAAAAGACAATTAAAAAGCAGGCCTACTAGTGAATGAAACCTACCTTTTGTTAGTGCCTATTAACTCCAGTAGGTGTCACTGGAAGCCTATGGAAAAAACAGCCTGTAGGCAAAAGGACATGGAAATCAGGCAGATAAGAATGCACTGCAGGTCCTTTACTGCACTTTGGGGAGCAGCCCTACATGCTGGGAGCTAGGCTCATGACTTCACTCCATCGTGCCCCACATGTTTTCAATTTGACCTTGTGGAAAAGGCGAGGCCCCAGAGTCCTGAGCTAGTTTCTGAAGCTGTATCAGGACAAGATGCCCACTGGGTGCCAGAAAATTAGGTAGCCAAAATCTGGTATAATCACAACAAAGAGGTTCTTTTTTTTTTGCCTACCACATCTTTGGTGCTGCTATGAGCTTTCAAAGGGGAGATAGACTTCATACCACTAGGCCATGATGGTCTCACTGAAAGCCTAGCTGAAGCCTTTCAGGGCAGATTGATACTGAGCAAGTAGTCTTACTTCTGCTTTCTGGCCCACAGAATGAGCTGCTTTTTCCATCCAGATCCTTGCTGGATGGGCTCCCTTGGCCAAAATCCCCACCACAGAAAGCATTTACTGGGACTACTCAGCAAGGAGGTGAAGTAGCCAGTTAAGCTGGGCATTGACCTATCCATAGGGGGTAGCTCCACATTAGGTTGAAGCAAATCAGCATGTATGTTACCTGGCAGATGGCCACTGCCTGGACTGCACTGATTCATTGAATGTCTAAGCCTTTGTGTATCTGGGTTCTCAATCCAGCACCTGGACGCAAAACACACAATGTCCTTGGTGACTGGATGAGGGAGGTAACCTAGTGACAGATGATGCAGGAAAAGCTGAAGTACTCCATGCTTTTTTTGCCTCAGTCTTGACGGACAAAGTCAACTTCCCCATGATGGTCCTAGACAATGCAGTATGGGAAGGTGAAGGGCAGCCATCTGTGGGGAAGGAACAAGTTCTGAGCTAGAGAGAAAAACTAGATGTGCACAAGTCCATGGGTCTAGATTTAATGCACTCCAGGGTACTGAGGGAATTGGCAGAGGTCATTGCTCAACCTTAGGCCATTATCCTTGAAGACGCTTGGAAATCAGATGACTGGAAGAAGGCAAACGTAGTGCCCATCTTTAAAAAAGGAAAGAAGGACAATCCAGGGAACTATAGACCCGTCAGCCTTACCTCAATCCCTGGGAAAATAATGGAGGGAATCCTCAAGGAATCCATTTTGGAGCACCTGGAAGAGGGGAAGGTAATACAAGTAGCCAACATGGGTTCACCAGGGGCAAGTCTTGCCTGACCAATCTGATTAGCTTCTTTGACGAGGTAACAAGATCTGTGGACACGGGGAAGTCAGTGGATGATACCCTGACTTCAGCAAGGCTTTTGATACGGTCTCCCACAACATTCTTGTCCATAAATTAAGGAAATATGGATTGGATCCTTGGACTATAAGATGGATAGAAAGCTGGCTTGATAGTTGGGCCCAACGGGTAGAGGTCAATGGCTCAATATCTGGATGGCGGTCTGTTTCAAGCAGAGTGCCACAAGGCTTGGTTCTGGGGCCGGTGGTATTCAACATCTTTATTAATGACCTGGATAAGGGAGTGGATTGCACCCTCAGCAAGTTTGCAGATGACACAAAACTAGGGGGAGAGGTAGATTCGTTGGAGGGTAGAGACAGAATCCAGAGTGACCTGGATAAATTGGAGGACTGGGCCAAAAGAAATGTGATGCGGTTCAATAAGGAGAAGTGTAGAGTCCTGCATGTGGGGCGGAAGAATCCCAAACATTGTCACAGGCTGGGGACCAACTGGCTCAGCAGCAGTACGATGGAAAGGGACCTAGGGGTTATGGTGGATGAAAGGCTGGATATGAGTAAACAGTGTGCCCTTGTAGCCAAGAAGGCTAATGGCATACTAGGGTGCATTAGGAGGAGCATTTTGAGCAGATCTAGGCCACGTCTACACGTGCCGGCTACTTCGAAGTAACGGTGCCAACTTCAAAATAGTGCCCGTCACGGCTACACGTGGCGGGCGCTATTTCGAAGTTGACATCGACGTAAGGCGGCGAGACGTCAAAGTCGCTATCCCCATCAGGAGATGGGAATAGCGCCCTACTTCAACGTTCAACGTCGAAGTAGGGGAAGTGTAGTCATTGCGCGTCCCGCAACATCGAAATAGCGGGGTCCGCCATGGCGGCCATCAGCTGAGGGGTTGAGAGACGCTCTCTCCAGCCCCTGAGCTCGATGGTTGCTGCGTGCAGCGGCCCCTTAAAGGTCCCTGCCCCCTGCCTTCCTGTGCAGGAAGCTGAGAGTGTGTGCAGGTGGCAGCCCAGCCACGCGGACAGCCTGCACGCTCCTCTGCAGCCACCAGAACCCCCCAGCACTGCGATGGCCGCCCCTAAGCGCCCCCAGGGCACACCCCCCAAGGGGAGCCAGGGCTCCCAGACCGGCAGCCAGGCTGGGAAGCGGCAGCGGGGCCCCTCCTGGACGGAGGCCGAGCTTTGGGACCTGCTGGGGCTCTGGAGTGAGGAGGAGGTGCTCCAAGTAATGGGGAGCAAGAGGCGGAACGCGGATGTGTTCGCTCGGCTGGCCGAGGGCCTGGCCGCCCGGGGTCACCCTGCCCGCACTCTGGATCATGTCCGCAGTAAAGTGAAGGAGCTGTGGCAGGGTTATGCCCGGGTTCAGGATGCTGCTGGCCGATCTGGGGCCGCCCCTGTCACTTGCCCCTTTTTGCAGGGAGCTCAGGGCCATCCTGGGCCCCCGGCACACCTCCTCCCCTCCGGCCACTCTTGATACCTCGTCCGATGAGCCCCAGCAGGCCCTGGAGGCGGAGTCCGCCCCGGAGGCAAGCCCCGCACCCCGGAGGCCCCCCCAGGAGCCCACCTCTGGGGCACCGGAGGAGGGGGAGTCCTCCTCCAGCGACGCAGGGTCCGGATCCACATCCCGTCCCGGAGCTCCAGCAGGGCGTCCGCCCACCGGGCGTCCCCTGACCGTGGGAGCGGACCATCAGGTATGTACGCCCCCCCCGGTGCACAGCCCCGGGGTTGAGGGGCGGGGGTAATAGATATGACCAGGGCCCTCCACATGCCCAGATGACCATGGCCCCAAGGGCAGCAGTGGCATGTCCCTCAGAAGAGTGCATCGGCCCCTGCCCCTCCCAGCACGACAGTGCCATGCCACATCCCTGGGGATGGGGGGAGCGGAACCTAGGGTCCCCCAGGGGGAGGGGGTGGGACTCCCATCATCATCAGCAGCAGCATCTCCTGGGGATGGGGAACCTGCAGCAGAGGGGTGGGGGGACAAGGGCCATGGCTCGGGGCCCACACTAATGGTTGTCTCCACTCTTCTTCCCCCCGTGTTCCTCAGCTGCACCAGCGGAAGGACTGGAGAGCGCCAGCGAGGTGTCAGTGGTCCCAGAGAGCCCACCAGGGCCATCACACCAGGCCAGCCCTTCGGCGGAGCACCGACCAGCCCCACGGCGGGGACGACAGCGGAGCCAGCCCCACTCCTGGACGGCAACGGACCCCCAGCTGCTGGAGATCCACCGTCAGCAGCTGCAGGTCTCCGAGCAGCGCCTGTGGGTGGAGGAGCGGCGCCTTCAACTTCAGGAGCAGGCGCTGGCCTGCCGCCAGGAGGCATGGGGGGCCTTTATGCGGACATTCGCGTGTATCGTGGACTACCTGGCCCCCCATGCCGCGCCGGCCGCCGCTTTGCCCGCCCTGCCTGCTCCACCCGCTGCTCCACCCACGCTGCTCCATCTGCTGCTCCATCCGCTGTCGCACCGCCACCCGCCACCGAGGGCCCTTCCGCCGAGGGGGACCTGGGGCCAGCTGACACCCGCTGGCCTTATCTCCTGGTCTGCCCGTCCCCCAGCCAGCCCCGGCCAGGGCTGAGGCCGAGGCGTGGGTCGCGGCCGCCCACCCCCAGCGCTGGACATTAGGGGGTGTGGGGCCCAGGACGTGCCCCCCCCACTTTGTATATATCCCCTTCAGTTTTATCTTCTTTTGCAAATAGTTTCGATTAGACCCCTGTTGTTATGCTGATACCTGCCCCCCCATGTACATAGTTCTCCCCTTCCTCGTCTTCCCCTTTTTTCTTTCATTTTATCTGACGTATAATATATATATATATGTAATATTTATTTGTCCTGTAAATAGTTAGTTAAGATAATAAAAATTAGAGTTCAACATATATCTGGTTTGACGAACAAATGTCTGCTTTTATTTACAAGAAAAGTGGTGGGGGGTGCTCTGTGGTGTGGGCATAGGGGCAGGGAGTGTTGTGGAGGATGACGGGGTGCAGTGGGGGGTCTGCCAGCGTTCACACCGCGGCCTCATCGAAATGGGCCCGCAGGGCCTCCCGGACCCGGGTCCCTTCGGGGTCCACCTGGCGACTGGGGGCAGCGGGTGGCTGCACATCGGCCCTGCCGGCCTCCACAGCCCAGCCCTGAAAGAAGGCCTCCCCCTTGCTCTCCACCAGGTTGTGGAGTGCGCTGCACGCACCCACAATCTGAGGGATGTTGGTGGGGTCCGCATCAAGGCGGGTGAGGAGACACCTCCAGCGCCCTTTGAGGCGGCCAAATGTGCGCTCAACCACCTGGTGCGTGTGGTTCAGGTGCGTGTTGAAGTGCTCCTGACAGGTGGCCTGTGTACGGGTGCATGAGCCAGGGCCGGAGGGGGTATGCCACATCTGCGATGACGCAGAGGGGCATGGTGGTGTCCCCCACAGGGATCTCCCACTGGGGGATGTAGGTCCCCGCCTCCAGCCGGCGGCACAGGCCCGAGTTCCGGAATACCCGGGCGTCGTGGGTGCTGCCAGGCCAGCCCACATAAATGTCCAGGAAATGGCCCTGGCTGTCCACCAAGCCCTGGAGGACCACAGAATGGTAGCCCTTCCTGTTTAGGTAGCATCCTCCACTGTGCTCCGGGGCGCGGATGGGGATGTGGGTCCCAACCAGAGCCCCGAAGCAATTGGGGAAACCCAGGGTGGCAAACCCCGCGATGGCGGCATCCAGGTCCCCAAGCCTCACGAGCCTGTGGAGGAGCAGGGCGTTGATGACGCAGATGACCTGCAGGGGAAGCACATGGGAGAGCACCAATCGGGTGTGTAGGGTGTGTGTGACCCTCCCCTGCCAGGGCCGCCCCCCTCCCCCCGTGGGTCCTCTTACCTCCAAGAGGACAGCCCCGACGGTGGCCTTGCCGACGCCAAACTGCTGGTCCACGGATCGGTAGCTGTCTGGAGTGGCCAGCTTCCAGACAGCGATGCCAACCTGTTTCTCCACACTGAGGGCACACCGCATGGCGGTGTCCTGGTGCCTCAGTGCGGGGGTGATCCACTGGCATAGCTCCAGAAATGTCTGCCAGCTCATCCGAAAGTTCTGGAGCCAGCGGTTATCGTCCCACTCTCCGAGCACCAGCCACTCCCACCAGTCGGTGCTGGTGGGGTAGCTCCACAGCTGGCGGCGTATGAGGCGGGGGGAGGGGGCGGGGTGCTGCAGAGTTGGGGGTTGCGTCCTCCTCCCCTGCAGGCAGCTCCTCCTCTGTGGCAAGGATGTGCTCAGTTGCCTCCTGCATAGCATGGAGCAGGGCGAGCACTGCTCCTACAGGGGCGGCTGGGTGGACCTCTGGCGGCGGCTGCTGCTGCTGCTGCTGCTGCTGCTGCTGCGGGCGGGTCCATGACTGCGTCGCTCGAGGTGTGTGTGCCTATGGCTCTGCAGACCACGTGCTGTGCAGGTTGAGTGTCTGGGAGGGGCCCTTTAAGGGAGCGGCTAGCTATTGCCCCGGAGGCGCTAGTCCGCCCTGTGACCCTGTCTGCAGCTGCTCCTGGCACCCTTATTTCGATGTGTGCTACTTTGGCGTGTAGACGTTCCCTCGCAGTGCCTGTTTCGATGTGGTGCTGCCCGATGTCGACGTTCCACGTTGACGGCACCAGCCCTGGAGGACATGTAGACGTTATTCATCGAAATAGCTTATTTCGATGTCGCTACATCGAAATAAGCTATTTCGATGTAGCGTTCATGTGTAGATGTAGCCCTAGAGAAGTAGTTATTCCTCTTTATTCGGCGCTGGGGAGGCCACATCTGGAGTATTGTGTCTAGTTTTGGGCCCCCCAGTATAAAAAGGATGTGGATTTGCTGGAGCAGGTTCAATGAAGGGCAAACAAAAATGATTAAGGCTCTGGAGTACAAGACCTATGAGGACAGGCTGAGGGATATGGGCTTGTTTAGTTTACAGAAGAGAAGACTTAGAGGTGATTTAATAGCAGCCTTCAACTTCCTGAAGGGGAGCTCTAAAAAGGAGGGTGAGAAACTGTTCTCAGTGGTGTCAGATGGCAGAACAAGGAGTAATGGTCTGAAGTTTAAGAGGGAGAGGTGTAGGTTAGATATTAGGAAAAACTACTTCACCAGGAGGGTGGTGAAGCATTGGAATGCGTTGCCTAGAGAGGTGGTGGATTCTCCATCCCTTGAGGTTTTTAACCAGGGGGCTGGACTAGATGACCTCCTGAGGTCCCTTCCAGCCCTTCGATTCTGTGATTCTGTGTGACTCAAACAGTGACATGGAAAAAAACTAGAGGATAACATTTTTTGCAGAGAATTGAAACTTACTGCATTACAGTTGCCATGGAAATGTTTTTGTTAGAAATCCAAATGGAGAGTACAGAAAGCTTGGTCTGGGAAGCTTGTTTACTGGCACCTGGGGGTGGGCAGGGAGAGGGAAACAACCTTTGGCTGTAGTTTCCTCATAACAGGCCAGCATGAGATGCCACAGGGATCACACCTTTGCTGTGAACCATAACACTCAGCCTCTCATTCCAGACATGTGAAGAGCAAAGGGGGCAAAACTAACCACTAATTTTGAGCTGCAAGAATATTCATTTGTCTATTCTTTCCACATACATTTCTTTGAGGCTGGTCTTCCTCCAGTCTGAAGGTCCTGTATGTTAGTCGGGTGGCTGACTCGACTGCATGTCACTCATCATTCTTTAGTCACAAGGGAAAGGCTGCTCCTAAATAAAATCCTTAGAAAGGGGAATTCCCACTGTGCATGTTGAAGTCCATAGAGTATCCTTGCAAAGACAGAAACTTCTCTCTGAAATCAAATTCAGATGAGTAGATGCCATTGCTCTTACAGCTGTTTAGTACCTGAGACTGACTCTAATGGATGGAGTGGGAAGTGGGAATAATTCTACTGTTTCCTCCATTCCAAAGAGGGAAGCAAAGGTTAAAAGCCTAGGAGAGATGTCACCCCGCAGCACCAGGATTTGGGGAATCAGAACACACCGGTCTAGCCCGGATGTTCCGCTGGTAGCAAGAAGAGGTTTCTAGAATCAGAAACACCTCTGTATTATTGCCTGAGCATTGCTTTCCAGTCTATGATCGCCTCACAAATGGCTCTCCAGGTAGGCCAGTCAGTATTATTTAGTTAACCATTTATCTTGCATAATCTTGCTGTTTATACATTAATCCTTGTTAAGCTAAAACTTGTTTAGGGATGACTGATGATTGCTTGCTGGATCTCTTGCTAGCTGCAGATAAGCAACATTTGACACCCTCACTTCATGCTGGGCTGGAGGTCTACCTGGCATTTTTAGGATGAAACGACTCAGGAACTGGAGCAACAGAGTCAAGTGAAAAAGCCAGGGAATGCAAAGCATGGGATAGGCTCTTCAGTGACCTAGGAGCAAAGTGTGTACACATTCCCTCATGATGTGACACATCTTTTGCCCCCTTATGTAATTTGCTTGGATACCAAGGAATCAGTGTGCCCCCCCCCCCCCCTTGCTGTCATCTCTTTGTGCTTTACAATGCCTTTGCGGGAGAGAGGGAACTACCATTGGGCCCAGATACATAAGTGACCTTGGTAAAAAAAAAGTCTGCGGTGATCAGAGAAGTGAATTCAGGTGGGGAGTTTCAGGCTGGTGTCTAGCCACTGGAGCATGCTGCCTCCCACAGACCACCATTGGCTCCTGGGACGCTTGTAGGTGGTCAGTGGTAAGCTGGCTGGCCATGTGAATCATAGAACACTGGAACTGGAAGAGACCTCAATAGGTCATCGAGTCCAGTCCCCTGCCCTCATGGCAGGACCAAGCACTGCCTAGACCATCCCTGATAGATATCTCTCTAACCTACTGTTAAATATCTCCAGTAATGGAGATTCCACAACCTCCCTAGGCAATGTATTCCAGTGTTTAACCATTCTGATGGTTGGGAGGTTTTTGCTAATGTCCAACCTAAACCTCCCTTGCTGCAATTTAAGCCCATTGCTCCTTGTCCTATCTTCAGAGGCCAAGGAGAACAATTTTTTATATCCCTCCTCCTTGTAACCCTCTTTTAGGTACTTGAAAACTGCTATCATGTTCCAACTAAGTCTTCTCTTTTCTAAGCTAAACAAGCCCAGTTCTTTCAGTCTTCCCTCCTAGCTCATGCTCTCTAGACCTTTAATCATTTTTGTTGCTCTTCTCTGGACCTTCTCCACATCTTTATTGAAATACGGTGCCCGGAACTGAACACAATACTCCAACTGAGGCCTAATCAGAGCTGAGTAGAGCGGAAGAATGACTTCTGCCTTGCTCTCAACACTCCGGTTAATGCATCCTAGAATCATGTTTGCTTTTTTTGCAACAGCATCACACTGTTGCCTCATATTTAGCGTATGGTCCACTATGACTCCTAAAACCCTTTCCACAGTAATACCTCCTAGACAGTTGCTTCCCATTCTGTATGTATGAAACTGATTGTTCCTTCTTAAGTGGTGTACTTTGCATTTGTCCTTATTAAATTTCATCCTGTTTACCTCAGACCATTTCTCCAATTTATCCAGATCATTTTGAATTATGACCCCATCCTCCAAAGCAGTTGCAACCCCTCCCAGCTTGGTATCATCTGCAAAGTTAATAAACGTACTCTTTATGTCAATATTTAAATCGCTGATGGAGAGACTAAATAGAATTGATTTGAAAACAGACCCCTGCAGAACTCCACTTTTTATGCCCTTCCAGCATGACTGTGAACCATTAATAACTACTCTCTGAGAATGGTTATCCAGCCAGTCATGCACCCATCTTATAGTAGCCCCATCTAAGTTGTATTTTCCCAGTTTATTGATAAGAAGTTCATGCGAGACCACATCAAGTGCCTTACAAAAGTCTAGGTATGCCACATCCACTGCTTCTCCCTTATCCACAAGTCTTGTTATCCTGTCAAAGAAAGCTCACAGATTGGTCTGGCATGATTTGTTCTTTACAACTCCCTGCTGGCTGTTAGCTTTTTCTTATTTTCTTCCAGATGTTTGCCAATGAATTCCTTATTTGCTCCATTATCTTTCCTGGTACAGAGGGTAAAATCATTGGTCTGTATTTTTGTGGGTTGTTGTTTTCCCTTTTTATAGATGGGCACTATATTTGCCCTTTTTCAGTCTCCTGGAATCTCTCCCAACTTCCAGGACTTTTCAAAGATGATAGTTAAAGGTTCCGATACCACCTCTATCAGCTCTTTGGGTATTCTAAGATGCACTTCATCAGGTCCTGGTGACCTGCAGATATCTAAATTTTCTAAGTAATTTTTAACTTGTTCTTTTTTTATTTTATTCTCCAAAGTATCCCCTTCCCACTAGGTTTCACTGTTAGGCATTTCTCCATCAGACTTATTGGTGAAGATCAAAACAAAGAAGTCATTAAGCACCTCTGCCATTTCCAAGTTTCCTGATGTTGTTTCTCCCTCCTCACTGATCAGCGGCCTTACCCTGTCTTTGGTCTTCTTGTTGCTTCTAATATATTTATAGCATGTCTTCTTGTTACCCTTTATGTCTCTAACTAGTTTGAGCTCATTTTGTGGTTTTGCCTTTCTAATCTTACCCCACTTGCTGCTATTAAAACAGTATCATCTGCACACCTCAGGTTGTTGATGTTACATCCTCCAGTGTGTAATCCTGGCACACCTTCTGTTGTGTGCATTATTCTTTCACTGTACAAGTTAAAGAGATCAGGTGAAAGAACACAACCTTGTCTCACTCCTCGTTTTATTTTCACATATCTACTAATGTTTTTTCTGACCCTGATGGCTGCTGTCTGTTCCCAGTAGATGGTTTTAATTATTCTCAAATCCTTCCCATCTAAATTCAGTTCTTCCAAGAGTTTCATCATTTCTTCATGTTTTACTCTGTTGAACTCTTTCTCATAGTCGATGAAGCACAAATATATGTCCTTTTGAACTTCCAGTGCTCTTTCAATGAATGACCTTAAAATGTAGATTGTGTTACCAGTACCTCTGTCTTTCACAAATCCACATTGTCATCAGAGGTCTCAGACAGTATTTGATTTTGAATCCATTTCATAGTAATCTTCAAAAGAATTTTGGTCATGTGACTCATGAGACTGATTGTCCTATGCTGTTCACATTCAGTTGCACATGGTTTCTTCGGCAAGGCAACAAAAACAGATCTTGAGAAGTCTTCTGGGATGTGCCCTGTACTGTAAATATCATTTAAGAGTTTTGTAATTGTGTCAGTACCGGAGTCTTCAATCTCACTCGTGAGTTTGTCTGGACCAGGCGCTTTTCCTCTTTTCATGCATTTCAAAGCTTTTCTTACTCCTTCCTTGAGTATAGGTGGACCATCTGCATTCTTAGAGGGACTCAACTTTTCCACTGTCATCATCATAGAGTTCTGAAATGTATTCTGACCACCTTTCCAAAATTTTATCCTTTTCCATTATTATACTTCCATCTTTTGACTTCAGACAGCCAGATGATAAACATGCTTTCCTTCCTGTTACCTCCTGGATTTGCGTATGCATCTCTTGTATCACTTCCATGTTGCTGTTCAATTATCTTACACTGTTAAATTTATAGGCCATATAATTAGAAAGTCTGCACGTGAAAATTTAGTGACAACAGGAAAGTATAATGGAAAGCGAGGACGAGGTAGACCACATGAGAAAATATTGGATAGTATCACTTCATGGTTGCATTGTCACAGTACTGTGGAGATGCTCCAGAGTACTTGTAATAGACAGGTGTAAAGGGCCATGATCACCTACGCTAATCAGCATGACACGAATGAATGAATCAATCTTACCCCTGCATTCAAGTCTTATGTTCATCCTTTGTAATTTCTCCTTATTTCCACTTTTTATATGACTCTGTTTTGATTGTGAGATGATGCAAGATCTCCTGGCTAAGCGAAGGTGGTCTTTTACCATACTTTGTACCTTTCCCATGCAGCGGTATGATTTACTTTTGGGCCTTTAATAATGTCCCTTTGAAAAACTGCCAACTCCCTGCAGTTGTTTTTCCTCATAGTCTTGCTTCCTATGGGACCTTACCTACCAGCTCTCTGAGTTTACCAAAATCTGCCTTCCTGAAATCCATTCTTTATTTGGCTGTTCTCCCTTTCACCATTACTTAGAATCATGAACTCTGTGATTTCAGCCAAACAAAGCAGTAGCCATGTGGCACTTTAAATGATTTATTTTGTTAGTCTTTAAAGTGCTACATGACTGCTCTTTTATTTTGTTAGCATACAGACTAACATGGCCACCTCTCTGTTTCTATTATTTCATGGTTACTTTCTCCCAAACTGCCTTCCACTTCCAAATTCTCAATCAGTTCCTCCATATTTGTTAAAAACAAATCTAGAAATGCTTCCTCCCTGCCCCCAGTAGCTTTTTCCACCTTCTGAAATAAAAAAAAATTGTCATCAATGCAGTCTAAGAACTTTTTGGATAGTCTGTGCCTTGCTGTGTTAGTTTCCCAACATGTCTGGATAGTTGAAGTCCTCCATCACCACCAAATCCTGCGCTCTGGATGATTTTGTTAGTTGCTCAGAAAAAGCCTCAACCACCTCTTCTACCTGGGTAAATGGTCTGTAGTAGACCCCTAGGCATGACATCACCCTAGTTTTTGTACCCCTGAGACTCTCAATGTGTCTGTGTCCTGCACCCATCTCTACCTCAGTCCAGGTGTGCACATTTTTAATATATAAGACAACACCTTCTCCCTGTTTACCTTGCATATCTTTCCTGAGTAAACTGTACCCTTCTATATCAATTTTCCAATCATGTGTATCATTCCACCAAGTCTCTGACGCACCAATTATGTCATAGTTATATTTATTTATTAGGACTTCACGTTGTTCATACTTATTACACATAATTCTTGAATTTGTATGTAGGCATCTAAGATATCGATTTGCTTTTGCCTTCCAGTTCTGCCTAGGCCCTCTTGTTTCTTTGCTATTATTGTCCATGATCCCTTCCATTTCCAACCCAACTTGTAGGTCTCTGGTTTTTTACTTACCTGTGAGCTTTGGTCACCTGTCCCCATCAAACCTAGTCTAAAGCCCTCCTCACTAGGTTATCCAGTCTGGATCCAAATACGGTCTTCCCATCCCTCAAAAGGTGAACCTCACCACTGCTTAGCAGTCCTTCTTGGAACAGCATCCCATGATCAAGGAAGCCGAAGGACTGCTGGCGCCATTAGCCTCACAGCCAGGCATTAACCTCCAGGATGCACCTGTCTCTAGCTGGGCCCCTACCTTTGACAGGAAGGATTGAGGAGAACACTGCCTGCACTCCCACCTCCTTCACCCATACTCCCAGAGCCCTGTAGTCAGAACCTTGATCTGCTCAAGGTTACACCTTGCAGTATCATTCATGCCCACATGTATGAGTAGCATGGGGTAGTAGTCAGAAGGCCAGATCATCCTGGACAATGCATCCATGTCCCACATACAGGCTCCTGGCAGGCAGCATGCCTCCTGAGAGGCCATGTCAGGGCAACAGATGGGTGCCTCCATCCCCCTTAGAAGGGAGTCTCTGAACACTGCTACTCCACATTTCCTCCTCATAGTGGTGGCAGCACATCTCCCAGACTTGGGGGTACAAGGTTTTTCTTCTGCTGTAGGGAGGTGATTCCTCATCTCCTGTATCCCATATCCAGAACACCACAACAGTTTCCCAGTAGCACAGTGGGAGGGTTGGAAGCAAGAGTGGAGCAATACCTACCACCAGTAACACCCCCCCCGCCCGCCGAGCCATCTCCTCCTCCACCAATTGCGAGTTAGTAGTCTTTTGTAGAGGGACAGCTACCTTAGCCTCAGCTGTCACCACATGAATACTGTCCAGGCATGGTCCTCCCTGTGGAAGGAAGGGGTCCGCGTAGGGATCATCAAATCACAGAGGTCAATGTGTGGTTGAGTAGGTGGTGTAGCAGGGAAGGATTTAGTTTCTTTGACCATGGGATTCTCTTTCGTGAACAGGGATTGCTGGGAAGAGATGGGATCCACCTCACAAAGAGAAGAAAGAGCATCTTTGTGGGCAGGCTTGCAAACCTAGTGAGGAGGGCTTTAAACTAGGTTCGTTGGGGGAAGGTGGCACAAGCCCTGAGGTAAGTGGGGAAGGAGGAGGTGACAATCAAGTGGGTTTCCTGGGTGAAGAGGAGGAAGTGGGCCAGTCGGACCCTTCTCTAAGATGCTTGTACACTAATGCCAGAAGCCTAGGGAGCAAACAGGAAGAATTAGAGGCCCTGACACAGTCAAAGTAGTATGAGGTGGTTGGAATAATGGAGGCTTGATGGAACGATTCGCATAACTGGAGCATGGTCATGGAAGGTTATAAACAGTTTAGGAAGGACAGACGGGAGAAAAAGAGGAGGAGTTGTGCTCCATGTGAGGGAGCAGTATGATTGCTCAGAGCTCCAACAGGAGGAAGGAGAAAATCCAGTTGAGTGTCTTTGGGTTAAGCTTAGTGGCATAGGTAACAGAGGTGATGTAGTTGGTGTCTGCTATAGACTGCCAGATCAGGGAGATGAGATAGGTAAGACTTTCTTCAGGCAACTAAGTGAAGCTTCCAAATGACTGGCCCTGGTTCTCATGGGAGACTTTAATCATCTGGACATTTGTTGGGAGACCAATACATCAGCACACAGACAATCCAGGAAGTTTTTGGAGAATGTTGGGGATAACTTTTTGGTACAAGTGCTGAAGGAACCAACCAGGGGCTGTGCGCCACTTGACCTGCTGCTCACAAACAGGGAAGAACTAGTAGGAGAAATAGAAGTGGGAGAAAACCTGGGCTGCAGCGACCATTAGATCATAGATTTCAGGATCTGGACAAAAAGAAGAAAAGTGAGCAGTAACATATAGACCCTTTATTTCAGAACAGCAGACTTTTTATCCCTGAGAGAATGGATGAGCAGGATCCCTTGGGAAACGAAGATGAAGGGGAAAAGAGTTCAAGAGAAGTGGCAGTATTTTAAAGAAGCCTTACTGAAGGCACAGGAACAAACCATCCTGCTGCATAGTAAGAAATGCAAACATGGTAGACAACCAGCTTGGCTTAACGGGGAAATCCTTAGTCAACTTAAACTCAGAAAGGATGCATACAAGAAATGGAAATGTGGACAGTTGACTACGGAGGCGTATAAACATGTGTCTGGAGAATGCTGGGCAGTAATCAGGAAAGCGAAAGCACAATAGGAACGGCAGCTGACAAGGGATGTGAAGAGTAACAAGAAGGGTTTCTACAGGTATGTTAACAATAAATGGGTTATCAGAGAAGGTGTGGGGCCATTACTGAATGAGGGAGGTAACCTAGTGACAGATGATGCAGGAAAAGCTGAAGTATGCTACGCTTTTTTTGCCTCAGTCTTCACAGACAAAGTCAATGTCCACATGATGATCCTAGACAACACAGTATGGGAAGGTGGAGGGCAGCCATCTGTGGGGAAGGAACAAGTTCTGAGCTAGCTAGAAAAACTAGATGTACATTTAATGCACCCGAGGGTACTGAGGGAATTGGCAGAGATCATTGCTGAACCTTTGGCCATTATCTTTGAAGACTCTTGGAGATCGGGGGAGATGCTGGATGACTGGAAAAGGCAAACATAGTGCCCATCTTTTAAAAAGGAAAGGAGGACAATCCAGGAAACTATAGACCAGTAAGCTTTACCTCAATCCCGGGGAAAATAATGGTGGGAATCCTCAAGGAATCCATTTTGAAGCACTTGGAAGAGGGGAAAGTGATCAAAAGTAGCCAACATGGGTTCACCAGGGGCAAGTCCTGCCTGACCAATCTGATTAGCTTCTATGACTAGGTAACAAGCTCTGTGGACATGGGGAAGTCAGTGGATGTGATACACCTTGACTTCAGCAAAACTTTTGATGTGGTCTTCCACAACATTCTTGTCCATAAGTTAAGGAAATATGGATTGGATCCCTGGACTATAAAATGGATAGAAAGCTGGCTTGAGGGTGGGGCCGCAGGGGTAGTGGTCAATGGCTCAATATCTGGATGGCGATCGGTTTCAAGCAGAGTGCTGCCAGGCTCGGTTTTGGGGCTGCTGTTATTCAACATCTTTATTAATGACCTGGATGAGGGACTGGATTGCACCCTCAGCAAGTTTGCGGATGACACAAAACTAGGGGGAGAGGTAGATACGTTGGAAGGTGGAGAGAGAATCCAGAGTGACCTGGATAAATTGGAGGACTGGGCCAAAAGAAATGTGATGTGGTTCAACAAGGAGAAGTGTAGGGTTCTGCACCCGGGGCTGAAGAATCCCAAGCATTGTTATAGGCTGGGGACCACCTGGCTAAGCAGCAGTACGACAGAAAGGGACCTAAGGCTTATGGTGGATGAAAGGCTGGACATAAGTAAACAGTGTGCCCTTGTAGCCAAGAAGGCTAACGGCATACTAGGGTGTATTAGGAGGAGCATTTCAAGCAGATCGAGAGAACTAGTTATTCTCCCCTATTTGGCACTGGTGAGGCCACATCTTGAATATTGTGTCCAGTTTTGGCCCCCCCCCTTAGTATAAAAAGGATGTGGACTTGCTGGAGCAGGTTCAGTGGAGGGCAACAAAAATGATTAAGGGGCTGGAGCACAAGACCTATGAGGATAGGCTGAGGGATTTGGGCTTGTTTAGTTTACAGAAGAAAAGACTTACGGGTGATTTAATAGCAGCCTTCAACTTACTGAAGGGGAGGTCTAAGGAGGATGGTGAGAAACTGTTCTCAGTGGTGTCAGATGGCAGAACAAGGAGTAATGGTCTGAAGCTGAAGAGGGAGAGGTGTAGGTTAGATATTAGGAAAAACCGCTTCACCAAGAGAGTGGTGAAGCATTGGAATGCATTGCCTAGACAGGTGGTGGATTCTCCATCCCTTGAGGTTTTTAAGTCCCAGCTTGACATAGTCCTGGCTGGGATGACTTAGTGGGGTTGATCCTGCTTGAAGTAGGGGGCTGGACTAGATGACCTCTTGAGGTCCCTTCCAGCCCCATGAGTCTATATGGTTCTGCCTCTTCTCATCTGCTGCCCCACATCCCCGTTGGATGCCACAGCTTCCCCAGGAGGAGGGCAGGGAGTTGCCCAGGCCACAGGCAATTTGAATTTAGATGTCAGCCCAGATGGATGTGGTTCACCCAGCCAGGCTCCCAACACCCATCGTGACACACTGTTTTGGCATCTGCCTTGGCTGGAAGCCTGAGACAAACTGCAGCGGGAGGCTGATGTAGTCTGGTAAATGCCTCTGAAAAGATTTATCCTAGCCACAGCTTTGTCAGACATTAGCTTACTGCTCTACATGTTCCCTACAGACAGCAATTGCTGTGGGGAGCAGAGCCTTGTCCATCCCTGTGTCAAGTGCCCCTCTGTTCCCCACTGCAGACAGCAAGTGCTGTGGGTGGCACAGCCCCATTTCCATCCTTGGGCTGAGTTTCCCAGCCTTTGTCCCCCCAGTTCTCACAGCACTGAATACATATCTTTATTAAAATGCCTAATTTGGCTTCAGGCCCTTGCTGCTCTCTACTCCTCACTAGACCACAGCCCAGCACTTTCCACTTTGTTGTGGAGGCTCCGTAGAATACTGCTCACTGATGTTGCTTCAAGATACATTACTGTGAGATGGTGCCTCCTTCCTGCTGTGGCTTCAGCATGCTCTCCTTCAGCCTTACTGGCTGGCAAAAAGGGGGGTGGACATGAGCAGAGCCCAGTCCTTTTTGCAGTGAGCGACAGGCTAGCACTCAGCCTGAAGGCTCCAAGGAGGCTGCCAGACCTGAGTGCACAGCATGCTAAAGCAGGCATTTGCTGCTTGTATCAAAACTGTAGGTGTCCAGCTGGGTGTCAGAAATCAACAGCTGCATGAGGTTTGTGGCCAGCTCTTGCTCCATTTCCCCTGCCATGAGAGCTCAGATTCTTGCAACAGCTTTGTCAACTTAGCTATGTTGTCACCAGATCTAGTGAATTTTTGAAAGGTAGCTGTGTTAGTCTATTTCAGTAAAACACTGAGGAGTCCTGTGACACCTTAAAGACTTAACGTATTTGTTTTGGCATAAGCTTTTGTGGGGCAGAGCCCACTTTATCAGATGTAACTGATGAAGTGGGCTCTAGCCCACAAAAGCTTATGCCCAAATAAATGTTTCAGTCTTTAAGGTTAAATAGGAATCCTCATTGTTTTTGCAGAACAACAAGTCCTGTGGCACCATACAGACTAACAGATATTTTGGAGCATAACCTTTTGTGGGCAAAGATCTCCTTCATCAGATGCATGAGTGGTGGGGTGGTGTGGGGTGGGGGGTGGTCCAGAGGGGTATTTAAAGAGTGAGGGCCAGAGCTGACAAGGTCTATTCAGCAAGGTGGAAACGGCCCATTATGAGTAGTATGTATCAAAAGATGAAAGAACATGTCAGATCAGACAGGCCCATTGTCAGAGTCTAATGGGGAGATATTAACACTGAGGGCTGAGAAGCTGCTGTTGTAAGGGGCGAGCCACTCCTAGTCTCTGTTTAATCCTTGGTTGATGGAGCCAAATTTGATTTTTGAAATTTCTTTGTTTTAGGACTGCTACCTTTAAATCTGTTACTGAATGTCCAGGGAGATTGAAGTGCTCTCCCACAGGTTTCTGTACATTACCGTTCCTGATGTCTGATTTACGTCCATTTATTCTTTTACGTAGAGACTGTCCAGTTTGGCCAATGTAAATTGTCGTGGGGCATCGCTGGCACATGAGGGCATATATTATATTAGTAAATGTGTAGGTAAAGAAGCCCCTGCTGGTGTGGTTGATGTTAGGTCTTGTGATGATATCACTGGTGTAGATATGTGATCAGAGTTGGCAGCAAGGTTTGTTGCAGGGATTGGTTCCAGGTTTAGCGTTCCTGTATTGTGATATATAGTTGCTGCTGAGAATTTGTTTAAGGTTGGAAGGCTGTCTGCAGGCGAGGACAGGCCTGCCTCCCAAGGTCTGTGAGAGTGAAGGATCATTGTCCAGGATGGGTTGGAGATCACTGATGATGTGTTGGAGTGGCCTTAGGTATGGGTTGTATGTGATGGTCAGTGGTGTTCTATTGTTTTCCTTGCGAGGCCTGTCTTGTAGCAGGTGGCCTCTGCGTACCCATCTGGCTCTGTCAATCTGTTTCCTCATTTCCTTAGGTGGTTATTGTAGTTTGAGGAAAGCTTGGTAAAGGTCTTGTAGATGTTTGTCTCTGTCTGATGGATCAGAGCAAATATGGTTGTACCTTAGTGCCTGGCTGTATACAGTGTATCATGTAGTGCGCCGTGGATGGAAGCTGAAGGCATGTAGACAAGCATAGCGGTCTGTGGGTTTTTGGTATAAGGTGGTATTTATGTGATCATTGCTTATCTGCACAGTCATGTCCAGGAAGTGGATCTTTTGTGTGGACTGGTCCATGCTAAGGTTGATGGTGGGGGTGGAGAAACTGTTGAAATCATGGTGGAACACTTCAAGGGCCTCCTTCCTATGGGTCCAGATGATGAAGATGTGATCAGTGTAGCACAGGCAGAGGGGGGGCGCTAGGGGACGAGAACTGAGAAAGCGTTGTTCCAGGTCAGCCATAAAAATATTGGCATCCTGTGGGGCTGTGCGGGTGTCCATAGCAGTGCCACTGATTTGAGGTATAATTTGTCCTCAAATTTGAAATAGTTGTGGGCGAGGACAAAGTCACAAAGCTCCGCCACCATTTGTGCCTCGGTCTCATCAGGGATAATGTTCCTAACAGTTTGGAGTCCATCTTCCTGTGGGATATTGGTGTAAAGGGCCTTTACATCCATGGTGGCCAGGATGGTGTTTTCAGGAAGGTCACCAATGGATTGTAGTCAAGTATCAGAGGGGTAGCCGTGTTAGTCTGGATCTGTAGAGCAACGAAGGGTCCTGTGGCACCTTATAGACTAACAGAAAAGTTTAGAGCATGAGCTTTCGTGAGTTAACTCACTTCTTCAGATGCTGGTCCTGGAAATCTGCAAGGCCAGGTATAAATAGGCCAGAGCAAGGCTGGGGATAACGAAGTTAGCTCAGTCAGGCAGGCTGTGTTGTATTGTCATCAGTAGATCTGGAGGTGTGAACTCCAAGAGAGGGGAAGCTGCTTTTGTATTTAGCCAGTCATTCACAGTCTTTGTTTAATCCTGAGCTGAGGGTATTGAATTTGCAGATGAATTGTAGCTCAGCAATTTCTCTTTGGAGTCTGTTCTTGAAATTTCTTTGCTGCAGGATAGCTACTTTTAAATCTGCTACTGTGTGTCCTGGGAGATTGAAGTGCTCTCCTATGGGTTTTTGTATACTGCCATTTCTGATTTCTGATTTGTGTGCATTTATTCTTTTACGTAGAGACTGTCCAGTTTGTCCGATGTATATGGCAGAGGGGCATTGCTGGCACATGATGGCATAAATTACATTGGTAGATGTGCAGCTGAATGAGCCCATGATGGTGTGGCTGATCCGGTTAGGTCCTGTAATGATGTTGCTGGTGTGTATATGTGGGCAGAGCTGGCAACGAGGTTTGTTGCATGGATGGGTCCCTGAGTTAGAGTGACTGTGGTCCGGTGTATAGTTGCTGGTTAGGATTTGCTTCAGGTTGGCAGGTTGTCTGTGGGCAAGGACTGGTCTGCCTCCCAAGGCCTGTGAAAGTGGGGGATCATTGTCCAGGATGGGTTGTAGATCCCTGATGATGCGCTGTAGAGGTTTTAGCTGAGGACTGTAGGTGATGGCTAGTGGTGTTCTGTTGGTTTCTCTCTTGGGCTTGTCCTGTAGTAGGAGGCTTCGTGGCACACGTCTGGCTCTGTTGATTTGTTTTCTCACTTCCTCAGGTGGGTATTGCAGTCTCAGGAATGCTTGGTGCAGATCCTGTAGGTGTTTGTCTCTGTCGGAGGGGTTGGAACAAATGCGGTTATATCTAAGTGCTTGGCTGTAAACGATGGATCATGTGGTGTGTCTGGGATGGAAGCTGGAGACATGGACAAGCCCAAGAGAGAAACCAACAGAACATCACTAGCCATCACCTACAGTCCTCAGCTAAAACCTCTACAGCGCATCATCAGGGATCTACAACCCATCCTGGACAATGATCCCCAACTTTCACAGGCCTTGGGAGGCAGACCTATCATTGCTCACAGACAACCTGCCAACCTAAAACAAATCCTAACAAGCAACTATACACCGCACCAGTCACTCTGTCTCAGGGACCCATCCATGCAACAAACCTCGTTGCCAGCTCTGCCCACATATATACATCCTCAGCTCAGGATTAAACAAAGACTGTGAATGGCTGGCTAAATACAAAAGCAGCTTCCCCTCTCTTGGAGTTCACACCTCCAGATCTACTGATGACAATACAACTCAGCCTGCCTGACTGAGCTAACCTCATTATCCCCAGCCTTGCTCTGGCCTATTTATACCTGGCCTTGCAGATTTCCAGGACCAGCATCTGAAGAAGTGAGTTAACTCACGAAAGCTCATGCTCTAAACTTTTCTGTTAGTCTATAAGGTGCCACAGGACCCTTCGTTGCTCAATGGATTGTAGTTTCCTGAGGAAGTCAGTGGTATCTCGAAGAAAGCTAGGAATGCTGGTAGCATAGGGTCCAAGTAGAGAGTCCACATATCCAGACAATCCTGTGGTGAGGGTGCAAATGCCTGAGATGATGGGGCATCTGGGATTACCAGGTTTATGGATCTCGGGTAGCAGATGGAATAAGCCTGGTTTGGGCTCAAGGGGTGTGTCTGTGTAGATTTGTTCCTGTGTTTTTATGGGAAGGGTCTTAAATAGATGCTGTAGTTCCTTTGTGTATTCTTCAGTGGGATCCTGGGACAGACGCTTGTAGAGTGTGGTACTGGAGAGTTGCCTGGCAGCCTCCTTTTGGTAGTCTGTCCTATTCATGATGACAACAGCGCCTCCTTTGTCAGCCTCTTGGATGACAATGTCAAAGTTGTTTCTGAGGCTGTTGATGGCATTGCATTCTCCATGGCTGAGGTTATGGGGTAAGCGATGCCACTTTACCACAATTTCTGCCTGTGCATGCCAGCAGAAGCATTCTATGTATAGGTGCAGTTTGTCATTTCGACCACCCGGGGGGCGGGGTCCACGAGGAACTCTTTTTCTTGTACTGTAGATGGGAGCGTACCTGGGGGTTGTGTGCTGTTCCGTGTCATGTTGGAAGTATTCCTTCAGTCGGAGACGGCGAAAGTAGGCTTCCAGATCACCACAGAACTGTATCAAGTTTGTGGGGGCAGAAAGAGAGTTTGTGGGGCAGAAAGGGCAGATTCTTCTGCTGAGCTGAGTGTGTAGTTGGATAGATTGACAATATTGCTGGCTGAGGTAAGGTTACCATTATTGTAGCCCCATGTGGAAAGTAGGAGCTCAGATAGTTTACAGTCCTTTTTCTTCTGTAGAGAAGAGAAATGTGCATTGTAAGTCTCCTGTCTTGTTTTAGTAAGGTTTTTGCAGTGATCTTTTGTTTTCCCTGGAAAGAAAGTAAATCTCAAAGGGACCAATGACAAATTAGTGACATTTGCTGCTGATTACAGTAGCAGTCAGAAAAAGAAGTTGCCAATGTGTGTTGTCACAAAATCATTCTCAAGCAGCTCAATAGTGTTAATAAATTTCATGCCATGCTCTTCACCAAGTTATTGTCATTACATCATCTCACTTGGGCAAGTCCTCGTTAGGATGTTCATTGCAGAGTTTGGGCTGAGGGGCTGTGAATGAAGGATTTTACTTGAGCTCCTGGTGGAAGAAAAAATGCTTAGCATGTAACTGGGTGACAGCTTCAATTTGCTGGTGGGAGGGAAGGGGTGAAAAGCTAGAACTAATGGGAAAGGGAAGCTGAAAGAGGGGAGGATACAACTGCTCCTCGGGAAAAGTTATGCTCCTCTGCTTAGTAAAAGTCTTCAGTGACCAAAGCAGGCACCACTCCGTCGGTGAAGGTTATTCACAAAAATCGATTTGTCAACAGATCTTTGGGCCTTTGGCCACTGAAACCTTAACTGATCAAAATCCTTCTCCAGGGAGTGGGAAGTTGGCTTGTCTAGCCTGGCAATTCCTTGGGACTTAGCTGAACCGGCCTGTGCTCCTGAGGAGATGTACCTCAGATTCCCTTAACTCCTGCATGGTTGAGCTGTGCCAGGGAGAGCAACCTTTCCTCTCCCAAGATAGATACTGCCTTGAGAAAAGGTGGACGTGGAAATAAAACTCATTCTATGCTGGCCAAGAGTGGCAGTTTGGTCTAAGGGAGTCAGGACTGGGCTCCAAATAACAGCTTTGAAGAAAGGGCTGGAGGGACGACCCAATGCTTGCTTAAGAAGTAGAGAGGATGCCAGCCTTACCCCATGTAAGCAGGGCAGTCAGACAACTCTTGCCCACCCCCTGCTAGCGCTGGTCAGTGATAAAATAAACTCAGCTTCCCAGATTCTCCAGCCAGAGATAGTTTCCCACACTGCTGTTGCTTTCTGGGCAGTAGCTTTAAGTGTTCTCTTGCCCCAGCACAGATATGTATTTAATTTGCTGTTGAATTCTGTGGAAATTTTGATTAGGAACATTGACACATTTTGAATGCTTAAATAGTGACATATAGCAACTTTCCAGAGTTTCTCTGGTGCCTTCTTGCCCTGTGGAGATAGCACCACTGCTTCAGAGGCTAGCTTACAAGTCCTGCCAGGATTTCAGACAGCGACAGCTGCCCAGACGTGGAACACAGACATCAATGCATTAACACACAACAGCAACAAAGAAAAGACAAACTTTTCAGAGGGTATCCCAGGGTCTTCACCAGGTAGCCTTTGGCATCCTATTGCAGAGGCCATGCTTGGGATAAGCTACCCCCCACTTCTGCTAAGGTGAGACTTAGGCTCAGTGTAGCAGAGGGATGCCCCTGAGAAAGGCACCAGCATCAATGAGTTCTGCTAAGTGGCACCTGGAGCACAGAAGCAAGACCAGGCTGGTGACAGCAGCAGATACAACAGCTCAGCAGTGGAGCCTGCCTAGTGGGTTCTCAGCAAGATGCTTGAAGAAATGGGGGTGGGAGGGTAGGAGGAATCATAGAACAATAGAGCTGGAAAAGACCTAAAAAAGCTATCAAGTCCAGCCCCTGCCATAGGCAGGACCAAACCCATCAGATCAGCCCAGCCAGGGCTTTGTCGAGGCGAGACTTAAACACCTCCAGGGATGGAGACTCCACTACTTCTCTGCGTAGACCATTCCAATACTTCACCACCCTCCTCGTGAAAAAGTTTTTCCTAATGTTCAACCTGGACCTTCGAACCGCAATTTGAGACCATTGTTCTGTGTTTTGCCATCTGTGACCACTGTGAACAGCCTGTCTCCAGCCTCTTTGCAGCCTCCCTTCAGTAAGTTGAAGGCTGTTTTCAAATACACCTTCAGTCTTCTCTTCTGCAGACTAAACAGTCCCAATTCCCTCAACCTTTCTTCATAGGCCATATGCTCCAGCCCCCTAATTATTTTGCTCACCCTCCGCTGGACCCCCCTCCAGAGTGTCCACATCCTTTCTATAATTGGGAGCCCAGAACTGGACACAGTACTCCAGATGCAGCCTCACCAAAGCCAAATAAAGAGGAACAATCACTTCTCTGGATCTACTGGCAACACTCCTCTTGGTGCAACCTAATATGCCGTTAGCCTTCTTGGCTACAATGGCACACTGTTGACTCATGTCCAGCTTCTTGTCCACTACAACTCCCAGTTCCTTTTCTGCAGAACTACTACTAAGCCACTTGGACTTCCAGCCTATAACAATGCTTGGGATTCTTCCAACCCAAGTGCATAACTCTGCACTTGTCCTTATTGAACCTCATCAGCATTCTTGCGTCCCAATCTTCCAATTTGTCCAAGTTACTTTGGACCCTATCCGTACCCTCCACCGTATCTACGGCTACGTCTACATGTGAAGCCTACATCGAAATAGCTTATTTCGATGTAGCAACATCGAAATAGTCTATTTCGATGAATAACGTCTACATGTCCTCCAGGGCTGGCAACGTCGACGTTCAACATCAACGTTGCGCAGCACCACATCGAAATAGGCGCTGCGAGGGAACGTCTACACACCAAAGTAGCACACATCGAAATAGGGATGCCAGGCACAGCTGCAGACAGGGTCACAGGGTGGACTAGCGCTTCCGGAGCAACAGCTAGCTGCTCCCTTAAAGGGCCCCTCCCAGACACACTCAGCCTGCACAGCACGCGGTCTGAGGAGCCATAGGCACACAGACCCCGGGCGACGCAAGCATGGACCCCCAGCAGCAGCAGCAGCAGCCGCCAGAGGTCCACCCAGCCCTCCCGGCAGGAGCAGGGCTCACCCTGATCCATGCCACGCGGGAGGCAGCTGAGCACCTCCTTGCTACACCAGAGGAGGAGCTGCCCGCAGGGCAGCAGGGCTCAACCCCCAACCCTGCAGCACCCCGCCCGCCCCCCCCCCCGCCTCACACGCCGGCGACTGTGGAGCTACTCCACCAGCACCGACTGGTGGGAGCGGCTGGTGCTTGAGGAGTGGGACGACGACCACTGGCTCAGGAACTTCAGGATGAGCCGGCAGACATTTATGGAGCTGTGCCAGTGGCTCACCCCCGCACTCAGGCACCAGGACACTGCCATGCGGCGTGCCCTCCCTGTGGAGAAAAGGGTCGGCATCGCTGTCTGGAAGCTGGCCACTCCAGACAGCTACCAATCCATGGGACAGCAGTTTGGTGTCGGCAAGGCCACTGTCGGGGCTGTCCTCATGGAGGTAAGAGGACCCACGGGGGGAGGGCAGGGCAGGGGAGGGGGGGGCCCGGGCAGAGGAGGGAAGAGCAGGGCAAGGCGGGGGAGGGCAGGGCAGGGCAGAGGAGGGCAGAGCGGGGGAGGGCAGGGCCATGCACACCCTGCTCACCCCCATTGGTGCTCTCCCATGTGCTTTCCCTGCAGGTTGTGCGTGCCATCAACGCCATGCTCCTGCACAGGCACGTGAGGCTGGAGGACCCAGATGCCACCATCGCAGGCTTTGCCACCCTGGGCTTCCCCAATTGCTTCGGGGCTCTGGATGGGACTCACATCCCCATCCACACCCCACATCACAGTGGAGGACGCTACATCAATCGCAAGGGCTACCATTCTGTGGTCCTCCAGGCCTTGGTGGACAGCTGGGGCCGTTTCCAGGACATTTATGTGGGCTGGCCTGGCAGCACCCACGACGCCCGGGTTTTCCGAAACTTGGGCCTGTGCCGCCAGCTGGAGGCGGGGACCTACATCCCCCAGCGGGAGCTCCCTGTGGGGGACACCACCATGCCCCTCTGCGTCATCGCAGATGTGACATACCCCCTCCGGCCCTGGCTCATGCACCTGCACACGGGCCATCTCTCCGCTAGCCAGGAGCGCTTCAACCAGCGCCTGAACCACGTGCACCAGGTGGTGGAGCGCTCATTTGGCCGCCTGAAAGGACACTGGAGATGTCTCCTGACCCACCTGGATGCGGGCCCCAACAACATCCCCCAGATTGTGGGTGCCTGCTGTGCCCTGCACAATATGGTGGAGAGCAAGGGGGAGGCCTTTTTCCAGGGCTGGGCTGTGGAGGGGGGCAGGGCCGACGTGCAGCCACCCGCTGTCCCCAGTCGGCAGGTGGACCCCGAAGGGACCCGGGTCCGGGAGGCCCTGTGGGCCCACTTCGATGATGAGGCCGCGTGGTGAACTCTGCCAGGCCCCCCCCACTGCCCACCCCTTCCTCCACACCAACGCCCACACCATGGAGCACCCAACCGCACCCCCCCCCACACACACTTTTGCTGGACAAATGACAGCACGCACTTGTGGCTGAACTTAAACTGGTTTGTCGTTGAGAACTTTGTTTTTTTTGGAACTAGAATTAAAACAAGAACAAACTATATACAAGATGTGTGTAACAAAAGTAATGTGTACAAAGAAAACAATAGTAATAAAAAAGTTTGTTCACTAAAAAGAAAACCAGGGATGATAAAGGGGAGAACTATTTAAATGGGGGGGGACCGGGCAAAGGGGGGCACAAAAAAAGAGACCTACAACTGTCCCTCAGAGTCCTTTTTTAAAAATCAACTATATACAAGCGGGGGGGGGCCATGTCCCAGGCCCCACACCCCTAAAGTCCGGCACTGGGGGTGGGCGGCCAGGAGCTCCGCCGCGGCCGCAGCCCTGTCCAGGACTGGCTGGGGGTGGGGCGGACCGGAAGATATGCCTGGCCAGTCTCAGGTGGCTCCAGGGGTCCCTCGGCGGTCCGGCCCTCATTGGTGGATGGCGGGGCGACGGCGGACAGGACGGCGACAAGCGGAGCAGCAGGTGGTGCGGCGGGTGGAGCAGTCAGGGTGGGTGCTGCGGCGGCCGGCGCGGCATGGGGGGGCCAGGTAGTCAACAAGGCATTTGAAATTGTCCATGTAGGCTCCCCATGCCTCTTGGCGCCAGGCCAGCGCCCGCTCCTGCAGGTTGAGGTGGCGTTGCTCCACCCGCAGGCGCTGCTCCGCCACCTCCAGCTGCCGACGGTGGATGGCCAGCAGCTGGGGGGCTGTCGCCGTCGGCTGGTGGTGGTGGTGCGGGGTCCGCCGTCTAGCCCGCCATGGGGCCGGTCGGTCCTCAGCCGAGGGGCTTGCCTGGAGCAGTAGCCCCGGAGGGGTCTCCGGGATGACTGATGCCTCGCCGGCGCTCTCTTCCGGTCCTTCCGATGGTGCAGGTGCGGGACACGGGGGGGGTGGGGGGGGAGAAGAATGGAGACAGGCGTTAGTGTGGGCCCCGAGCTGTGGCCTTTGTCCCCCCAGCCCTGTGCTGCAGGTTCCCCATCCCCGTCCCCGGGAGATGCTGCTGTGATGGATGGGGTTCAGGGGTTCCCCTGCACTGCACCCCGTCCCCTGGTTGGAGCGACTCTCACTTCACTCCGCAGGGTCTGACAGGAAAGGTTTCTTAGGCCACAGATGCCCAGTTTCTCCCAGGAGTGACAGCACCAGCTGTCAGAAGAGACATTCCTTCCAACCCGTCCTGGGGAGAAGACCCCCAAGGGGTGCCCCTCTGGGATGTAGCTTTCCCCCTCCTCAGGCTGGCTGCCTTCCAGCTCTCCCTTCCCCTAGCCTCTACCTGCGGCCCCCACCACCCCCGACCCCGATTCAAAGCCACCTCGACTCCTCCCTCCTCTTTGTCCAGAGCAGAGGTGTCACCTGCCAGCTGTAGCCCCAGGATCATCCTTTGCTCCGGGAGCTATTCGGCTCTTGTTGCTCATATCTAGCCTGAGTGTCCCTTTTGCACTCCCCCCACTCCATCACATGCTGCTGCTGCTGCTGCTGCGGGGTGTCCCACCACCTCCTCCTGGGGGCCCCTCGAGGTTCCGCTCCCCCCTGACCCGGGGATGGGGCATGGCACTGTCGTGTGGGGTGGTGGGGGCGGGGGGGCAGGGGCTGATGCACTGCTGTGAGGGCCATGGCCCTGGTGTCCTTGGGGCCATGGCTATGTGAGCATGTGGGGGGCCCTGGACACATAGCTATTACCCCCGCCCCTCAAGCCCAGGGGTGTACACCAGAGAGGGGTACATACCTGTCGGTCCACTCCCACAGTCCGGAGATCCCCGGTGGGGTGGAGGCCCGGCTGCTGCTCCGGGAAGGCAGGAGGAGGATCTGCAGCCCAGATTCTGTGGAGGACGAGCCCCCGCTCCTCCTGCCGCGATGGCCCGGGGGTGGGCTCCGGGGGGGGGGGGGGGGGGCAGGGGGCGGGGCTTACCTCCGGGGCGGACTCCGGCTGAAGGGCCTGCTGGGGCTTGTCGGCCGAAGTAGCAAGGGTGGCTGGAGGGGAGGAGGTGTGCCGGGGGGCCCAGGATGTCCCTGAGCTCCCTGTAAAAGGGGCAAGTGACGGGGGCGGCCCCAGATCGGTCGGCCGCATCCCGGGCCCGGGCGTAACCCTGCCGCAGCTCCTTAACCTTACTCCTGACGTGGTCAAGAGTGTGGGCAGGGTGACCCCAGGCGGCCAGGCCCGCGGACAGCCGAGCGAACGCATCCGCGTTCCACGTCTTGCTCCCCATTACCTGGAGCACCTCCTCCTCGCTCCAGAGCTCCAGCAGGTCCCGCAGCTCAGCCTCTGTCCAGGAGGGGCCCCGCTGCCGCTTCCCAGCCTGGCTGCCGGGCTGGCTGGCCTGGCTGCTTTGGCTCCCCTGGGGGGGGCTCCCCTGGGGGCACTGGGGGGGCTGCCGGGCAGCCATGGCAGGTGCTGGCCCTGTTCTGGGTGGCTGAGGGACGTGCAGGCTCGCCGCGTGTCTAGGCTGCCACCTGCACGTTCCCCCAGCTTCCTGCACAGGAAGGGAGGGGGAGGGGACCTTTAAGGGGCCGCTCCACGCGGCCACCATTGAGCTGAGGGGCTAGAGAGAGCGTCTCTCAACCCCTCAGCTGATGGCCGCCATGGAGGACCCCGCAATTTCGACGTTGCGGGACGCGCAACGACTACACGGTCCCTACTTCGACGTTGAACATCGAAGTAGGGCGGTATTCCTATCTCCTGATGAGGATAGCGGCTTCGACGTCTTGCCACCTAACGTAGAAGTTAACTTCAAAATAGCGCCCAACACGTGTAGCCGTGACGGGCGCTATTTTGAAGTTAGTGCCGCTACTTTGAAGTAGCGTGCACGTGTAAACACAGCTTACCTCTCCTCCTAGCTTAGTGTGATCCGCAAACTTGCTGAGGGTGCAATCCAGCCCCTCATCCAGGTCACTGATAAATATGTTGAACAGAACAGGCCCCAGACCCGAACCTTGGGGCACTCCACTAGAAATCGACCGCCATCCCGACATGGAGCTGTTGATCACTACCCGCTGGGCCCGACCTTCTAGCCAGCTTTCTATCCATCTTACCATCCAGTTATCGAATCCACATGCCTTTAACTCGCTGACAAGAATGTTGTGGGAGACCATATCAAAAGCTTTGCTAAAGTCAAGATAAATCACATCCATTGATTTTCCCCTATCCACAGAGCCAGTTATCGCATCATAAAAACTAATCAGATTGGTCAGGCATGACTTGCCCTTCATGAATCCATGCTGACTATTCCTGACCGCTTTCCCCTCCTCCAAGTGCCTCAAAATGACTTCCTTGAGGAGCCCCTCCATGATTTTTCCAGGGATTGATGTAAGACTGACCAGCCTATCATTCCCTCGATCATCCTTCTTCCCTTTCTTAAAGATGGGCACTACATTTGCCTTTTTCATCATCTGGGATCTCTCGTGATCTCCATGACTTTTCAAAGATAATGGCCAAGGGCTTGTCAACGGCATATGCCAACTCCCTCAGAACCCTCGGATGGACTAGGTCTGGGCCCATGGATTTATGTACGTTTCGCTTTTTTAGATAGCTCCTAACTTGTTCTTTCCCCACCAAAGGCTGTCCACCTTCATCCCACACTGCATCACTTATCACATTAGTCTGGGAGCTGTCCTTGTCCGTGAAGACAGAGGTAAAGAAAGCATTAAGGACTTCAGCTTTCCCTACATCATCTGTCACTGGGTTACCTCCCTCATCTAGTAGGGGCCCCACACCCTCTCTGATCACCTTCTTCTTGCTAACATGCCTGTAGAAACTTTTCTTGTCATCCTTCACATTCCTCATGAGTCGCAATTCTAGTTGCGCTTTTGCCTTCCTGATAACTGCCCTACATTTTTGACCTATACATTTATATCCCTCCCTAGACATCTGTTCCAGTTTCTACTTTTTGTAAGCTCCCTTTTTGTGCCTAAGTTTTCCAAGGATTTCCCCAGTAAGCCAGTCTGGTCTCCTACCATATTTACTTCTCTTGCTGTGCATCGGAACGGTTTCTTTCTGCGCCTTCAATAGGGCTTCCTTAAAATACTGCCAGTTTTCCTGGACTCCTTTTCCCTTTATGGTAGCATCCCCGGGGATTCTGCCCATCAGGTTCCTGAAGGAGTTAAAGTCTGCTTTGATGAAGTCCAAGGTGTGTAATTTCCTGCTCTCTTTTCTTCCTTTGGTCAGGATCCTGAAGTCTACCATCTCGTGATCACTGCTTCCCAGGTTGTCACCCATCTCTACCGTCCCTATTAGTTCCTCCGTTTGGAAGCAGCAGGTTGAGCCGCACACAACCTCTGGTCGGGTCCTTCAGTACTTGTACCAAGAATTGATCCCCAACATTCTCCAGAAACTTCCTGGACTGCTTGTGTACCACCATATTGGTCTCCCAACAGATGTTAGGGTAATTAAAGTCCCCCATGATAACGCAAGCCTGCGATCCGGAAACTTCTCTCAGTTGTCCAAAAAAAGCCTCATCTACCTCATCATCCTGATTTGGTGGCCTGGAGCAGACACCAACCACCACATCTCCAGTGCTGCCTACATCACTAAGCTTGACCGATAGATTCTCAACAGACTTTTCTCCCTCTATGTACTGGAGTTCCAAGCAATCATAGTACTCTCTTTCATACAGTGCAACCCCTTCTCCTTTTCTCCCATGCCTGTTCTTCCTGAACAGTTTATACCCTTTCATGACAGCGCTCCAGTCCTGCGCGTCATCCCACCAAGAGGGAAGAGGGATGAAGAGGCAGCAGGGGCCAGGAATGATGGGGACCTGGGGGTTCCCCTATAAATTTAAGACTTTTTTTCCCCCAAAGGCACTAATCCATGAGAATATTTAAATATGAAGCCTGAGCACTTGAGCAGTTGCACTGATTTCAATTAACCACTTAGATGCTTATAACTGAATATATGCTTAAAGGTTTGCTAGATTGAGACCTTAATATTGGAATATATTATAATAAATAATAAAAACTGGGAACTCACATTGTTAAACTTTGAACTATTAACAGCAGAAGGGCTCAGCTGTGAAGTTTTGATCAAAAAGTTCCTAAACTTCAAATCCAAACCGAAGCCATTTCACAAACTGGTTGAGATTTGGCGTTCTGAACTGGCCTATCATAAAAATAAACCTGCGCTGTGAAGTTGAAATCTGGACCTAGCGGTGATCATCCTCATATTACAGAGCGGTTTAGATTGTGTGCTACTTTTGGGTCCATCTCTAGTTAGAAATTAACTGTTAAAGAGAAAATGGAATTGTAGACCAGCTCAGAAATGTGACTGGTAACTGGGCTGGATACAGAAAATTAAAATATTTATTTTCCAAAATGTCTTTCACAACACTTCACAGAATCATAAGGTTAGAAGAGACCTCAGGAGGTTATTGAGTCCATACTCCTGTCCTACCTCCCTCTGAAAGCAGCATCAATCCCAACTAAATGGTCTAAGCCAGGGCTTTATCAAGTTGAGACTTAAAGACCTCTAGGGAAGGAGATGCTACCTCCTCCCTTGGTAACTTATTCCAGAGCTTCACCACGCTCCTAGTGACATAGTTTTTCCTAATATCCAACCTAGACCTCTCCCATTGCAACCTGAGACCATTGGTCCTCATTCTATCATCTGTCATCACAGAGAACAGCCTCTCTCTCTGTCCTCTTTCGACTTCTCTGCCTCCTCCCCTTTCACGTAGTTGAAGGCTGCTATCAAATTCCCGCTCATTGTTCTATAGGCTAAAGCCCAAATCCCTCAGCCTCTCCTCAAATTGTGTGCTCCAGCCCCCTAACCATTTTTGTCACCCTCTGCTGGAATCTTCAGTGCATCCATATCCTTTCTGTAATGGGGAGCTCAGAATTGGATGCAGTACTCCAGATGCAACCTCACCAATGTCAAATAAAGGGGAATAATCACTTCCCCAGATCTGCTGGCAGTGCTGCTCCTAATGCGCCCTGGTACGCTGCTAATCTTCTTGGCTACAAGGGCACACTGTTGGCTCATATCCAGCTTCTCATCTACTGTAATTCCCAGCGCCTTTTCATATTCTCCTGCCATGAATCCATGTTTCCAGGTTTGTTAATGATGCACCATATTCAGCATGCTTAGATACTGTCGATACCAGAAGAGTTTGCTGACAGAAGACACATCACAGCCCCTGGAAGGGAATAGCAAGAGATTGTCTGATAGTTGTTCGGCTCAAGAGAGCCAAGGTCGTCTTGTAACCCTAAAAGGAAGAGAGGAGCCAAAGACAAAAAGCCTCTCTCCAACCCAGTATACTGCGGATGTGTGTTTGTAACTTTAAGTTATTGCATTAGACAACCTTTGAGCTATGTAGCATCTCATCATAAAGGAGTGTGAGTTTATGTACGAAATAACGTAGCCAAGATGTAGTATTTTAGCATTTATTTATATGAACATTAAGTATGTTGGTAGTAAGTCTTGTAGCTGTGTTTATAGATTTAGCTTTTCTATATAATTATATTTTGTTTCATAAGCCTTGTTTTGTAGCAGCAGCTAGGTATTAAGATAGGCCACATCTACACTAGCAAGTTCTTTTGAAATATTTTTTGAAAGAGGCTCTTTTGAAATATGCAAAGGAACGTCTATACACAAAAAGCATTTTCAAAATTAAATTGAGAGAACATGGTGCGCCTTTCAAAAGCACTCTTCCACTCCCGTTTCAGGAAGAGCACCTTCTTTCCAAAGGTTCTCTCAAAAGAAAATGTGTGTAGACTCTCTGCGGGTCTTTTTTTTTCCTGAAAGAGCAGTCCTCATGGTGCCTGCTTTTTCGATCCCTGGCCATTCTTTCAAAAGAGCAGGGGCTGTGTGGATGTTCTTTTGAAAGAGCAGATCACTTTTTCAATCAGCTTTTTTGTGTGTGGATGTACTCCTTCGAAAGAAATTCTTTCAGAAAAGTCTATATATATAGTCTATATTAAGTATTATTAGTAAGAAATAGTTTATATACCTTAAGTCTGTCAGAAATCCTGGCTGTTCCTTTGTAAAAGAAATTGCTTTCTCTGAAGTGAGCTGTCCTTTGTATGAGTGAGGAAAGCGTAAATATGGGTGCATGTGCAATGAAATTAGTCTCCAAAGCCAGCCTGTCTGATAGCAGCACCTTGACAGCTAGAGAATAATAAGAGCTGAATCCTACAAAAGAACCCACAGAAGAGCCGGAAGCCCCATCAAGAGAAGATAAAAGTTCCACTGCTGTTAGCTGATGATTCATGGTCATATAAAAACAATGAGAAATCATGTGGCACCTTATGGACTAACAGACTTTTTTGCAGCATAAGCTTTCATGGGCAAAGACCCACTGCCTCAGAGAGTCATACAGAATCCTGGGACAGTGGCGATGTTTCATGGTCATACCATATCCTGGGACAGTCAGACATTAGAAGGTTGTGTTTTTCTTGCCGTCACCATACTGCAGGAAGCAGCTCCTCTCCATGGATGGTAGATTGCTCCTTAAATACTAGTCTGACAAGAGAGCACAAGCTGACAAGAGGGGTCATGCAATTGCCTTGCCACCCCAGATTTGTGACTCCAGGCAGACACACTGGACTCACTATTCCTTCACTTTCTCCACTGTATCTATGCCACTCTTTGCGTGTAAGTGTATGAGAGCAGGAGGATATGCATGTAGCGGTGTGTGTGTATGCTTGAAAGCCAATTCTCTTTTTTCCGTTAATCCAACAGTGGCATTTAATAAAATACATATGAGTGTAACCCTGTAGTGGTCTTCAGTGGAAATAAGGTAACAAAGATTGTACCAAAGGACTGGTTTGCAATATCTCAGTTCTCCAAATCAGTGGCTCTCAGTCTCCAAACCACTGAGCCGCTTTAAGGAGTCTGATTGCAGCCCCTGGTATCAGGACTCAGGTTTCAGAATGTCTCAGCTTCATGGGGCCTGTATTTGCTGCCCTCTAATGCCAGCCCAGCACTTGCAACCCACCACCCCCACATTGAGAAACAGCACCAATAAAAAGAGGTAGAGTTTATATGTTTTCTGATATTTAGATACAAAACAGTGACTGCTGGAGTTCCAGAGGGTCACACATAGTGTTACAGAAAAAGTGTTTACACTTTGTTGAGTTGTAGGATCGATCTGAATTTGTACTTTACCAAAGTAGGTAGTACTCAGCCTCTGGCTTAATCATGAAATCCCAGGTGTGCAGGGTGTGTACTATCATCTCTGTTCAGAACCAGAAATAGATTTTTGAGGGAAAAAAAAAAGGTGGCAATTCTGACCTGAGTTAAATGAATGGGAAGAGAGGCCTTGTTTCAAGTTAAGATCAGATTTATTTTCAATCTTTTTGGCAAGGATATTGTGTAACTTTCTGCCCAGCTGTGGAGCTTAATGGATAATTGTACCTGCAGCATCAGCTTTACACCAATACCAGCTGCTGTCCTTGCATGAGTGCAAATAACAGGGACAAGCCGAACATAAGCAGAAGTTCTTAGGAGGGGAAACCATTTGGGCAGAACCTTGACACAAATTTGGGACATGGCTTTTCTACCACACAAGGCACAAATAGAAGACAGAAGAGGCTCAAGGGGCATTTTCTGCAATGGGAAGACCTGCCTAGTCAGAATCGTTGTTCTTGTGCTTACTGGATAGAACTCTGGCCTTTCCGAAAGAATCTGACAGTTCCTCCAATGATGCTATCCCAGCAGGATCCAGCCTGGAGTCTAAATAGCAGAGTTCCTGGGGTGTCTGGTTCTGGAGCTGCCAGGTCGTGAGACAGGAAAAAGCTTACTGCATGAAGGATGACTGTTCCTGCCCAGCAAAGAAGCATTTCCACCTGTTTCTTCAGCCACTCTCATACATTTTCTGCATCCCTTCAGAACAGTGCCTGTCACCGGGGGCAAAGCCTTTGTCACTTTGGCAGTTTTAGGAAACAGCACAAAAATAATTTGCCCTGGCATAACTGCTATTGGTCAGAAGCACTATAGCAGGGACTAAATATGCTGATGTACCCAGAGAAGCTGAACACAGCTCTGCCTTTTAAGGTATACACAGTTACCAAAAATCCTTACCAGGGACTGCCCATGGAGAACCATCTGTTTCAGTTCTGATTCCTGGTGCATGAACCCTAAATTGCCTTTATGGACTAGAGTGCAAACTCACTTGATTAGCCCAATCAGTTCTTAACTTCAACTGTATTCAGATTTAAAACTGAATCCTAAAGCACTTAGCAAAGGCTGAACCTGAAGAGAATGATGTACGTTGCAAAGAGACTAGTCGGCCCAGCTCTGGCTGTAGGCAAAGCAGACAGCAGAAACGGGAACCAAGGAGTCAAACTCCTCTCTGGTAAGGACTCCAAAGATGTCAATGCAATTACAAAAGGGATGCATACGGTCTAGCAACAATTCAGTACTACAAGAATACTCCAAATTCCTCATTATATAAGATATATAAAGTAATACCCACTGGCAGAGTTCCCAACTTTCCATGCCCTCTCTGATTACGTACATGTAGGTATGCACATTTTCTGTCAACATGTAAAGTAAGCACAGAGTGACTTAACCAACACTTCAGTCCTGCAAACCCGCTTCTAAATACAATATAAAATGCTACTGGTCACACTCCAAAAATAATGATGCTATCTGCCTCTCATTGTTGCCCCAAGGGTAAGTGATTTATTGGTTTGCTTTTCTGTAGCCTTTTGAACTGTGCTAGGTCTGTAGAACACAGCTCAACCAGCAAGCTGAAGACTGGAAACATTAGTAAGCACAATGTGCGCTCTCTAGTTGAAAATATTAGCTACTATACATTTATCCTCTTACTTAAAAAGGGCTGAAATTCCCCATTAATGTCTCTGAAACAGTCAGTGCACTTTATTTCTTCATAACACATTTTCAAAGACAACAGTGCCCTGACCTGCCTCCAAGGGCCCATAGATAGTATTGGACACCCTAGTGGTTTAAATCCCTGCTTGACTGCAGCAGTTCATTATCTCCCAAGCACAATACGATAGTCAGGGGTGTGCATTCAGGCTGAAATTGTATGTTTCCCTGCACATCTTTCCCTAGCACTCCTTAATATCAAATCCGCCTTTGTGAGGTCAGTGACATCAATCTCACTGGTGTTTCACCTATCCTTAGCCATAGCTTATTTTCACTGAACTCCTAGTTCCCTTGCTCCTTATCATTGTACTATGCTTAAGCACGGCACTCAGAAGCAAGAATATTTTCAAAACAACAGCTTCTGGCTCCCACCACTTTGTTCTGCCTCAGGCTGTGAGATTTCTTTTTTTTTTTTTGGGGGGTGGTGGAGTTCTTGGCAGCAAAGAGAAGAAATACATGATTAACATCAGGCAGCATATCCTCATCATGGAGAGGGAGAATTATCTCCAGCAGCAGCTTCGCTGATGAGCTGTTCAACATTCATAGCCTGGAGTATACCAAGTCAGCAAATGTGTGTAAGGAGCACAAGACCAGTGAGCAATATTTGAATACAGTGAAAACAAACCAAAAACCTAAGAGCTATTTAGCAGGGCTCTCATGCAGAATATTGCACCCAGTAGTCACTAACACTGGAAATTTTAAACTGCATAGAAAATAAAATGGTTTTGCAGAATACAAAAATAAAGATACACTACAATGTTCTACACTAATTACTGAACAGCAGTAAATTTTGGTTGAGTGATCCCTCTTTCACATGAAATAGACCCATTCTGGAGTGCTGTAAATACTGCGATCAATCCCATAATTATGGCTATTTGAGTTCAGCAAACAATCCCTGAGAAGCCATTCACAACGTTCGTTTGTCAACCAGCTCTTTCTTGGAGGATGATGAAGATTTTGACGTTCAAGTGTAAAATATTTTTTCTTTTGTTCTTTAGCAAGCCACGGCATTTAGTCCTTGAAAACATTTTAACTCTTCTTGTGCATGAACACAGATCTTGCGAAGTTACTGGGAAACAGTAATCCAGCTAGGAAAGAGACTCCAGTCTGGTGTTTTCTTTTTCTCCCATAATGTCACAGCAACAAATCACCAGTTTCTTCCTCTGGGGAAAATAAAAGGGACATATCAGTGGCAGGGAAGAGAACATAAGAATAGCTATACTAGGACAGACCAAAGGTCCATCTAACCCAGTATCCCGTCTTATGACATCGGCCAGGGCCATGTGCCCTAGAGGGATGAACAGAACTGGTAATCACGTGATCCATTCCATCACTCGTTCCCAGTTTCTGGCAAACAGAGGCTAGGGACACCATCCCCGCCCATCCTCTAATAGAGCTGTGCCACATAGCTATTACTGTATTCTTCATGACTATATCTAATGCTTTTTTGACCCATTATAATCTTTGCCTGACTGTTGTGTGAAGAAATAATTCCTTTTATTTGTCTGAAACCTGCTGCCTATTAATTTTATTTGGTGATCCTTAGTTCTTTGGTTATAAGAAGGAATAAATAGCCCTTCTGTATCAACTGTCTGTACACCACTCATGATTTTCAGATCATAACCCTCATCCGTTTGTCACCTTTTTTCCAAGCTGAAAAGGCCATCTTATTAATCTCTGCTTATACAGAAGTCGCTCCATAACCCTACTCATTTTAATTGCCCTTTCTGAACCTATTCCAACTCAAAAAAAAATTTTTAGGTGGAGTGACTAACTGTACACAGTATGCAAGATATGGGCATACCATGGATTTGTACAGAAGGACTGAATTTTCTGTCTTGTTATTTATCCATTCTTAATGATTGTTTGTTTCTTTGACTGCCATGGTACACCAAGTATGTTTAAAGACAACTATACACAGTGACTCCAAGATCTCTTTCTTGAGCGTTAACCGTTAATTTAACTCCATCTTTCTATATGTATAGTTGGGATTATGTTTTTCAATGGGCATTATTTTACATTCATAAACAATAAATTTCATCTGCCATTTTTTTGACCAGCAAAACAAAGGAGCAGAAATGTAGCACTTTAAAAGCTAACAAAATGATTTATTTGGTGATGAGTTTTTATGGGACAGACCCACTTCATCAGATCCCAGTTTTGAGAGATACTTTAGTACCTCTTCAGTCTGCCTGTGGCTCAACTATCTTGAGAAGTGCAGTATCATCTGCAAATTTTGCACCACACTGTTTACCCCCTTCTCCAGATAATTTATAAATATGCAGAAATGCTTTGGTCCCAGAATGGATCCCGGGGGGGATGCCTCTATATAACTCTATTCTGAAAACCAATCATTTATAGCAACCCTTTTTTCCTACCTTTTAACCAGTTACCGATCCATGAGAGGACCTTCCCTCTTATCCCATGACAACTTTCTTTACATAAGAGCCTTTTGTGAAGGACCCTGTTAAAGGCTTTATGAAAAACCTGAAGTTCTCTATATCCACTGGATCCCTGTTGTTCACATGCTTGTTGACCCCCTCAAGGAATTCTAGTAGATTGGTGAGTCATGATTTCCCTTTACAAAGGCCACAGAATAATAAAATACTAGAATTGGAAGGGACCTCAAGAAGTCATCAAGTCCAGTCCCCTGCCCTCATGGCAGGACCAGGCACCATCTATATAATCCCTGATAGATATTTATCTAACCCATTCTTAAATATCTCCAATGATGGGAGATTCTACAAACACTCTAGGCCATTTATTCCAACAATTAACCACCCTGACAAGTAAGGATTTTTTCCTAATACCCTATCTAAACCTTGATTACTGTAATTTAAGCCCAGTGCTTCTTGTACTATCTTCAGAGGCTAAGGAGAAAAATTTTTCTCCCTCCACCTTGTAACACCCTTTTAGGTACCTGAAAGCTAATATACCTCCTCTTAGGCCTGGCCTCAACTAGCAGACAAAATCGAGTTTGAGGGACTTAGGATAATTTTATAAAGCATCAGTCTTCACCACAGGGCTCATTAGGTTGATTTTAAGAGGCTCTAAAGTTGCCTTTTGTAAATCTGATTTCACGAGAAGTAACACCAAAATTGATTTTTCAATGTCTACTTTATGCTAGTGCAGATGGCAGCATTATTAAAATCAATTTTTATTAGCCTCCAAAAGTATCCCACAATGCTTCCAATGTGTTTTTTCTGGTCATCGCTTCACCTCTGATTTTCTCCAGGTGAGTAGGAAGTAGATGACAGTCTGGCATCAGGGGCCATCAGTCTGGGAATTTTGAATTTATTTCCCTTCCTTTCTTGCCAGCATGGCAGGCACACCTCAGGAGCACACCTCAGCAGCACACCTATTCATGAGTTCACAAGATCGCGAAAGAGCCCCAACATGGAGCAATCAGGATATCCAGAACCTCATTACTGTGTGTGGGGATGAATCTGTCCTGATGCAGCGCAGAACCAGCAAAAGAAATGTCGACATTTATGCCAAGATATCACAAAGTCTGCTTCACAAAGGACACATCAGGGACGCACAGCAGTCCCTGCACTAAAAATCAAGGAGCTCAGGCAGGCATACGAAAAGACCAAAGAAGCCAATGGTTGGTCTGGGTCATTGGAACTGGTCCCCTCATCCCAGGAGGTTTCCAAGGCAAACTGTGATGCTGGAGAGGGACTTCTGGTGAATATGCTTTTTTTTATACTGATAGTACTATGATGCAAGCATGGCAGGATGGATCTATGCCCATGTCCTCTAGAACAGCTTGTTAACATTTCTGGGGATGGAGCTCCGATACTGTTTGGACATTTCACCGAAGGTTTTAGTCAGACACTTTTGGAAACTCCTCATGAGATTTTTGGGGGACCTGACATGCCTGCTTCCATGGTAAGACACGTTTCCACACCAAGCCACTGATAACTAATCTGGAATCATGGCATCACAGAGCATTCTTGCATATTTTCCAGCCTGGTACTCAGACAGCATGAGTATTCTTTCCTTCTCTCTTTTTCTTATTCTGAGGAGGCTGATGTCTCCTTTGGCAACCTAGAACGCATGTGAAGTTTCATGAGTCACTGCAGTGACTTTTAATTTTTCCCTATGACTCAGAGCAGAGCAAAACTCAGGCAGCCTGACTATGGCTTTTAAATCGTGGCATTGCCCAAGAATCCCACATGGCAAGCTCCCCACACCCCTGGGCTGATAGGCCATCAAACCTGCATCACAACCCCATCCTACTTCCCTCCCCGGGGATGGCGGGCAATAGGACCTTGCCCTGGTTTACATGCACGCCTGCAGTGATTTTTAATGATTTTTAACTCCTGCAGCCTGCTTTTAAATAATAGCACTGCTTAAAGACTCCAAGGTGATGAGGCCTCCCCCGCTTCCTCCCGTGGCTTGTGGGTGATCAGACATGCGGCACAACCTCCAGTTTTCAGTGGCATGCCCCATTCAACTGCTGCCACTTTATTTTTTCCCATTAGCCAAAAATATTTACCATTGTGTGCAAGGTAAACGTCAGCTGTAGACGAGCTTGAATCCTTCTTGTTGGATTCATGCATTCTAACCATTAAGAGTCCAGAGACTGACCTTGTTGTAGACATATGTTCTTCAATAGAGACAGCCAGCCGTTCAGTGTGTCAGTATGATCGTTGTTCTGAGTAAAAATTAAAATGTTGCTACTGACAATGTGCTTAATATTTCAACTTTTTTTTTTTATAAAGAAAACAGGAAATGTCCTTGGAAGCAGGAGTGCAAGGACTGGTACCCCCACTTCCTTCACTGAAGTGAGGTTGACACAAATATGTAGGAGCAAAAGACAAAGCAGGAGCTCATGGCGCAGCACTTTGAAGAGGCATAAGAAGAATGTGTGGAAGCCGCCCTGGACACTCAGGACATGCAAGAATGGAGGAGACAAATGCTGGATAATCATACTAAAGTGCTGTCCCTAATAAGGCAGGCAGAACTCATGGAATCAATAATTTAAAGAAGTAACTGTTTCCCCCATTCAGTACATTCCCCATTTCAGACTTTCCTCCCCACATTGTCCCCTTTGCTGGTTGTGGCCTCAGAAAGAGAGGGTGAAGGTCATGGACATCCCTATAGTCTACTCCCAGGGAATCACTGCACAGGAGGAGGCTGACATTCCACCAAATATGGCATCATTATCCTGTTGCTTTCCCTATACCCATTCCTTTGCCATTAGGGCCTCCTAAATAAAAAAAAAATGTAGGTTGGATAGAAAAAAAAGTTTCATTTATTAGTTAACATGCTTTGCAGTTGGGTATGGTTGTGAGGGCAGGCATGCAGTTGGAGATGGTTTCATAAAGGGCAAGCACACATCATGGGGGGGGGGGTCTACTTAACAACAGCAAATTCAGATACCAGCCTGCGCATTCATAAATTTAGTTTTCAAAGCATGGCTGATTTGCACTGCACCTCTCTGCACTCTCCTGATGGCCCTTGTGCCCTCACAATTACTAGCCATGAGATCTGCCTCTACCCCGCCATGCTGGCATGAAATTCTCCCCCTTTGCCCCACATATGTTATGAAGAATACATTAGACCCCTATGACAAGGGAAATGTTTCCTCCACTGCGGTCTAAGTGGGTCAGAAGGCAAAGTGGTGCACTAGTACTCACTTACCCCTCCCCTGCAGCATGGTTGCATGCTTTGGGTCCCAATGCTCTTCAGCTATATGGGGGAGGAGTCACTGCACAGGGAGCTCCTCCCCATCCACCCAGCTCCCCATGCATCCAAACATACCCCTGCACCTTGTACCCTGCTTCTGCACCCCCAAAACTCCCCTTGAGCCCCCAAAACTCCCACCCTGCCAAGCTTCCCCCTGTATCAGAAGCCCCTATACCTAGACTTCCCACATCCAGAAACTCTGCACCCAAATCCCCACTTCCAGAGATTCACCCCCTGAACTGGGAGTTCTACACACCTGTATTCCCACCTCACTGAGCCCCAACCAGCTGCATCCTGACTCCCATCCACTAAACTTTACTCCTCCTAGCACTCAGATTTCCTGCTGAGTTCCCCCCTCCTTGACACCCCCCCATAAGCCTTAATTACCTTCATCTAAACTCCCCTGCAGAGTCCTACTCCTATTCCTCTGGCCACCAGAACAAGCCAATGAGTCCCTATGCATCCAGATTCCCTGCATCGAGCTTCCTGCGCCCTGACTGCACCACACAGAATCCTAGTATTCTTTAGGGAATTCTATGCCAAAAATTAAAAATTTTAAATGCTGCAAAATTTGTCAAAACAACAGGCATTCAATAACAGTATGACATTTTCCATTATTTTGGCAGTTTATTTCAAAACACTTGTCAACTAAGAACTGAAAATGGTGTGACTATATTGTGTGATTTTTGACAAAATATGCAGATTGATAGTGTTTTAAAATATTGTGTGACCTAAGCAGGGTGGAGGAGCACTCTACCTCCCTGTTCTGAGGCTGGGTGTGGCAAGAGCACAAGGTCTTCAGCAGAGGCCATCAAGACCTAGTTCAACTTCATCACACCAGGTCCGCTTCCTTGTTTACAGTACCAGGCTTTCCCTTGGCAAAATGTCAAGAGAACACCATACATTTGCTTGGGGTTAAATTACAAAAAAAATGTGTTCACGAAGCAGCCAGCCCTCTCTTAGTAGTAACAAGGGAGCATGCAGGTCTGATTTGCCTTACTTTCCTAAGCTGTTGGCATTTTAAACCCACTCTACATTGCTGTAAGTGGCTGCAACAAAGGCGGGGCAAAGTGAAATCAGCCCCATCCTTCCTCTCCCCAGATAGCTTCCAGGACTTATGCTAGGAGAGCTGTGCATCCTAGCCTAGTGAGAAACTGCTACTTCCTTTTCCACCTCACCCCTTTGCAATAGATGGCCAAAACCTAACACACACAGTGTAGAATAGTTATGGGCAAACCAGGCTAATGATTGAACTACAAGTGGCCCTCCCTCATCCCAGTGGGCTACAAGACTGAATTCGGTCACATGTGCTAACAGGGACCTCAAGAATAAGATTAAATACATTAATACACAGCATTCTGAATATTTCAAAACAGGTATGAATGGTTTAATCACATATATATTAACAGGACTGTCATCAATTTCAAATAATAAAAAACAAACGTACACGAATTTTATAATACAGCATGCTCAGTGTGACTTATGGTTGGATCTCTCCAAGTGCTGTACATTGGCTGATTATTCAGTCAGTTCCCACTCTTACTCCTCTGTCCCAGAGCTTGAATGCTGCCAGCTGTATTCAAGCTCTGGGAAGGAGCATGAGTCAGATGATTCACAGTGCTCTAACAGTGCTCAGAGAGAAGAGGAGTATTCCATCTCTATCTCTACTTCCCTCCCACCCGCACTCCCAGCATTTTCAGAGCCCTGCAATCAGCCAATTTGCAGTCAGCTGATTCAAGGCATTCCAGCTCTGGAGGAACGGATCTGGAGTGCAAACTGGCTGACTTCCAGTGCTCTGGAAGTGCTGGGAGGGAGAGGGGAGAAGTAAATGCGTAGCTCTGGTGCCCACATGGGCAGAGAAGTGCACAGAGGAGAGGAGCAGCTAGGAAATCCACAGGCTGCAGATTGCCTACAATTGATGTAGAACTTTTCCCTTGTAAGATGACAGCTGTAGCTCCTGCAAGCTAGATTGCAGGCTAGTGTCCCACCAGGAACAGAAGCCAGCAGCTTTCAGTAGCAGAGTCCTACCCAGCAGTATATCTAGAAGAATGGGGAGCAGAGCTTTCAAAAAACATCTAGGTCTCATTTCAACGGAGCACTTTTTTCCTCTCTGAGGGTTTGTCTACACTAGCTTCCAAAATTTTGAGGAGTAAAGGGACTATGAAGTAGCCTGGACACTTCGAAGTACCGACAAGCAAGCTGTGGCTAGACACGAGCTGGCACTTCAAAGTTTAACGCTTCGAAGTTGCTGTGGGGGTGGGGGAAATTTGCTTAATGAAGTGCTGCATATGCACCACAGCACTTCATTAATGAACTCCAAACACCCTACTTACCATCCTCCCTTCCACCATCAACCTTAGCCTGGACCAGTCCACACAAGAAATTCACGTCCTGGACACTACTGTGCAGATAAGCGATGGTCACATAAATACCACCCCATACCGAAAACCCACGGACCACTATACTTATCTACATGCCTCCAGCTTCCATCCAGGGCATACTACACGATCCATTGTTTACAGCCAGGCACTGAGGTACAACTGTATTTGCTCTGATCCATCAGACAGAGACAAACATCTACAAGACCTTTACTAAGCTTTCCTCAAACTACAATACCCACCCAAAGGAAGTGAGGAAACAGATTGACAGAGCCAGATGGGTACCCAGAAGCCACCGGCTACAAGGAAGGCCTCGCAAGGAAAACAATAGAACACCACTGACCATCACATACAGCCCCCACCTAAGGCCTCTCCAGTGATCTGCAACCCATCCTGAACAAAGATCCTTCACTCTCACAGACCTTGGGAGGCAGGCCTGTTCTCGCCTACAGACAGCCTGCCAACCTTAAACAAATTCTCACCAGCCACTACAAATCACAAACCAGTGACTCTAGACCAGGAACTAGCCCCTGTGACAGTCTTTGCTGCCAACTCTGCTCACATATGTACACAAGTGACATCATCACAGGACCTAACATCAGGGGCTCCTTTACCTGAACATCTACTAATATAGTATGTGCCAGCAATGCCCCATTGCAATTTACATTGGCCAAACTGGACAGTCTCTCCGTAAAAGAATAAATAGACATAAATCAGACATCAGCAATGGTAATGTACAGAAGCCTGTGGGAGAACATTTCAATCTCCCTGGACACTCAGTGGCAGATTTAAGGGTGACAGTTCTGAAACAAAACAAATTTAGAAATCAAATGGAAAGAGACATCTCTGAGCTGCAATTTATTTGCAAATTTGACTGTATTAATCATGGATTAAACAGAGACTGGGAGTGGCTCGCAGCTTACAAAGACAGTTTCTCTGCTCTGGGTGTTGACAGCTCCCTATTAGACGTTGACAAAGGCTCACATCCCCCTGTCTGATCTGACTTGTTTTTCTCTCTTTTGATAAGTACTGTTGATACTGGGCCATTTCCACCTTGCTGAATAGACCTTGTCAGCTCTGGCCCTCCCCCTCTACTGGGACCCCACTCTTTAAATACCCCTCTGAAACCACCCCCGCCCCCACTCATGCATCTGATGAAGCGGGTCTTTGCCCACAAAAGCTTATGCTCCAAAATATCTGTTAGTCTATAAGGTGCCACAAGACTTTTTGCTGTCTCTTGAAAGGATGCTATAGGTATTAACAGTGCTGCAGCCAATCATGTAGTGAGGTTTGGTTTAGAGCCAGTGAACCCTGGTGCTCATAAATGCATTTTGTAATGCCAGCCTGGAAATTGGGATTTCAGTTCTGGGAAAAAAAAAGTTTCAGGCAAAGTGAATTTGAGCTTTTTGTCCAATTCTGGGGACCCATTATAGAAAGGGTATGGATGCACTGGGGAGTCCAGTGAAGGGCAAAAAAAATGCTTAGGGGGGTGGAGCAGAAGACTTATGAAAAGAGGCTGAGGGATTTAAGCTTAGTTAGTCTTCAGAAGAGCTAGGGAGACTTTGATAGCAGCCTTCAACTTCCAGAAGTGGGAGCTCCAAAGAGGATGGAAAGAGACTGTTCACAGTTGTGACAGATGACAGAGCAAGGATCAATGGTCTCAAGTTGCAGTGCGGGAGGTCTGGCTTGGATATTAGGAAAAACTGTTTCACTAGAAGAATGGTAAAGGTCTGGAATGGGTTACCTAGAGAGGTGATAAAATCTCCTCCCTAAGAGATCTTTGACAGTCTGACAAATCCCTGGCTGGGACGGTTTAGTTGGAATTAGTTCTGCTTTCAGCAAGGGGTTGGACTCTATCACTTCCTGAAGCATCTTCTAACTCTCTGATTCTATGAAAATATCATCCTAAGTCAGGACAAAAAGCTACAAAACTTGATTTTTTTTCTTTGTGAGATGAAATTTCTAAAGTTTTTGTTTTGGAAATAATGACACATGACTTCAGGGGGACCACTTCAATGTTTCCAAAACAAAATATGATCCCTGGAATTATCTGCTCTGAGGCAACACAGGGAATTGACAATCTGGTCAACTCACTAAATGAGCTGTGGAGAGCAAGGGAACCCCACCAGACAGTACTAGTGGAATCAGCCTGTTTCCATGGCCCTTTCCAGTCTAAAAGCCAGTCCCCTGAGATGGAAATGTCCAGCTAGCACTGGGTGATTGATAAGGAATGGTAGTGAATGGAGGCTCCATCTTGCAAGAAAGCAGGTTTGTCAGAGAGGGGCATAGATATCTTCTCAGTCTCATACTTGTGAGTGTCATTTGAATGGGAAGGATGAGGCCAACATCCTATCTCTACATTATTGTGCATTCAGGACAGGATTCAAAGTAATAGCTCTGTCTGGAATGTAAAGAAATTCAGTTCAAGGTTTACAGACTAGTTCTCTTACAAACACCATAGAATCGCAAGGTCCAATATGCCTCCTGTTTTACCACATGTGGCAAACGAGACACTGCAGTGTGGCGAATGGAGGGCCCTCTGCCTGCCCTCCGCTCCCCACCACTTTGTGGAAAAAGCGCATGGCAGCAGTGGCTGGTGTGGCTCCAACCACAGTGCCAGCTGTGGGCCCAGCACGGTCTCCAGCTGTGGGGCCCAGTAATTGAGGGTGGGGCCCAGTGCACGTTTCTGCCTACAAGGCCCAGCAGTTGTGGGGTGGGGCCAGTGTGGTCTCCAGCTGCAGCGCCTCTGGTAAGTCACCAGCCATTGGAAGGGCTGGTGCCTGACTCTATGGGGGTGGGGATGCGTGTGGCAATCGCGATGAATCCTACTAGATGCCACTGCCATAGAAAGCAGGATATGTATGGGCAGTGTGTTGACTTGTGCAAGTAAGAGACATCAACAGGACATCAAGGACTTCAAATGTGTAGCTAATTGGTGAGCTGCAATTCAGTTTCTCCCAAACCCTACCTGCTACATACTAAGCATTATGTTTCAACTATAATCTAGCACATGCCAGCCCAGATCCTTACTGTCCTCTTATTCCATATCACCCTTTGATTCCTTAAATCCATTAGTAAATGATTTAGGTTCATGTACATTTACAGCCACATGGTTAAAAAAAATGCATTTGCAATTAACTGTCCAGGACAGTAATTTTGATATTGGTATTCATATCAGACGAAACCTTCTCTATTAACACAGCCCATCCCTCTACCAAGTCATGAGGGGAGTATTTGTGCCACAGTTTGTTATGGTGAAGGAAAGCCAGATCTCACTGGCCTGCTGTACCAGTCTGCTTTTAAAGTGATACAATAGCTATGTTCATGCTGCCAAGCCCCGCTGAAAAACATGACTGACACAACGTCACTCACCTGTGTGGGAACAACTCCAGGAAGCTCTACAACAGCAAATTTCAACTGACTTTTCTTCAGTTATAGCTGAATGAAACAGTACCAAGAATATTTTTACATTCATCAACAGGTACAAATGGGTGCACAGCAGGTAATCAAAGGGTCCATAAAATTTCAATCCCAGTGCTTCATCTCCAGCCATCAGTGCTGCCATCTGATTGTTGCAGACAGTGGTTTCATGTCACTCTAGTTCACCCATGACCTCCATATTGCACTGTACGCAAGTGCATCTCAAGCAGACTTACACACCTATGTTTCCACTTCAATTGTTCAGAGTTCCAAAGCCTGGTCTCACTGTAAAGGCAGGACTCCAAATCCGAGACAGAAAGTTGTGCTACAGATCCTTCAGCTACTCCACAGTTTCACGTGCCGCCCAATATAAAACCTTTAGCAAAAGCATTGCCATTCATCTGGAGAAGAGAAGGACAAAGAAACTATCACATAGCAGCAGTTCTTCATGGTGTGTAGGGGTCATCATGAACAGCTTAATACACATTATTCCAGTTGCCAAATTCTGTGACTACTCAGTCTAAATAAAAAGGTCCCTTTTTAGAACAGACAGTGCTGTTTTTGTCATGGGTTTGTTGACAAATGAGCTACCACCAAAACTACACAGACTGGAACACTTCTGTTAGGGGCTGCAAAGGACAAAATGCACTAATATTTAGGAGATAAGCCTTACAGTGATTGCGTTCCGTCTCAAACTGTTCTTTTTCAAGGTAGACATTTATCTGCTTCTGAAATCTAACAAAGTATCAAACAAAGGAGAGGTGCAGCTGTAAATAAGGAGCTTCAGGAGATGTAAGGTCTACAGATAGAGCTGTGTTTGAAAGCTGTGTCAACATACAACTCAACATAGCTTTCCACCTCTCCCAAGCTGATTTAAACACAGCTAACCCATTGCAGAGAGACTAGGGCAAACTGTGCTGAGAACAAGACCTGTGAGGTGGTGCCCATGAAGAGAACTGTCTACACACTCCGCTCACAGTCTCTGTACACTTTTTTCTACTACTACTATAAGTGCACACTTTCCCATGAGGGGACATACATGGGACATGAATCTCTGATGAGATTCACATGAGCAAAAAAAGTCTGAGAACCTCTGCCATACCAGTAAGTTGCATCCATAGAACTGAAGACATCATTTGTAAACCTGGCCATTTCAATCAAGTGATATGCAGTCAGAAAAACAAAAATAACATTTTTTCTTGTACCTGGAAGTTCTTTGAGATGTATGGTCCCTATCTGTATTCCACACGTGAGCAGGCATGTGCCTGACCAGAGATTTTAACAAGCAGTATCAGTTGGCCTGCAAACATGAAGTAGCTCTCCCCTTGCTCCCAAGTAAGGCCGTAAGAGGTAATGAGAGTTGATGCCTCTTCAGTTCCCCCTGCAAATCTAGCCAGCTCTGAAGCAGAGGGGATGAAGGGAAGGTCATGGAATACAGCTAGGACTATACATCTCAAAGAATTTCCCATTACAATAAGCAAACTCCATTTCTTTAAGCATTGGTATTTCACATCTGGGGATTGGCAAGCAGTGCTAAGTTTGGAAGTGAGTACATCTGCAGCAAAGGCCTGGACTAGTGTATAATGCCTAGCAAAAGTGTCTCTGGAGCTCAATGAGGCTGCTCTGCATATGTCCTCCATTGAGACTTCTTGCAGGGATACCACCATGGCAGCCTGTCTGTCACAGAGGGTGCTATTACATCTCCAGGAGCAGGAATTGAGTTGGCCTGTAGCACTTGATAATGCAGCCAAAACCCACTTAAAAATCCTTTGAAATCTCTCAGGTACTTCAATGGAGTGTCTTGCTGACTTTCTGACAGGTTTGGCTCTTTGCAGGTAAAAAACAAGTGAATCCCAAAATCAAAGGAGTGAAGTCATTTCTCTTCAGGAGAAGCATGGGGTTTGGACAAAGAGACAGGCAAGTGAATAGGTTGGTTAAAGGGAAATTCAGAGATTGGCCTGGGAAGACATTCAGGGTGAAGGAAAAAGGGACATTCTGTCCAGAAATACTGTAAAAGAAGGATCTTCCATGAGGGCCATCACTTCATTGATCCTCCTGATCAAAGCAATGGTCATAATGCCACTTGCATGGATGGTGGCATAGGGAGAGGGAGTAGAGAAGGGGACTCCCACTCATACCTTTTCTGGATTTGAACAAATGAAGAACGTGATGGTCCTGGCGGGAACCTGGGATCTGATGTGGTTCTTGTTCCATGAGTAGACTTAGTTGCCTGCACGCCTGAATCAATATAGATGAAGACTGAGAAAGTGTGTCACATTAGTACATGCTTCCACGTAGCCTACCAGCAATAGCAAAATTCTCACTGTAGCTTTGGTCTACAGGAAATCAAAGAAATCCAGCTGCATACCGGTGAGGAGGAAGGCTCTTGCAGAAAGAGTCCAATGTTGCCCCAATAAATTTTATCATCCTCACAAGAGATAAAACAGATTTCTTTCAATTCATGCAAACGCCTAGTGCTGTGAGAAACCAAATGAGGAATTGGTAACTGACCTGACCTCCCATTGAGAAGATTCTAAGTAATCCAAATACAGAAAAACTGTATAGCTCTGACATCCCATGTGTGCTGCCACTGTAGAAAAAAGCTCTCAAACACTCTAGGTGCTACCAGTAGTCCAAAGGGGAGGGCTCCAGAATTGGAAGGGTTCCCACATAAACTAGATGAACATCCTGTGGGAATGGAGACTGTGTACCTGAAAATATGCATCCATGTTGAGGGCTGCAAACCATATCTCCTCTGTAAGAGGTGACTATTAATACCAAAGTAACCATCTTAAATTTTGACTTTCAAATGAAGATTTTGAAATGCTGAAGATCCAGAATAAGTCATTCTCCATTTTTTGGGGGGGCTGTGGAAATGTGGATGGTAGAATGCTCTTTCTTGATACCGAGACAGGACCTGGTCTGTTCTGTTGACCTTAGGTGTAGAAGCAATTCCACTTCCCGTAGAACTTTCTCCCAAGAAGGTCCCATCTTCAGGACCCTTTGTCTGATGGGCTGGTAGTTAGGTATTGTGACCTAGTCCTTTCTGTTGCAGTCTGTACCTCCAGAGAGTTTGGAGCAGGGTGGGGAAACAAAAAATTGTCCCCTTCTCCTGGGCTCAGAAAGCACCTGTTGACACTCAGAGGTATGGGTCCGCAGAATGCTTGAGTGTGCCATGCTTGCTGGTTCCAATATGCTCTCATTAACTGGGAGAGCCACCTATTTGGGTCCTGAAGCTGCAGAATGTTCAACAGTTGGTGGTATGGGAGTTGGACTTCATCCAGAGAAATCAAGAAATAATTAGCCACTCTTTGCACAAGTCATGGTATTGCTGGTGATTGTCTAGTGTGGATGTGGAAGAAGATCTAGTGTGGATGTAGAAGAGGAGGAGATTCTCACTGGTATTGTTAATACCTATTGTTCCAGGGTAATATTCTCCTCCTCATACACCAACGAATCTGGCTGTGGGCAAGAAGAGCAGAACGTTTCCTGGATGGATCCTGAACATCTGGTATCCAGGATCCTTGAGTCCCCAGTAAGGCCAGAAAGAGAGCCAACCATCTGAATGAGTACCCTGGCATAGGAAACAATCAGTCCCTAGGAAAGAGATGACAAAGGCAGAGACAGTAAACCTTGGATCACCTGTTTGGGTTTGGATCTCTAGAGGTGGGGAGAAGGGGGGAAATGGAGGAGATGACAGCTTATCAGATTCACTTGAATCTGAAAATTGCTCCAGATGGACTAGTGGAGCTCTTAGCATCATGTCAGTCCTCCCATAATGGTTGTAAGAGAGATGGTTCCTGGGACGCTAAGCAGTATCATTTTCTGGTGTAGTAATGTCCCTCAGCTCCCCTCATGCATACGCGTGTCAGGGTAGCTTTCATGCTCTTACAATCCCAGGACCTATGCCAGTGGGTGCTTAGTGCTCCTGGTAGGTTCAACCAAGCCAGAAAGGTCCAGTGGGGAGTAGCCAGACTAAGCATACAGACCGATCCTCCAGGATTGAGGGTTTGCCTCAGTGCTAACAACCCTGATCTAGTAAAAGCCTTTTGTTACAGAAATAGCAAAAAAGAATTCCTTCTCAATTCTGATGGCCTTCCAGAGTCACTTATTGAAAGCAGAAATTAAGCCACTGGCATGAAGATGGAAGTCCTGAGCACCAAGACCAAGACCAGAATTGGGTTCCGAAATGTACATACCATGTATGAAACAGGAAAGCTAGCGCACATCACAAATGAAATGAGATGCAACAAGCTATAAATCCTTGGTATCAGTGAGAGCAGATGGATTGGATCAGGAAGAATGAAAAAAAAAAGTCCTTTTTTCCCATATGCAATGATGACCAACACCATGAGGGAATAGCTGTCATCCTGAAGAAAGGAACAGAGAAATGCTTGCTGGAATGGAAACCAAATCCACAGTATACTGATGAGAGCCAGAATAAAAAATAGACATGTGAAAGACACGTTACTCACCGTAGTAACGGTGGTTCTTCGAGATGTGTCCCCGTGGGTGCTCCACAATAGGCGTCGGGCTCGCCCGGCGCCGCAGATCGGATCTTCCAAGCAGTTTCTGCCAGACCGCGCATGCGCCGGCGCGCGCCGCTCCCTTGCGCGCTCCTGGCCATGTGCGCGATCCGGTCCCCGCCAGTTCCTCGACCAACCGCCTCGGGTGCCCCTGCAAAACACTAACAGAGATCCGAAGCGGGGAGGATGGGCGGGTAGTGGAGCACCCACGGGGACACATCTCGAAGAACCACCGTTACTACGGTGAGTAACTTCTCTTTCTTCTTCGAGTGTCCCCGTGGGTGCTCCACAATAGGTGACTACCCAGCAGTAACCCAAGATAGGAGGTGGGTAATCGAATTATGTGCAGCTTGTCCCCGAGAGGACCGCTGCAGAGAGACGGGTATCCTCTTGGAATACCCTGTGAAGGGCGTAATGTTTGGCGAAGGTGTCGTAGGATGACCAGGTCGCCGCTCTGCAAATGTCTTTTAACGCAACGCCCTTGAAAAAGGCTGTTGATGCCGCCACCGCCCTAGTGGAATGAGCCCTGGGAGTGGCCGATAAAGGAGTCTTTTTGAGCTCGTAGCACATTTTTATGCAGGATACAATGTGCTTTGAGATTCTCTGCGAGGAGAGACCTTCTCCTTTCGATTTGGGAGCGAGGGAGACTAGGAGTCTATCCGTTTTCCGGAAGGACTTGGTCCTGTCTACGTAGAAGGCTAGCGCCCTCCTCACGTCCAGGAGGTGTAGGCGCGCCTCTTCGTTGGAGTTATGAGGCTTTGGATAAAATGAGGGTAGAACAATAGGTTCGTTAATGTGAAACTCGGAAGAAACTTTGGGAACAAAGGCTGGATGCAGCCGTATGGTTACCGCCTCCTTGAAAAAAACAGTGCAGGGTGGCGTTGCCATGACTGCCGCGAGCTCGCTCACCCTACGAGCTGACGTAATTGCAAGAAGAAAGGTCGTCTTTATTGTAAGGAGGCGGAGGGGAACCGTGGCCAAGGGCTCGAACGGTGGTCCCATTAGCGTGGTAAGCACCAGGTCCAAGTTCCACGAAGGTGGAATCGGTTTCCGAGGGGGGTATAGGTTTACCAACCCTTTGAGGAACCTGGTAACCATAGGGTGGGCGAACACCATGTGCCCTTCCTCCTCATGTCTGAACGCCGAGATGGCGGCAAGGTGGACCTTCAACGAGGATAGCGAGAGTCCTCCTCTCTTGAGGTCCAGTAAATACTCTAGTATTGTAGGAATAGGCACCAAAAGGGGGGCCAGATGTTTGGTAGAACACCAAGCCGTGAAGCGAGTCCATTTTTGCTTCTAGGTCTTCCTGGTGGAAGTCCTCCTGCTACTTTCTAGGACTTGCTGTACTTCCACTGTGCATGTGCTCTCTAGGGAGCTGAGCCATGGATTAACCACGCTTGCAGTCGCAGGCTTTGGGGGTGCAGGTGCACTATGGACCCCTGGGCTTGCGTGAGCAGATCCGGCGCCACCGGAAGAGGCATCGGTGGACGGTCCGACATGCGCAGGAGTAGGGGGAACCATTGTTGTCGATCCCACGTTGGGACTATCAGGATTATCCGGGCCCTTTCCCTCCTGGCTTTCTGCAAGACTTTGTGGATCAGCACTGTGGGAGGAAACGCATAAAGCAGGGGGCCCCTCCACGGGATCGCGAACGTGTCCCCCAGGGACCCCCATCCCAGTCCTGCCCTGGAGCAGAATCGTGGGCACTTCTTGTTGTGCTGAGTGGCAAACAGGTCTATTTGGGGAAAACCCCATGCGTGGAAAAATCGGCCGTAGCAGATCGGGACGGATCTGCCACTCGTGTGTGAGTGCAAAACGCCTGCTCAGCTGGTCTGCCTTCACATTGTGCGCACCCGGCAAGTATGAGGCTTTCAAGATTATATTGTTGGCGATGCACCAGTTCCATAAGCGGATTGCTTCCGCGGATAAGGCACAGGATCGAGCTCCTCCTTGCCTGTTTATATAAAACATGGTGGAGGTATTGTCTGTACTGATCCTGACGACTTTGCCTTGTATGTGGTCTCGAAAGTGTCTGCAGGCGTTGAACACTGCTCTGAGCTCCAGTATATTTATGTGTAGTGACTGTTCCGTGGGTGACCACAGTCCTTGAGTCACCTCTTCGAACATGTGCGCTCCCCACCCTATGAGGGAGGCATCTGTAGTGAGAAAAACCGATATTTGCGGCTGGTGGAAGGGTACCCCTGTTAGCAGGTTCCTGGGGTTTACCCACCATTGTAGGGATTTGCGCACCCCGGCTGTGGGCGACACCACCCTGTGAATGGTGTGTACTGCCGGTTTGTATACACTCGCCAGCCAGTGCTGCATGCTGCGCATGTGTAACCTGGCGTTCTGTACTACGAACGTCGCCGCTGCCATGTGGCCCAGCAGCTTCAAGCACGTCAAGACCGGCACTGTAGGGCTGAAGGTGATGACCTGCACGAGGGAACCGATGGCCCGAAAGCGAGCCTCTGGTAGATATACTCTCGCTGTAACCGAGTTTATGCGAGCCCCTATGAACTCTATGTCCTGTGTGGGGTCTATTTTCGATTTTGCCAGATTGATAACCAGGCCGAGTGAAGAGAACGTGTTTGCTGTGACGCGTATCATGCGCAGAACCTCCCCCTTCGAGGCCCCTTTGAGCAGGCAGTCGTCCAGATACGGGAAAATAAATACCCCCTGTCTGTGCAGGTAGGCTGACACCACTGCCAAGGTCTTGGTGAAGACTCTGGGGGCCGAGGAGAGGCCAAACGGTAGGACCTTGTATTGGAAGTGTTCGTTGCCTACCATGAACCGGAGGAATCGCCGGTGAGCCGGATGGATAGTTATGTGGAAGTACACGTCTTGTAAATCGAGGGCTGCGAACCAGTCTCCATCGTCCAGTGCTGTAAGGATGGAGGCGATTGTGGTCATCCGAAAACGTTGCTTGCGCAGGTACCTGTTGAGGCCGCAAAGGTCTAAGATGGGCCTCCAGCCTCCTGTCTTTTTCTCTGTGAGGAAGTACCTGGAGTAGAACCCTTTCCCTTGCAGTTGCTCCGGCACTCTTTCCACTGCCCCTATGAGCATGAGATGGTCCACCTCCTGCCTGAGCCTCGCTACATGGGAGGCCTCCTGGAGGTGGGGCTTGGGTGGAGGTCGTGACGGTGGGAGCGACTGGAAGGGGATGGCGTACCCCGTGGCTATGATCTCCAGCACCCATTTGTCTGTGGTGATCCTTTGCCACTGGTCGTAGAATGGTCGGAGGCGATGGTGGAATAGTCGCTTCGGATGACCTTGTGCGATGGTAGTGATGGCGCAGCCCTGGATCTGTATGTCAAACTTGTGGCCTTTGGCCCCCGCCCCGAGGACGCACGGCTCTGTTGTGAACGTCGCCTGGGAGTTCTGTACTGCTGGTGCTGTTGATGTCACCCTTGCTCGTAACCCCTGTGGTACTGGGGGCGCTGTTGCTGGTACTGGTACCGTCTTTGTTGAGGTTAGTACCTTTTCTTTGTGTATGGAGGGGCGTTGCTGTGGAACGTGCTGCTGTGTCCGCAACGTCCAGGGCGATCTGAACTCCCGTCCTCGAGGCCGCGTAGCCTTCTTGCACTATGGCCTTGAGCACCGGCTTTTTGTCCTCTGGAAGCGAGTCCATGAGGGAGGTTAACCTGGAATAGTTGTCGAAATTATGGTTCGCTAAGTGCGCTGCGTAATTTGCCATTCGCAACGTTAAAGTGGAGGAGGAGTAGACCTTTCTGCCGAACAGCTCTAGCTTCTTGGCATCTTTGTCTGTTCCCCCTGTCCTGAATTGAGATGTCTTTGATCTTTGTTGCGACGACTCCACCACCAAGGAATTTGGCTGTGGGTGGCTGAACAGGAACTCCATGCCCTTCGCCGGCACGAAGTATTTCTTATCCGCTCTCTTTTGGACAGGCGGAATAGTCGCAGGGGTCTGCCATATCATAGTGGCGGACTCTTAAGATCGCTTCATTAAGCAGTATTGCTACTCTGGAGGAGGCCGGAGGTCTCAAATTTTTGAGGAGTTTATGGTGTTTCTCTTGCACCTCTGCTGTCTGGATGCCTTGCGCGAAGGCCACCCTCTTAAACAGCTCTTGAAACTGTTTGAGATCGTCCGGAGGATGGACGTCCCCCGGGGCCGTAGCCTCGTCCGGGGAGGAGAGCGAGGAACCGCTGGGGTACGTCTCTCTGGACCCTTCCGGTTCCTGCTGGTGATGGTACACCCTCTCGCTAGAGGTTTGCGAGGGAAAATCTCGGGGTTCCATAACCAGTCCCCCCTGAGATGCTTGAGTCTCTGTCCCCGGTCGCAATTGCCCTCGGGGGTACGAGATCGTCTGTGGGGATCTTTCCCTAGTAGATTGCCGATGGTGTCTATGCCCCGCGTGGTAGGGGCGACCATGGCAGTATAGGCACTGTTCTTGGGAAGGTGACCTAGACCACTCCCTTGGTGCATACCCTCTGCGTCTGGGGGAGGGAGATCGTCGAGACACTGGAGAGAGCGATTTTGCATAATAGTCCAGCAGTTCAAACCCCAGGAAGGGTGAAGGTGGTCCCAGCCAGGGTGAGGCTGGTTGCAAAAATGGAGAAAGGGGCTCCGGGTAGGCTAGGGGGGACCCCTGCCTTCTGGTTGGAGTCTGCAACATAAGCGGAGGGCTGTGAGAAAGCAACTCCACAGCCCTGTCCGGAGAGGGGCTGCAATGCCTCCTCTTGTGTGCAGCCTTCCCCCTCCCTGGAGGAGGTAACTCCGCCCCTTGACGCACAGGGGATCCCGGCCCTGTCCGCACCGTGCTCAGCACGCTCGAAGGCGGTGCCGCACGTGCGGTGTCCTTCGGTGCCTGCAGGCTGCGTGCCTGCGCGCTCTGCACCGCCGGTTCCCCGGGCGTCGGTGCCGCTGCCTGCGGTGCCGCCGGCACCGGCGCTTGTTTAGCCGCCGCCCTGCCTGCGGTGCGGGGCGGCTGGCTGATTATCGGAGGCTGAGCCACTTCCACGTGGCTCTCCGTGCCGCCGCCGATCAGCTGTTGCTGCGGCTGGGGGCTGCTCGCTCCTCCCGACCCGCTCGCTGTTGCTGCCGGCAGGGATCGGGCTGGGGAGGCTTTCCTCCGTTTCTGCGCTGATGGGGTGAGGGAGGCAGCTTTCCTTTTATGGGCCCCGGAGGGTCCCTCCTGCTGCGGCCGCTCCAGCACGTCTGGCTGGAGGGCCTTATCAAAAAGCAGCATTTTAAGCCGCATCTCCCTGTCTCTCCTTGCTCTGGCTGTTAATTTAGCACAGAAGGAGCATTTCTGTGTAACATGGGACTCCCCAAGGCACCTTATGCATAGACTGTGCCCATCGGACGCTGACATCGCCTCTCGGCAGGACTCACGTTTTTTAAATCCTGAAGAGGACATTGTTGGTGAGTCTTTCAGTTGTTAAACGGGTACTTAGCACCTTCTCTGTGCTGTTTTCCCCTTCCGATGGCCTGCCGCAGCAGGAGGGCTGATGGCCCTATGCTCCTGGCCTCCGGCGCTTGTTACTGGGACTGGATTGAAGCTGTCCCGCTTGTAGTTTGTTTGTTGCTTTTGGTTTTTTTTTTGGTTTTTTTTTTTTTTGCAAAAATAACAACCGGCTAACTTGCAGTAGCCTAAGTACTTGAAAAACTTTAAAGAAAAACAGTTAAAGTCATTGAATACGCTACTTGGCCTTAGCCTAGTTCGGATTCTGTCTGCAGCCGACGGCGGTTAAGAGGAACTGGCGGGGACCGGATCGCGCACATGGCCAGGAGCGCGCAAGGGAGCGGTGCGTGCCGGCGCATGCGCGGTCCAGCAGAAACTGCTTGGAAGATCCGATCTGCGGCGCCGGGCAAGCCCGACACCTATTGTGGAGCACCCACGGGGACACTCGAAGAAGAAGGGCTGATGTTGGCAGTGATCACCACTTTGTGACAACACTCATAAAGCTTAAGCTAAGAAGCACTGGTTGCAAGATACCCATGCAGGAATGCTTTGATGTAGAGATGCTACAAGACCCCAAAGTTAAGAATGTTTTTGTCCTTATGGTGAAAAATAGGTTTCAAGCCTCACGAATTCTTGAAGAAGAACTGCACAGCATAGAAGAAATAAATAAGAAATGGGAACAAATTACAGCAATAAATGTAAAGAGCAGTGAAGACTGCCTAGGTTTCAAATAAAAACAGAAGAAAAAAGTTTGGATCATGCCAGACACACGGAAGGCAATAGATAATAGACAGACCTTGAAGATACTTACAGATGCCAGATCAGGAAGACTGAAAGAAAGATATCAGCAGCAATACAAAACAGCAGACTAGAATGTCAAGAAACTGTTGAGAGCTCATAAGAGAGCTTACATAGAAGAACTAGAAGCAAAAGCTGAAGAAGCACCAACTCAAAAAGAGACCAAGGGAAGATTTTTAAAATCACCAAGCTTGTTTGTGGTACGTATCATGCCAGTACAAGTGTCCCCATCACGGACAAAGAAGGAAATCTACTTACAACAAAGAGGAAACAAGAGGCTTGTTTGGCAGAATACTTTCAGGAAGTTCTAAACAGGCCACTACCAGAAGAAGCAGCCAATATTCTAGAAGGAGAAACAGAACTTGACACAAACACTGATCCCCCCAAAACTGAAGAAATTAGCATGGCAATAATATCCTTAAAGAATGGTAAGGATGCAGGACACAACAACCCCAATGCTGAACTGTTCAAGGCAGACCCAGAACTTGCAGCCACTATTCTCCAATCGCTCATTACAGCGGTATAGGAAGGGAAGCAGGTTCCAGAGGAATGGACAAATGGAATTATTGTTAAGATACCCAAGAAAGGAGCACTTAATGACTGTAACAACTGGCATGGCATTGATCTCCTCTCAGTGCCAAGCAAGATCCTTGCTAAGATCACAAGCTAAATATGAGTCAACAGTGTGATGCTGTTGCAAAAAAAGCAAACATGATTCTGGGATGCATTAAAAGGCGTGTTGTGAACAAGACACAAGAAGTCATTCTTCTGCTCTACTCTGTGCTGGTTAGGCCTCAGCTGGAGTATTGTGTCCAGTTCTGGGCACCGCAGTTCAAAAAAGATGTGGAGAAACTAGAGAGGGTCCAGAAAAGAGCGACAAGAATGATTAAAGGTCTAGAGAATGTGACCTATGAAAAAAGGTTGAAAGAATTGGGCTTGTCTACTTTGGAAAAGAGAAGATTGAGGGGAGACATGATAGTGGTTTTCAGGCATCTAAAAGGGAGTCATAAGGAGGAAGGAGAAAACTTGTTCTTCTTGGCCTCTGAGGATAGAACAAGAGGCAACGGGCTTAAACTGCAGCAAGGGAGGTTTAGGTTGGACATTAGGAAAAAGTTCCTAACTGTCAGGGCAGTCAAACAGTGGAATAAATTGCCAAGGGAGGTTGTGGAATCTCCATCACTGGAGATATTTAAGAACAGGTTAGAAAGATGTCTATCAGGGATGGTTTAGACAGTACTTGGTCCTGCCGTTGGGGCAGAGGGCTGGACTCGATGGCCTCTCAAGGTCCCTTCCAGTCCTAGTGTTCTATGATTCTATGATCATTAAGCGGATCTCAGACTCTGAGAAATCAACGAGGAAGAAACAAGCTGGCTTTCGCGAAGGAAGGGGGTGTGTAGGTCAAATTTTTGTAGTGCATAACATCATTGAGCGATGCACTGAATGGCAGAAGTTGTTGTTCATCAACAGTATGGATTCTGAAAAAGCATTTGACAGTATTCATAGGGATAGTCTTTGGTTTGTTTTGAGACCATATGGAATAACACAAGTAGTACAGCTCATCAAGAGTTTTTATAACAAATTCACATGCAGTATTGGAAACAATGATCTGCTGGAGTAAGGCAGGAACGCATCATGTCTCTGATGCTTTTTAACTTAGTTATAGAATGGGTTATGCCACATACAATAGAAGATGAGCCAAGAGGCATCAGATGCCCTGTCTTCTTCACACAAGAGGACCTTGATTTTCCTGATGACCTCATGTTGCTACCCCATATGCATCATCATATGCAAGAGAAGAAAAATTTACTCTGTGCCTTTGGAAAACAGGTTGGACTAAGAGTTAGCCAGAAGGAGTCATGACCCTAAATATTGAGGCACCAGCATCAGTCAAGATCAATGGCCATGACTTTCCTACCACAGAGAGCTTTATATGCTTGGGTAGTATCATCAGACAAGATGGAGGTGTCAGAATCGATATTCACAGCAGACTCAGTAAAGCAAGATGTGTCTTCATGAGTCTGAGTGCTGTATGGAAGTCATCACAGTACAACATCTGCACCAAACTGAAGTTTTATCAGAGCTGTGTCTTATCAACATTATTATATGGACCAGAACACTGGTGGATGACAGCGTATGACCTCAGTAAATTGTTGACTTTCACATAAGAAGCCTTTGGAGGATCCTCTGTATTTTTTGGTGAAGAATAATTTCATATCAGGACCTGCTTACATGATGCAAGCAAGATGACATGGCCACCATCATTATGAAAAGACGCTGGTAGCTGGATTGGGCGTATGCTCAAGAAAGATGGAAGTTCCATCACAAAGACTGCTGTGCACTAAACTCCTGAAGGGAAGTCGAAATGAGGACAACCCAAGACAACATTGCACTGGACTGCTGACGTAGAAATGGAGAGCATGAATTATACTTGGGACACTACTGAGAGGACCTTTGTTGCTGCCCTACATGCCAGTAGGCATAAAGGACAATGATGATGACGACGACAACAATGAATGTCTTAAACTGAGACCACGGAACACCATTTTTTTTTTAAATGCAGACCACCTATGGAAATTTTCTTAAAAAAACAAACCTGTTGCTAGACCATCCCCTCCAAAAAACAAAATAGCAATATAAACAGAAAAACAAAATGAAGTGATCAGGTATCACAGCAATGAAGTAGAAACATTGTATCTGGTTTTAATAACAGAAAATATATGCCATCAGCATATGGTATCAAAAAAGTGTCACACACTCCTGGCACACCTGCAAGTTGTTCATGGAACACTGGCATACCACAGAATAGTTTAAGAAACACTGCTCAGGAGGACTGGGCCAGAGAAGAGGAGAGACTGTTGGAAGGGCAGAAAGATATCCCCCTGGTGTAGGGGTGGGGTTGAAGGGGTTGTCAGTTAGTCAACTCTGATAGCATAGGTACATCCCTGGGTGTGCAAATTCTTTGGCCAAGTAAGTCAGTACCAAAAAGTGTAGACCCACACTTGTGGGTGGAATTAGCAAATGGCTGTCTTCATGCTTCAGTGCCAGAATCACCTGTGGATTCTTCTTCCTACACGCTTTACCCTCAAGCCTGGGTTGTATGTGGATTTTTATTTTGATCTGCCAGAACTAGTACTTAAGGTTTACATGTAAAACCCTTGTTTGCCTGCCCTCAATGGGCTTGGAAAAGGAATCTCTCTCTTATGGATAATCACTGATGAAGATCTAGCCTCACACCCGAGTGTCCCTCAACTTTAATGGGAAGCCCAGGAGGGCTTAGAAATGGAAGGTGCTGCTCCTAAACATGTGCTTATAAGGGCACTAATCATTTGTTGAGATCAACATACAGGGGTCTCTCTCTGGCTGGATTGGAAAGGGGCCTCACACTCTTCATCAAGCAGTACTAAGGCAAAGTTTGCAGGCTTTGCAAGTTCACAGTGCAAATGAGACAACTGCTGTACTTAGCAGAAATGTGCATCTCACCCAGAGAGGCAGCCCTACTTTTCGTCACTCATGGAAAGAGTTCTACGGTGCAAGATGCAGGTTTTGGAGCTGGGAACTCTGGGCATAATTCCAGACAATGGGGAAGGAGTCTCCAGTCTGGTGAAACAAACTATACTGCTAATTGCACTAAACTAAAATAAGCTATGTTGTTTTATTTATAGCTTTTCTGAAAAACTGAATAAAGAGAATACTGGATTCCAACTCAGGCTGCGTGGTGGTAAGAAGGAATTAAGGTGATGTCTACCCATGCTGCCTCTTAGATACTCTCAATTGGGAGCACGAGATCTGCTGTGCACATCCAGGCCAATGGACACAACTTGTTAAAATCTCTGGGCTGAGGTGCACGCATATCCACATATGGAATACGCATATGGAGCAGCACTCAAAGAATCACCAGTTAGTCAAATATTTTCTTCATTCAGCAAAACTGAGGAGGATTTTGCTGTACTGTACCTTTATTCTGAGAATAGGATGTCGATGTCTCACCAATAATTAGAATAGTCCCTGGACTCTGTGGCAACTAGTTTTCAAAAATGCTTAGTGAGGACTTATTTTATGTAGAGTTTTTGGCATGTACTGAAACTGGAGGTCCGTGGGTCTCTCAGAGCTCACTTGGAACAAGGGCTGATCACTGTCGGGGTGGGGGGGTAAACCAGTGCGACATTGACTCGTTCGCTGCCATTCCTGGGACAGATGACCTCCGTCACTCCTTCTGGTCTAGGCTGACTCAGCAATTCTCCTGAGAGCGAAAGAGAAAAACACACACATTGAGCTTCACATACATTTTCATAACACAGGTTATTTCACAAAGACCAATAATGGAGGCATCTAAGACCAATGCCACAAAATGTTTTATGTAGAATTTTATTTTTCAACACAACAAAATTCTCATCTGCATAACCATGGTGATGATTATAGCTGGAAGACACACTGCTTTAGACAAAGGGAACACCTGCCATTATTCCCATTCTCCTAACCTACATCCCTACACACTTACTCCAAATCAAATTCAAGTGAGTCTCTACAGTCCAAGAGACAAGGACTGAAGATTAGGTGTTCCTAATTAGGATTCCAGGACAGATGGGATCTGAAATTTACCTTACAAGAAAGCTCTGCATACACAACATGAACTGTAGGTGTCAGTAAAACAGCTGCAGATCAGTGGAGAGAGCTACAGACAGCCCCTAGTATTTGTGTCTATGCAGTACAGTGATTGGCACTCATACATACACCCCTTAGAGCAGCAATTCCCAACATGGGTGTCTACGAGGGTATTGCAGTGAGTCAGTGAAAAAAATAAAATAAAAATGATCATAGAAAATAGAATTGACTTTGTTGGGGAGACCCGCAAATAGTTTGGGGCTGTGTGAGATTTAGAGTCTGCACTAGTCAAAGGGTTGGGAACCATTGCCTTAGAGAGATTACCCTACCATAACATAAGTCAGAACAAATCTGTCTAGATGGATTCTATGACTACCGAGAGGAGACTATTTCTTTGCATAAACCAAAAGTGGTCAAATCTGGGACTCATCTTTTCCAGGCTACAGCTCTCTAGCTTAGAGATCATGTTCCATCAGACTGCAAGCTCTTTGTTGGCTGGAATACAGTAGTCCGCCAAGATACACGCAACCCTCATGTGCCTCAAATTTCATATAAGTTGCGGGGGCTTGGGCAGTAGCTTGGGAGGGGAGCAGGGGGGTTAAGCCTGGGGTGGGTTAGGGCCACAGAAAGGGAGGGGGGTGGAGTTGAGACACGGTGTAGGGGGATTGGAGCTGAGGCACAGGGATTGGGGCAGGGTGCTGAGCTGGGTGGGGTGTTGGAGGTGGGTCTGCAGGGGTGGTGGGCATGGGATAGTAGCTGAGCCCCACGCACGGGTTGGAAGCGGAGGCCCCAGTGCAGAGGGGGTGGTGGGGAGTGAGCTGGGGCCATGGGGGGGTTGAGCCTGGTGCGGGGGAAGGAAGGGAGTTTTAGCCCCCCTACTTGTCTGCAGCAGCAGGCAAGCTAGGAGGGCTAAAAAACTCTTCTCCCTACCTTCCCAGAGCAGCGCTGCTGTCAAGTTGACAGCAGTGCCACTCTGGGAAGGGGGTTTTAGCCTGCCTGGCTGCCCACAGTGACAGGCAGATAGGCGAGCTAAAAGCCTTCTCCCTATCTTCTCAGAGCGGTGCCTAGAGCCACTCGGAAGGCATGGGGAAGTGGCTCTTAACCTGCCTAGTTGCTCGCTGCTGCGGGAAGCTAGGCAGGCTCAGAGCCCAGCAGCTTCACATTGTGTGAAACTTGCATTAAAGTGGGTTTCATGCACCATGAAGATGCGTAAAGTGAGGGTTTACTGTACTTATCTTACATTCTCATTTATGCTTTGTGCCAAATCCTACTCTTAATAGCTCCTGCAATTCTGTGCAGACAGCAACAATTCTAGGGGAACATTCCATGGCAGAATATGGACTTCTTGTTTGGAACTTTTGCACTACATACCCATCTTCTGCATTGATCTTTAGAGAACTAAGCATAGCAAATAAAAGAGGATTCTGCAGCTGCCTGATACTTGACAGTGGTGGTGCATATCTAGAGCTGACCCACATTCCTGGGCTCACTTTGTGACTATGCCTTGGGTCAGACCCGCTCATGCATTTGATAAAAAGCCACTCCAGATTAGTCAGTTGCTGAGATCCAAAGTCACAAAGGATGGCCCTGCCCTGTTTTTCTATAACCATGTTAGAATGCCTAACCTAAGGCTTTTCTCTGAAACCAGATAGAAAGAGCAACAGCCAGTAATTGATAGCAGGCTCTCTCCTCACTTCCTTCCCCCCCACCCCCCAACAAAATCCTAAAATCCTACACAGCCTGAGCAGCCCTCCTCTTCCTGGAAGAAAGAAAGAAAGGAAAAAAAAAAAAAAAAAACCAGAAAAATCCATGAGGGGTTTTCCCTTCTCCCATGTTCCAGTTCCAAATCTGCCATTTGTCTGTTTTTTTTCTGTTGTTTTGTTTTTTAAATGCTAAGTTGTACAAATATAAATCCCCCAAAGAAAAGGAAAGAATTCCATTTTCTGGTTAAACTTGCTGATGGATTAGACAACTTTGTGGGACACCAGTGTCAGGAGTGGGTCACAGAATGAATATGCTCCTCCTCTCTCAAAGTACAAGAAATCTAGACTTTCTGTCTGAAATGTTTAGCCAATCACTCTGTATTTTGATGGTGTATTTTTTCAGCAGCATGTCACAAACTCCTTATTGAAAATCTCTCTTTCCTTCCAGGGTCATACTGCAACCAACACATACATAAAATTTAAAAAAAAAATATTTTTGTATTAACAGAACAGCTTTTCTTTTAACATTAATATACAGAGAGTAAAACTAAAGCTTTGACTCCAAGGACAATTGGGTAAAATACTGTCTCAGCAGTGAGGATTAATTAGATTTGATATAAATTTAAAAATAATCAATTTCTAGAAGTTAATTTAATTTTTTACTCTGGGCAGAAGAAGGAGGAAATTCAGATCACATTTTCAAAAGCAGAGAAAAGACTTAGAAGAGTACATACTATTTTAAAATACAATACATTCTTTCATATCCAGCATTTTATCATCCAGAACTCTCAATTGGCATCGTAACCATAAGTAAATTTTAATTACTTTTTCCATAAATACAGTATAGTGAAGGTAAACACAAATAAATACAGCAATTACAGTATCAGTTTACAGTGTACAATACTACTGTTGGTAAATAAGTACTCTGCATAAATTTTAGTTTGTTTCTTAATATCTAATCTTGTTTTTCTTCAGTGTTATGCATTGCTAGGTATACCTCTCTATTATTCAGAATATTTGAATATCCAGCTACCTCTGGATATGTAAGAGTTTACTGGAGAACATAGGTATTTACAAGCCTAAGTGTCACTGAGAGCCAAAAATCACTGTTGCAAATGGGATTTAAGTGCTTTTGGAAAATTATTCTTTTTGCACACAGAAGATGGACAATACAGTAGACTCCCTGACTTACTCATAGGTTGCATTCCTGGGCAACCATATGTAAGTCAAATTTCATTAAGTTGGGACGTTGAGGGAAGGGCCCTGCTGCCTTTGGGTCCACCAGTCCTGGTTATGCCTGACTCTCGGTGAGCCCAGAGCCAGGTGCGGCAGCACTGGTCACTTTCCTGGCTCCCAAGAGTGGCAGGGAGCCAGAAACCAGGCAACACCCTGGCTCCCGGTTCCCTGCCGCTTCCAGGAGCTGGGAAACTGACCAGCACTGCTCCTCCCGCAAGCAGAGGGGAGCTAATCTGGCAGTTTTACCTGATTGTCCTTAAAATCTGGATAAAGGAGAAGACACCTAGCAAAATGAGACACACCCTGGTTGTCACCCTTTTCAAGAATGGGCATTAAAGTGGACTGTCGAAATCATCATGGTATCTCTCTCCTTGCCATTGCAAGCAAAGTTCTGGCACAGATCCTTTCAACTCACCTTCTGCCCCCTCTGAAGAAATTCTACTGGAGTCACAGAGTGGTTTCCGACCATGTTGTGGAACTGCAGCTATGAGCTCTATAGCACGGTAGCTGCATTAAAAGCATCAGGAATAAAACAGATCACTGTATATGACGTTCATTGAGCTAACTAAAGCCTTTGATTATCACCCCAACCATGTTTGCAGTTTTTAGTGCAGTCATTCTTTACCTAATTCCTGGGAAGCTCCCAGCTGGTGTTGAAATCATTCATAGAACAGATGAGAAGCTGCTCAGGCTTAGCAAGCTGAAAACTCATGCTGATGACAACACTTTTTGTCCTCTCTGAGAGAGATCTTCAAAGTATCCTGAAAGTGTTTGCTGATGCTTACACAAGTCTTTGTTTTACCCTCAACATCAAGAAATCCAAAGTGTTCTATCAGCTCTCTCCAAATGAGGTACCACACACTCCATCTATTAAAATCAGTGGAGAGGTAATTGAGAATGTCAACCGTTTCCTGTACCTTGAAAGTCGTCTCTCACCCAAGGCAGACTTTGATGCCAAAATCCAACACCATCTGAGCTATGCCAATGCAGCCTTTGCTCATTTACAGCACAAGGCTTTTGAAGATCTCAACATTCAGACAGCAACGAAGGGTCCTGTGGCACCTTATAGACTAATAGAAAAGTTTTGAGCATGAGCTTTCATGAGCACAGACTCACTTCATCAGATGCTGGTCATGAGCAACACGAGCTCATGCTCAAAACTTTTCTGTTAGTCTATAAGGTGCCACAGGACCCTTCGTTGCTGTTACAGATCCAGACTAAACACGGCTACCCCTCCGATACTTGACAACATTCAGACAGACACCAAGCTTCTTTTCTATCAAGCCATTATTCTGCAAACTTTGTTGTATGGGTCTGAAACCTGGACAACCTACAGACAGCATTTGAAGTCCTTGAGAGCATCACCACTAGTGCCTCTGCAAGATCTTGAAGATCAAATGAGAAGATAGATGCACCAACATTAGTGTTCTGGAAGAGGCAAAGACTATCAGTATCAAAGCAATGATCACATCAGCAACTCCACTGGACTGGTCATGTTGTCCAGAAGCCAGATCATCACCTCCCAAAACAGGTCCTGTTTATTTTGTACGAAAGATGGGTACTGCAACATAGGAGGGCAACAAAAGCATTATAAGGCCTTGCTGAAGGATCATTTGAAGTGCTATATTGATACTGACACTTGGAAGACACTTGTCCAGGATCACTCAAAATGGAGAGAAGTCCTATGTGAAGGCCCCCTGCATTTTGAACTTGCCCCCAGACAAGCTAAGGAGGACAAGAGGCACAGGAGGAAGGACAGACTGGTTTTCAGTCATGGTCAACGGCTCCCTACTGTACCTGAAAACATCTGTCCTGTAACAGAATTTGTGGTTCAAGGATAGGCCTTTAAGCCATTTGAGGGTCCACAACTCCTATGGAAGATAATCATACTTGGCAATGAGTGATTGTCATCATTATCAAATCTCTTGGGCTACAGCAAGGTATGTATGATCCTTCTTAGCCATTTAGAGAAAAGATAGGATGAGCCCACTGCAGTACTGCACAGAGAAGTGAAAGACTGAACTCTTCTTAGGCTGTGTCTTCACTTGCCCCCACCTTCAAAGGGGGCATGGTAATCAGGACCACAGGAGATTACTAATAAAGTGCTACGGTGAATACGCAACACTTCATTAAGCTAATTTTCCCCCGTGATGACTTCGAAGCTTCATACCCGGAGTAAAGGGATTCTGAAGTAATGCGGACACTTTGAAGTGCCTGTGGCTACACGCATGCCAGCATTTCGAAGTTTGAAGCTTCAAAGTTGCCACGGGTGAAAATTAGCCTAATGAAGTGCTTCATATTCACTGCAGCACTTCATTAGTAATCTCCTGTGGCCCTGATTAGAATGCCCCCTTCGAAGTTGGGGACAAGCATAGAGACAGCCTCAGTGTCTGGAATGCCAGCATGAATAGTACCTTTCCGAGGCAACTGCCAGAAACTAAGAAAAGAACACTGAAAACTGTGCATAGATGCCCTCTTCACAAGACGCAAGTCTGAAAGTTTGTTTCTTTTAGGCTACTAGGAATTACAGATTCCTGAAAGGACACTGTTCTATCCAGACCTAAAAGAGTTTTCATTTTTTCTAAGATACGTTCAACTCTAACACACTACAGACTGCAGCCCATGATTACTCTCCAAGGTAAAAATAATAGTAATAAAAAAACCCCACAAAACAAAACCCTGAGAACATAAGATCATGACCCGCTCAGAACAGTTAAAAAGGAGCTTAGTGATCTTATTTATTGAGAGCTGACAAATTTGAGGTCCATTTTATAGCAAGCTGTATACTTGGCTTCACAAGTATATCTGAATCTGACACAACACTCATTGGATTTTCCTAATTCCACTAGGACATGTAAGTGACACAAGTGGAGGGCTTTTACTTCCCAGGAGGACCTCCTGATCAGTTGAGAAGGGCCCGGTAAGCAGTGGAAGTTTCAGTAATGTGCTACGAGAAGTCCTGTGGCACCTTAAAGACTAACAGATTTTTTTGGAGCATAAGCTTTCATGTGCAAAGACCCATTTCATCAGATGTATGCAGTGGAGATTCCAGAGGCAGGTCTAAATAGACTCATGAAAAGAAGGGAGTACCACTTCATGCATCTGACAAAGTGGGTCTTTGCCAATGAAAACTTATGCTCCAAAAAAATCTGTTAGTCTATAAGGTTCCACAGGACTTCTCGTTGTTTTTGCAGATACAGACTAACACAGCTACCCCTCTGACACTTGTCAGTAACGTGCTAGAAAGTATTGTCCTCCCATAATCTGGCAAATTCTCTTGTCTAGTACTGGTCAGGCCCTGAGGGGTGCAAGACGAGAGGTTCAACCTGTATTATCACCCCACTTCGTCACTGTGGAAATTGAGACTTCTCTTCTCAATGACGTGGTTGTGAATACAGAGCAGACGCACTGAAATACGTGTGGTTACACTACATGTACCTCATCATGATGCAGGGCAGCATTTAGTCCAGATGGGTCAACTCTCCTGTTCATACCAGCAAGACTCCACATCCAACCATTTACTACTATTGCTATACAGCTCCTATCACAGATACATAAAGGTAGCAGATTTCCACAAGAGCTTGGTACCAGGCAGTTCCCAGAGTAATTCTCTGGTCTGGTGTCTTTTGTTAAACAAAAAAAAAAAACTTTCTTCCTTTGCCTGTGTGTTTTAATTTCATAAATAAGCTGCTGATCTTGTATTACAAGAAAAAGTAAATAGCTGCATTCCATTTGTCCTCTAATACCACCATTTATTTTAAATAGCTTATACAATATCTCCTTCTATTTGTCCCCTTTTGAAAGGGAACAGGCTTAATCTTTTAAATCTCTTTCTATGCCGAATCCCTAAACCCCAGTGTTTCCAATCAGTTCACTGTCCCTCTCTGCACATTTCCATTTCTGACATCTCTTTTGAGAGAAAGTGACTAAAATCAAGCTTTGCAGTCATAGCCATCATTTAGGATGTCATTTTTATATTTTCTGCATTATGATGTATTATCTTGAAGTTACAAGGTATCATCTTACTCACTTTTGACTGATTTAAAAAACAACCCCAAAACTTGACCATTTTTCAGTCTGCTGACGCAGAAGCTGTTTTTAGATCAATGTTATATAATTATAGGCAGCAGCTAAGCTACTTGCTCTTCAGTTCCTTGAGAATTAATTTTCAGATAAACGCCATCTGTTATGGGTCACAAAGCAACTTTTTATCATTTGCTTCAAGATCTCCATCTCTAACAGCATCTCATCCGCATTAGCAGAAGAATAACCTCCCTCCTTTCTTCTTTCAGACTCATCATCATTAAAATCTGCACATGGGGCAAACTCATGAAACTTCCAATACAGACAGTTTATTGACTGGATAAGAGACTCATGACCCTTTAGAAAGCAGGATGTAAATACAGAAAAAGGAAAAAAGTCAAACCACCTAGTGTCAGAAATTAGATTCAGCTACTGAGGCTACCTAAGCATGCTATGATCAAGTCCCAGAAGGTATGCACATGCTAAGCAAAAAGACAGAAAACTGAAAGGCAAGAGAAAAAAAAAAACCAGTATCATTAAATGGTTAAAATCAAAAGATCACGACACAAACAAAACACGCCCAGAACCTAGACATACAGCCCAAATGAAATCAAGAAAAACAGCCTTAGCAAAGGTAGGCAAAATGCCAGATGGAAATTAGGAAGAGTGAAATGGAAGAGCATAGAGCCAAAAGGGATAAAAATGAATGCGGAATACTCTCACTGAATCAGAACCAGCAGCCTGAGAACGAACTAGTAGGCCTGCTGGACCACTGCAGAGTGGCAAGAGCAGTTGAAGGGGTCTGGCCACCACAAAGAAACTGCATGAGATTTCTGAACCACAGAAAAGACTGCAGTTATAATTGACCCTGGACCAACTCCTTCCAAGCAGTACTGGTAAGATACTGTCAGACATGTTGAGAGGGGACTGAACACATTGATTAAATGCCATCCGGTCTTGGGGAGTCTGCATTAAAAATTCTGAACAATCTTAACAAAGGGGCTAAGCTACCAACAAAAATATGCAGTCTTAATTAAAATGATAGACTGTATCAGAAGTAGCAAATGTCCCTATCTATGTAGGAGACACTATCAGTGACCCTAGGACTTACAGGCTAGTCTTCATGAGCCAGTGCACTGGTGGAAATAATTAAATTAAAATGATAAAGCAGCTACATGGATGGGCCAGGATAGGATCTAACTAGCCAGCCACTACAAAGGACAGTATTACCACTACTAGTATTCATGGGCTAAGTGGCAAGGTAATATCACTAAACAGAAACAGCCCCAGTAAGAAAAGTGGGAGTAGGAATCAGTGGTCAGATAATCAACAGGAATCATTTACTATATTTATCTTAAAAACAGGAGTAAGCAAGGAAGTGACAAAGTTTGCAGGTGACAATTCCCTAGATTAGTAAAACGGAAAAAACTTCCTAACCACGGAAGATGAACAAGTAACGTAATACATGTATAACAGGCTCTTGAGGTAGTTCTTCTGCATCAGAAGTGAGGCACCTTGGTGCAGCAGAAAGGAAGCACTTGAAATATTGCTGCTGACAGAGCTGCACATAGGACAGGGAGAGTCTGGCATCTGTCAACAGTACATTATAAAAATCATAGATTTTATACATATTTTTACATATATTAAAGCGAGAGAAACTGTACTGTATAGATGACTTCACCTTTGCCACACTATGTAAACCTTTTCAAAGCCAAGCCTCAAGCCCTCAACAATGCTGTACCGAACGCTTGAGTTTTGCAAAGCGACAAAAGCTCTGTTCCAACAGTGATTTCACTGAAAGAACTGGCAGACAACACTAAATCAAAGATCACATGAACAATAAACACAGCAACTGTCTGCTCTGACCAAAGGCTATTTATTCAACATTACTTCTTCAGCCTAAAGAATTTTATCATACTGTTCTGTTAAATTTCTAACAATGGCATGATCATGCCTTGTTTGAGAAAATGTTCTTAATGTTATATGTATTCCAAGTGCCTTCAGAAAAATTAAGCACAATGAGTTGGGCTCTCCAGAAGACAGCCTTCTGCTGGGAGAGAAATAAGTAATTTACTTTATTACGGCCAAGGAAAAAGTTAAGAACAATCGGTACTTTGAAAAGAAGAAGGTGATTTTGGTAGATTTCTGGAAGAAGAGGAAAAAAAATACACTTTTTTCCCTCTCACAGAAAGTCTTTCAAATATTAATCAAAAATACAAAAAATGATCTAGAACCAAAAATCCTTCAGTACTTGTATGGGTTCAGAGCCTTCTGAAGTGAATACACTCTTCTCCCACCTCCTGAGGGTAATTTGTTCCTGAAAAACCCCTCTTAGGGTAAATTCTTGTAAGTCGAAAACGTAATTACCATAAATTTCAATGGGAGAAAATTTTATGCGTTCCTGAGCCCCAATATTTATACCCATTTATGCTAAAACACCAAATCCCATTAAAATGAACAAAATTATGTCAATAGTTAATATTAGTTATCATAACGCAACCCAACAAGGCATTTTCCCTTCATTAATTACTCTATAATATGGCTGTTTACCTGTTCTTGTTAAACACTTTTGTAGCTATTATACACCGTACACTTAAGACTATGCTCACAAACAAAACACACATATAATACTCAATGTTTATGTAATTTAGCTTCAATGCAAAAAAGATTAGAACAGTAAAGACACAAGAAATCAATGAAAACAATGCAAATGATATCACACAGCAAACAAGTTGACATTGTGTGGAAAGGTGAGAAGATGAGGTGAGGGAGACTGCGAGGAGAGTCACTGTTGTTTGTTAGTTGGTGATGGTGGCACTGGTGAGAATGGAGTAAAAACTGAAGGCAAAGGTGAGGAGGATCAAGAGTGGCTGAGTTCTTCGCGCTCCATAATTTCTGGATCGTCAACATTGTCGTCTTCTTCCTCTTCCATTGCAATGGGAGGACGAGAGAAGCCAGAGGTTGAAGGTTGAGGCTTGGAAGCAGCAGCAGCAGCAGGAGTGGCTGGATGAAAAAAAACGATAAAATACTTGTCTGCTTGCCTTCTTGCACCTTTCTATCATACAGTTGTTTGTAACATTCAATCGATTCTCTCATGAGAATTTTAGCTTTCCAAGCTCTTTCAAAATTGCCGTCATTTTCGTCCACCAAAGCACAAGCACTATCGATAATGGAGAACAAATTGTGTAACTGTTTCATGCCAAATTCTTTTACTGGTTCTTCCTCTTTGTCGAATTTCCCTTCTTTCAAAATGTTCAGCCTCCTCCTTCAAACACTCTTCTTCTCATTGAATTAGCTCATCATCCATCAGGTCTTCAGAGTGAGATTCCAACACCTCTCGCACATCTTCATTGTCGACCTCGTCAACACCTGCTTTTGCTGCCAGCTGTACAATGTCATCACAGATCGTCATCTTCATGATTCAAAACCTTGAAAGTCATGCACAGCCTCAGGAAGAAGTTTTTTTTCCCCGACAGCATTCATAGTGTTCGCTGTCACTTTGTCCCAAGCAGTTGCTATATTTTCAATGGCCATTTGTATGTTGTAATTTTCCATAATTCCGTGACTGTCACCTTGTCCAAACCATCAATGAGATACTTCATCACAAGCTGCACATAGTAAGCCTTCAATGTAGCAATGACACCTTGGTCCATCGGCTGTAGCAAAGATGTTGTGTTCGGAGGCAAAAATGCAACCTGAACATTGCTACCATAATCAACAGTTGTTGTTGGATGGCCTGCAGCATTGTCAATGATTAAAAGTGCTTTGTTGTCTAGGTTATTTTCTTTGCAATATTTTTCAACCAAGGGACAAAAGTAACTCTGCACGTAGTCTAGAAACACTTGTTGAGTCACCCATGCACTTCTATTTGAATGCCAAATCACTGGAAGGCTTATCTTATTGATACCTTTCAAAGCCCATGGATTTTCTGAACGGTATACGAGCAAAGGTTTGAGCTTTATGGCACCCTCACCATTGCCACCAAGCAACAACGTTAACCTGTCTTTAGAGGCCCTATATCCTTTGGCTTGCTTTTCATCTTTGGAGATGTAGGTACGAGACATCATTTGCTTCCAAAACAAGCCAGTCTCGTCCGTATTGAAAATCTGCTTGTTAGCGTAGCCACCTTCTTGGATAATTTTCTTCTGCTTTTCAGGAAAAGCACTGCCTGCTGCAAGATCAGCGGATGCTGCCTCGCCTGTAACCTCAAAGCTATGCAAGAGTCCCCTCTTCCTGAAGCGGTCGAACCGTCCATTACTGCCTTTAAAGTTCAAATCCTTGGCCGTCTCATCACCCTCCTCAATTGCCTGTGCCTTCAATAGCTCAAACAATGATAGTGCCTTTTCTTTTATGAGAAGAAAGAAAAGTCATGTGGCGTTTTGCCGAATCCTCTATCCATTGCAACAAAAGTTTCTCAAGTTTCTGTATAATGGGGTGCCTACTCGAAGACAACGTTATTAAACTTGCACCACCAACAGCAGTCTCAGCAGTTTTCAATATTTTTTCCTTTTGCATGTAGATAGTACACAGTAGACAAAGATAAATGGAGTGCCTGCATCACATCTTTGTTACGCCGTCCTTCATCAATACTCTTTATCACATCCAATTTTACACTTAAAGGTATGGCTTTTCTGTCTTTTTTTTGGCTTTTCTAGCTCCTTACTTAGTTTTTTTAGCACTTTCTTCATTTTAGGGTCATGATGCATGAGATTATCACTGCTATAAACTAGCAAACCACGAGTACTCCGAGAGGAGAACTCAACACAACACGCACCAACTATACAAGTGTGAAGATGACCTCATGGTGGCTCTCATCTCACGGTGCTCAGCTGCTAAAGTCAAATTCTCATAACCCGAACGGGTGTATCTCAGGGTATGACTGTACCCAGCAGCAGTGGACCACTCATGTAATGAATGTTTTGCCTGCACAATCACAACATCACTGATGCAAATTGTTAAGAGAAAAAAGTACAAATAAAGGATAATGATTGCAAAACATCAGTTTTTATGAAGACATGAGAACCAATTTCAGCACATCAGTGGATTTAAACCAGACTGGCCTAATAGGCTTTAAGACAGCCATACCTTACATTACTATTTTTCCTTTTATATGACTGTCGTGAAAAATTTGAAGTAGCTGCTAGAAAAGAAGCAGAATGAAAGAACTAATTCCATTCCAACTTCCTATATAGCACAGGTCACAGGCCTTCTCCAAAATAATTCCTAGAGCAGATATTTTTAAAAAAAAATGCATTCTTAAATGCAATTCCATGCAAACTGTTGCCAATGACACATATATTGATGACAAGTTGCTAATTGCACTAGTAATAGGTAGTCCGTCACGTCCAACGATGACGTCTTGAGCTTGTACAGGCTCATTGGTTGTGAACTTGCATGTGGCTGAGGACTCCAAGCTTTGAATGGCATGGGCATTCACAGTGGGGGCAAGGCAACTGTCCTGGCTCTGTTGGTGCGGCTGCTGTTGTTGCTTTCTTCCTCTCACAAGTATCGATAAGGCGTACATGTTACTGCTCTTCAAAGTTGTAATACGCATGTTGTACGAGAGCATGCCAGCCTGTTCAGTCTTTTGCATGCTGCTCTAACTGATCTGGTTTTAAACCAGCATGAGCAATGTTGGTCTTCATGCAGTCTTCATATCTCTTGTGAGGATCTACCTTGATTCCTTTTGCCTTGGGAGAGTTCACTGTAGAGGAGTTGCTTAGGGATTCCCGACTCCTCCATTCATATGACGTGCCCTATCCAGCAAAGCTGGGCTTTCAGAATCATGGCTTCAATGCTTGAGCTTCCTGCTCTGTCCAGGACTTCCAGGTTTGTGACTCTGTCCTGCCATTGAATGTACAGTATTGATCTCAGGCTGTGTGTATGGAAGCGCTCCAACAGTTTTATACGTTTTCTGTACAAGGTCCACATTTCACAGCCCTACAGGAGACTGGTCAGGACTACAGCCTTGTACACTTTCAGTTTAGTAGACTGTTGGATATTGTGCTGATTCAACACTTGCGCTCTCAGACATCCTAGTGCCTGGCTGTCCTGGCAGATTCTGGCATTGATTTCTTTGTCAAGGGAGCTATCATTGGCTATCACAGTGCCAAGGTACTTGAACTCCTCTACTGTTTTTAACTCGGTTCCTTCAATAAAGATTGAAGCGGGGAGAGCAGCAGATCCTGGAGCAGGTTGAAACAGTACCTTGGTCTTTCCTAGGCTGATGGTCAAACCAAAGAGGCGAGTGGCATCAGCAAACTTGTTGACGATGAGCTGGAGATCAGATTCCTTGTGTGCCATATGTGCACAGTCATCAGCATAAAGGGCTTCAAGGATGAGCCTCTCAAGCGTCTTGGTTTTGGCATTCCGATAATGAAGGTCGAAAAGTGACCCATCAAATCTATATTTTATGTAGACTCCATGGTCCAGGTCTCTAACTGCGAGGCTGAGGACGCATGTGAAAAAGAGTTTGAATAACACTGTGGCCAGCACGCACCCTTGCTTCACACCATTGGATATCTCAAATGGATCTGAGGACTTGACATTTGAAAGAATAAAGCCAGTCATGTCATCATGGAACAGGCATATGAGGTTAATGAATCTTCTCGGGCAGCCGAGTTTTGACAGGGTAATCCACAGGGCTTCTCTGCTGATGGGGTCAAACGTCTTGGTGAGGGCAGGTCTATAAAGACAGCGTACAGATCCAAGTTCTGCTCTATCCACTTTTCCTGGACCTGACGAACAGCAAAGATCATGTCAATGGTGCTGCGGCCTGGTCCAAAACCACATTGTGCCTCTGGTAGGTTCTCCTCTGAGATGCTGGTGATCAGATGGTTCAGGGTGACTCGAGCCAAGATCTTCCTAGTAGTACAGAGAAGGGAGATGCCCCAGTAATTTCCACAGTCAGCTTTGTTGCTCTTGTTCTTGAAGAGCGAGATGATTGTGGCGTCCTTAGAGTCCTTGGGCATGTCGTCTTCTTCCCAGATGCTGATCAAGATGTTGTTAAAGGTTTCAAGTGATACTGGTCCCGCTGCTTTGAAAATTTCAGCAGGGATACTGGCTAATTGCACTAAGCCTACTGAAATGTACCCTAACAATGTATAGCTATGTCTACACGACAAGATACATTCAAATTTATATCAGTTTTCTAATTCTGGAATTTATACATTTGAATTTGACCATCCTCACTTCCCAACTGCTCCTCAAAGTCGAGTAATTGCTGCCACACACAGAAGGTATCCCACAGTTCCCTCATCCCTGCAGCATTCTGGGTATGCTTGTTGGCCATGACATCATCTTCCCACATTGCATTTTCCTTATTCCCCTCCCAAACCCTGAAAATATGCTGACCCCTGGAAATAATGCAGGAACCCTCAAAGTTAGAAAAAAAGAGGATAGAAAAGTCTAGGAAAAAACAATTTTTGATTTCCCCCACATTACATTGCCAACACACGTGCAGCGACTGTATTCTCAACTGGCCATCCACTTGTTTCAATTCCCATCATTGCATGCATGTGATCCCTGAAAATAATGCAGGGGCCCAGACTGTTTTTTAAAGTGAGAAGAAAGAGGATAGGAAAGCATAAGAAAAAATATTTTTTGGTTTCCCCCTTCACTATATTGATATCGGGGAATCTTTGGTTTTTTGATGCACTAAAAGGCTTCCGTGCAACAACTGTGTTCTCAACTGGCCATCCACTGAGTATTTCACCTCCCAAGATTGCATGTGATCCCTGAAAATAATACAGGGGCCTGGACTATTTTTTTTTTTTTAAAGTGAAAAGAAAAAGGATAGAAAAAGTGTAAGAAAAAAAAGCAGGAGCTGAGGACCCAGCGGACATGGCCCCTTCATGGGGAAATCACCTCCCCCAAGCTCATGAGACTCCCTGCCCCAATGGCAGCAAACCCCATTATGGGCTTTTCCCTGGCAGCAGCAAAGGTCCCCATGTGTCTTAGCTGCTGGGGGGGACCTTTCCCCAGCGGCCGCAAGCCCCTTAGCCACCGGAGGAGACTTTTCCCTGGCAGCAGCAAGGCCCGGTATAGGTGAATGGGGAGGGGGTTTCAGTGGAGGGCCAGTTGAGGTGGTCCTTCCCCATGGCAGCAGAAACCCCCCGAATTTCTTAGCTGCTGGGGGAGACTTTTCCCCAGTGGCAGCAAGCCCCAGTATGGGCGGGGGAGGGGCATTCAGTGGGGGGCCAAGTTGAAGCAAAGCCACGGCAGCAAAGCCCCCAGTATCTTAACTATTGAGGGAGATTTCCCAATGGCAGCAGCAAAACCCGGAATATCTTTCTTGTCAAGGGAGACTTCCTTATGGCAGCAGCAAAGCCCCAAATATCTTTCCCACCCTTGGAGCCCTAAACGCGTGACTATCAGCATGGTCAGCACCCAACGGCAGACATGTCCCTTCACTGGATTGGGTTGGGGGTTACCCACATGATGTGGCTGAGTGCGGGAAAGATCCAGACTGTGTGGCACCTGTGGGGTCGGAAAGAGGGTTCGCACACAAATGTAAACCACTGAGAATTTTCTCGGCATGCACGACCCCCACCACAGTCTTGCTGACACATAGTATGGCAGGGCCTGGGCTGGTGCCAGGCAGCACAGAAAAATACAACAAGTGTACAGACAGAGCTGCAAACTCCCCACAGGGGCTATTTGAATGGGCAAATGTGCTCATAGCGCTAATAGCAAAGAACAAAAGAAAGACATTTCTCAGGCTCTCATACTAACATGAACCCACAGCTAAAAGGCTCGCTGCTCCCACTTGGAAATTCACAGTCTTACTGGTACGGGAGAGCAAAGGCCAGAGCGGAGCACTGAGGTGGCATTGTGGGCTATACACGGGACACCTCTGGAAGCTAATACATTTGATTTTAAGACAGGGCACTTCCACACTTGCCTTTAATCAAACTTTTGAATTTGAGCTTGACGCTATTCCTGTCAGGTAAATGAGATTTTGTAATCCCAAGATTAGTGCACCCTAAATCGAGCTAATGGTATTTACAGTGAAGACAGTCTACCGAGCTAACTGACAAATTCAAATTTATCTTGTAGTGTATGTTAACAGAGAGATAGCTGTGTTGGTCTGTATTATAACCAAACAAACCAGCAGTCATGTGATACACGACCACTAGAACTACAAGTTTTTAAACCAAGCAGACAATACAAGATTCTGATACAAGTGGTCAGAGACAGAGGAATCCCTATAGAACAGCGTCTCCAGCCAGTACACAAGACACATTAGCATATGGCATAAAACGCAACAGAGAACACATGAATGCATTCAATCTAATCCCTAAAGCAAAAATCTATGTGAACTTTACATCAACAAAATGAACAAACTCAGAAAAGTGTCTATTAACATTTATGTAACTGAAAACAAAGACCAATTCAAAGCAGTGTGTTCCTTTTACAGGTCACTTCCTGCACAAACAAATCCAGCAAGTCTAAAAAGTAATGCAATAAAGCCACAGAATTCTGTTTTGCTTCAGTAGCCAAACTAAAAGATCCATTAATTGAACATAGCATTATACTATCATCACTGAGCTAGTGGGCCTACAGCAACAGATGACTGTCTACAAGGCATGTCATGTCCTGCAACGCCAGGACCAAGACCAAGAAAATGTGTTGAATTAATAAACCAATTTTATATTGGTTAACCATGGTTCCTTAACAAAAGTACAATAATTGTAAGCTGTTTTAAACACTATTTCCCCCCACCCCCACTACAGGTTGAACTACTCTGGGCCAGCACCCTTGGGCCCTGACTGGTGCCGAACCAGAGAATTTACCAGACCACAGGATGTCAATATTGTCTAGCAGCACTACCAAACACTTCCACTGCTTACTGTGCTGTTAGAAGACATTCAGGGGTAAATTACAGCTAAATAACAGCACAAAACACAGAGGCTGGGGGCTGTAAACAACCTTTATGGGACAAAGGGAAACTTGGCCACACCCATGGTAACCAGACATCTGTCTAACCAAAATAATGACAAATTATGAATGTTGCCAGACAAGAGAGGTTCAACGGGTATAATTTATAATATAGGCCCATGAGAATTTCCTTTGATCACATGCAGACTTGTTGACTACTTACTGAAGTGTTGCTTGAGCATTTTGGGCTACCCAAATATTTTAAGGAAAGGGGCAGCAAGGAAGAGAGGGATATAAGAGTTGTTCAGTATCATTAGAAATTTTAAAAAATTCAAGAGAGTTATATGCATTAAAAATGCAGACTCTGTGCCAACATGAAAAAGAATACACCCCATTTCCAGCCTACCAATCTTCTTTGCTTCAAATACAAAGAAGTTTTATTGAACTACTGCTTTTCTATGTAGCTGTTTCAGAATTTCTACCCAGTCAATAAACCAACAGTATTATATGATATTAAGCTTATCACATACAGTAAACCCCTGATTTACACAAATTTGACTTGCGTGTTTCTTGCCTTAACATGAGTAAAATTTGTTGCTGGGACTCAACAGGAGCTACACCAGCAATTCCAGCCCTGGAGGATCCCAGCAGCCCAGGGGCTGGCCCAGTGCAGCGGTCTGCAGCTCTGGATCCAGGGTACCACTGGTCAGGGGAATCCCTGGCAGCAAAGGGGCTGTGCTCAGCTGGCTCTCAGCTGCCTTCCTGCCAAGGATTCCCCCAACCCCAGCAGCTCCCTGGGGGCTGGAGCTGGTGCCCCCAGGTTCCCCAGCTGGGGGGGCTGGGGACCAGACAGGCACAGTGGTACAGTTGCCACCCGGCTTTTCCCAGCTATGGGAACAGGCAGGGCAGACCGGTGCAGTGGCATGGCTTCCCACAGCTGGGGGAGTCGGGGGCAGACTGGGGCAGTGGCGCCGCTTCCCAGAGCCGGGGCAGCTGGAACCAGCAGTGGAGCACTGCTCCACCTGGCTCACAGCTTGCTTTGCTGCCAGAGTTCTCCAGCCCCGGCAGCTCCCCGGGGGTAAAGCTGGCAAAGCACTGCACTCTGGCCCGCTCCTGGCTGGAGCTGGCAGCCCTGCCCCTACCCTTGACTCATGCAAAATTCACATTACGCCTGGTCCCCCAGAACATAATTCGCGCACAAGTCAGGGATCCACTACACTCCAAACACCTTAAATATGTAATAACTAGAAGACTTACCTGGCATTGCTCAGGTCCTTAAGGGCAAGAGGCTGAGGACAGGACTCAGTGCAGGGGGTTGGAGAGGTTGGGGGGCTCAGGGCAAGAGGTAGGAAGCAGGTGGGAGCTGTTCCCCAGGGCCGGACCGGGGTGGCAGAGGTGGGCATGACTCAGTTGTCAGTGTTGCTCCTTGGGAACCAGGGCCTGATGAAATGCATCCTAGAATACTGGAGGAGGTATCTGAGCCATTAGCTATCATCTTTGGAAAATCATGGGAGACAGGAGAGATTCCAGAAGACTGGGAAAAGTCAAATATACTGCCCACCTACAAAAAGGGGAATGAGAAGGAAACGACAGACTGGTCAGTTTACCTTCTGTGCCAGGAAAGATAATGGAACAAGTAATTAACGAAATCATCTGCAAACACTTGGAAGGTGGTAAGCCGACAGGGAACAGCCAGCATAGATTTGCAAAGAACAAATCACGTCAAACCAATCTGTTAGCTTTCTTTGATAGGATAAATGAGCCTTGTGGACAAGGGAGAAGTGGTGGATGTGGTATACCTAGATTTTAGTAAGGCATCTGATAGGGTCTTGCATGATATTCTTATCAATAAACTAGGCAAATAAAACTCAGAGGAGGCTACTATAAGGTGGGTGCAAAACTAGCTGGATAACCGTACTCCGAGTAGTTATTAATGGTTCTCAATCCTGCTGGAAAGGTATAACAAGCATGGTTCTGTAGGGGGTCTGTACTGGGACTGGTTCTGTTCAATATCTTCCTCAACAATTTAGATATTGGCATAGACAGTATGCTTATTTAGTTTGCAGATGATACCAAGCTAGGAGGGGTTGCAGCTGCTTTGGAGAATAGGGTCAAAATTCAAAATGATCTGGACAAATTGGAGAAATGGTCTGAGGTAAACAGGGTTAAGTTTAATAAAGACAAATGCAAAGTAAAATTGGAAAGGGTCCAGAAAAGAGCAACAAGAATGATCAGAGATCTAGAGAACATGACCTATGAAGAAAGGCTGAAAGAACTGAACTTGTTTAGTTTGGAAGAAAGAAGATTAAGGGGGGACATGATAGCAGTTTTCAAGTATCTAAAAGGGTGTCACATAAGGAGGAGGGAGAAAACTTGTTCTTCTTGGCCTCTGAGGATAGAGCAAGAAGCAATGGGCTTAAACTGCAGCAAGGGAGGTTTAGGTTGGACATTAGGAAAAAGCTCCTAACTGTCAGGGTGGTCAAGCACTGGAATAAATTGCCTACGGAGGTTGTGAAATCTCCATCTCTGGAGATATTTAAGAACAGAACAGGTCAGATAAATGTTTATCAGGGATGTTATAGACAGTACTTCGTCCTGCCATGAGGGCAGGGGGCTGGACTCGATGACCTCTCAAGGTCCCTTCTAGTCCTAGCATTCTAAGATTCTATGATCTTGGCAGGCAGCTGCACCATAAATCTGCAGGGCTGGAGGGGAGACGTGCTTGCTGCCCCTGGCTTCATCCCAGTGATCATTCTGGAATATAACTGCCCCTGCTAACAGAACCCTCCCCTTTCCATTTGATGAGAAAGGATCACATTCCATGCACATCCCATTGTCCTGGCACAACTAAACCCTGACTTTTAAGTTATGACATGAGGGAGCTGCACACCAAATTTGGCGGTCCTAGCTATTACCATTTACTAGGAGTTCTTCAACAAATGGACTCAGATGGACACACTCTCTCAAATATATAGTAGATGGAAAGTTTCCAAGTGTAACAATGTATTGGCACATTTCCTACCACTTTAGTAACAGTAGTAATATCTTATAAAAAGACAATTATGTTTTGTAACTCTTGCTCTTCAAGATGTATTCCCCATGTCCATTCTGTGGTCTGTGTATGCCAATGTGCACAGCAGCAGGAGAATTCTCCCCTAATAATGTCTGTGAGGCCAGCTCTGGTACCCTCCGGAGTCCCGCACTCATGTGCCTGTACGGGGGTGCCACTGGCCCCACAATCTTTCTGTTCCTTCTCGTCCAGTAGAAGGGACTGAGGGTGGGTCATAGATTGAACATGAGCAACATACCTTGAACAGCTACAGTGAGTAACCATCTTTTCCTCTTCAAATGCATGCTAGGTGACTTACAGGCAGTATCCTTGGAGATGCGTTTGCAGTCCACGGTCACATGGCTTGCAAAACTGATTGGCTGAATCTGGCATCGTCCTTGGTGTGCTGGTGTAATGGGACACAATATAATAGCAGTCCTGCAGATATCTTGAATTGGGAGTTGCACAAGAAAGGCCACTGAGGAAGCTATCAGGATGACTTTTACCTGGTCTCTTTATTTTTAAGATCTTGTGCATGCGGGGTATAGGTGGAAAAAGCACAGAAGAGTGCTGATAGCCATCAGTATAGTAAAAGGTCAGCCAGAAAGCCAGGCCTTGTTAAACCCCTGAATCAGGCAGAATTGTTGACACTTCTTCAATCTGTATGCAAACAGATCCCCTGGCAAGATCTCCACCTTGGGAAAGTCATACTTGCCATTTCCAGGGATGAAGAGACCAACTGTGGTAAGACAAAAAAAGAGCTGTTGATGAGATCTGCTAATGAATTCCTGACCCCCCAGGGAGGTGTGAAGCTACTGGATGAGTGACATAATGCACTTAAGTCCCAAAGCCAGATGGCTTAACAGCATAGGGTCAAGGAGTGAACTTCGACTTGCTTGTTGATATCGAATTTTGCACCGTTAGTGTAGATCAAAATGTGAGCTACCCTGCCCTTCAGATAGGGGAGAAACTCCTGGCAAGCTAGGCATATAGCCTTTGAGTTCCCTGACTTTTATGTGGAGAGAACAACTGCTTTATGACCAGAGACCTTGCATGCTGCAATCACTGAGGCATTGGAGATCAGCATCATCAAAGGAGTCTGGGTTGCAAAAGGGAATTACCTGCAGCATTGATATGAGATATGTCCAGCATCTGAGGGATGCTAGAATAAGTGATGGGGCAGCAACCAGATGGTCTAAAAACTTTAGCTCTTGGGACTATAGGTTGTTGCAAGCCAAACCAGAAGAGGCTGTAGTCATAGCCTCACATACCTGATCACATATGCACATGCTTCCATATGATCTAACAGCTTGAGGACTGGTAGGGATTGGGTGCTCTGCAAGCAATTAGATCTGACAGGGCTTAGGCTTGGTATTTTGGCAAGAAGGCTCTGGCCTAGGTAGTCAAGAACCACACCATAAATGCTATCCAGGGAAAGAGTAGGTTTCTGCTAGTTTGTAGACCTATATCCCAACAGGCAATCCATAATTGATCAAGCTTATGCTCAGTTTGGGCCTAAGACCAATCTCTGATTGACCAATTGTTGAGGTAGAGGAAAATCTGCAATCCTCAATGTTTCACCACTATCCACTTTTTTGAAGATTTGTGACAAGGTCACAAGGCAAAAGGCAGCATGATAAACTGGAAACGGCATCTGTCTGCTACAGTAATGGAGGAAATGCCTGTGGCCGTAGAAAGCAGAAATAGGGAAGTATACGTCCTTGAAGTTGAGGGCAGCATACCAGTCTTCTGAATCCAGCAAGAGACCATGCAGAACCTCAACTCTTGAGATACTTGGTGAGGAGATGCCAGTCCAGGGTCTGAAGGCCCCCTTGGCCTTTGGGATTAGGAAGTACCAAAAGCAGATGCTCTTCCCTCTCAGTTCTAGAGCAATCTCTTCCACGGTCTGCAGGCACAAGAAGTAGTTCACCTCCTAGATGAAGCACTGTTCATTAAAAGGTCTATGAAGAAAGATGAGGAATTGGGGTGGGAAGAATGCATAAAAAATACCTGTAGGGTATAACTAGTCTCAAAGCTACTGAGCACCCAGCAGTCTGATGCAATTCAGTGCCATGCTGGTGGAAAGCCGGCCAGCTGTCTTTAAAACAAAAGATCCTTTGCAGAGTCTGGTGTGTCACTCTCACGCACACCTTCAAAATTCCTGCCTATACCCACTGGAGTGGAAGCAGGAGCCAGCTACTGGGCAGAAACGGTGGGCCAGAATGGCAGTGCCTGAAGCCCCTACTGTTTGTCCTAAAAGCTCTGGTGCAACAGCACCAAGTATCTGGTTTGAGGTGGGGGCAGACAATTGCTTCCTTAAGGCCTGAATTGCATATAGGCCCAGGGACCACAGGGAGGCTCTGGAGCCCTTCAATCCAGTTCCATCTGGTGTCTGTTTACTGTACTGTGCGAATAGTGCCGCCTTTGAAGGGAAGGTCCTGAATAGATGACTGGACCTCCTGTGAGAGCCCTATGGAGTGGAGCCAGGAACTGCAGTCTTATGAAGACTGCCAATTCCTTGGATCATGCTGCCACATCTGCTGCAGATAGCACTACTGGGAGGTTGGTGCTGCCCACAGCTTTACCCTCATCAGTGGCAACTACTTCTTGCTTTGAGTCCTAGAAAAGGGAGTCTATGAACTTGGACATAGGTTTCCAAGTATTAAAGGCTTACTGCCCCAGCAGTGTTTACTGCTTGGTGATGCACAAGTGTAAGCTGGTGGTACAATACATCTTTCTTGCAAAAAGGTTCAGCTTTTTGGCATCCTCATTTTTCATAGTTGCATTGAACTGCCTCCTTCTGTTCCCATTCATTGGCTGTTGGCACAACCAATGATCCAGGAGAACTGTGGGTATACTTAGATTCATACCACTGGGCTGGAACAACATACTTTTTCTTCTACCCACTTACACATGAGGATTAGAGAAGGTGGTGTCTACCACAGTGCTTTGACCTATTTGAGAATCCTGCCATGCACCAGCCAGGACACCTTTAAGGGAGCAGCAGCCACTGCCCAAATGTTGAAAAGACGGCCAGTTTGTTCTTTGACCCCTTCAATTTGTAGATCTAGATTGGAGGCTACACACTAGAGGACCTCCTGATGGGCCCAAAAGTCATCAGGCAGCAGCACATTAGCTGTCCTAGCCCACACTTCATCAGGAGAAGAGAATGCAGCCACAGGCTGCACAGGCAATTCATCCTCAACCTGGAGCATCCACTGCACTACAGCCACTGGGAATTCAGTACCATTCTTGGGCTGACATAGAGGCCAGGCAGAGGTCTCAACACATCTACAGGCTCCCACTGTAGAGGGGAGACACTCCTGGCTGGCTGTAACTTCTTGTGATTCTTCTTAGGATGAAGTGAGGGGGATTGGTGACAGGATGGGCCCAGTGCTGGCAGCGTGCTGCTTTGATGCCAGGTGCAGGAGAGCTTACAAGAGAAGGGCTTTGACTTGGAGACCTCTGTCCTTTGAGAGTGTGTGGTCTGAAACCTTACAGATTTGGCACTCTTCCATAACATGTACACCCAAACACATCAAGCAACTTGGGTGCAGGTCACTAGCCAGCACTGGTATATAACAAGCAATGCATGGCTTAAACCCTGCATGTTTCATTCCTGAAGAGACTTTATCCAACAACAAGCAACTCAATTGTTTACAGGAAGATAAGTCAGAGTCTAGAAACACCATCAAGGGCACTTGCCAAGAGCAAGGAATATTCCAGCCACTGTCAATGGCAGTGAGAACGAACTGAGAGGGTGCAGGGTGGCAGTGCCCCACATACCAGCACATGAGCCCAGGTCTGCAGAGGATGCCAGAGCAAGCCCTAAAAGATAATGCTAACAGAAGACTCCAACCCCTGTGCACAAATTAGCATAGGACTGACATAAACAAGCGGTCAAAAAAAAGAAAATGCAGCCAAGCCACAGAGTTACAAATACAAGAGTTATGAACTGTGCAGTTATTGACACACTTTATTTAGAACTGGAAGTATAAAATCAGCAGCAGAGTCAAATACAAAAAACAAAAACCCAACCACGCTGAAAAACAAAAACAAAAAAAACCAGTACAGGATTGTGTTAAATGTAAACTACAAAAAAGGGAAAGGTTTCTTAAAAAAATGAAAAGGTAAGGAAACTGCTTATTTCCTTTAAAGACAGTTAAAAGTAGCACTTTTTCTGCATAGTAAAGTTTCAAAGATGGATTAAGTCACTGTGCAGTTGGAAACATTTGAAAGACCAATGTCTGATTCAAAAACATTTCAGAGTTACAAACAACCTCCATTCCTAAAGTGTTCATAACTCTGAGATTACATTGTATCAAGGCATCCATGTCATGCTTGACACAATAACTTTAACCAAGGTGAAGGTAAAGGTTGCTTTTTAAAAAGTATCAGTATTTTTTACAAATTACTGGATTTCTGCCAACATGTGGCAAGTCTGTTGGCATTTTCCATTCCCTGTAGAGGCAGACCAAAAAAACACCTTTAACATGAACAATTAGGGTCCCAATCTCAAGGAGAGAGAGAAAATTGTAGTTTCTCTTCCCAGTGACTTCCAGTGCAAGCTGGCAGACTGAACAAACATTATTTTATTTAACTAAAATTTTTTGATTTAAATCAAAAATCCAATTTTTAAAAATTCAACACATTTAATTTTATGGAGTAAATGTATTTTATAATGTTTGCTGCTGATTTTAAAGAAAGTCACACTACTAAATTGGTGGAAGTCTCTGGCTAAGCATGTGAAACCAGCACTTGCCGAAATGCTAAAATCAGCTTTTGACAACAGTAGCCTCTTCTGCAGGTGCAAAGACACACTCTCAGACACACATTCTCCAAGTACTCTGACTATTTCCTTAATTTCTGCTTATTCAGTTAATTCAGTTCAATGACTAGTTCATTCAAAAATAAAAAAAAGTTGAGTATAAAAAAGCAAGAAATATGAATAAACTATAGGAGGACAAATCCCATTAACCCTAAATCTTGAAAGTGACCAGAAACAAATACTTAATTAGTTACAGATACTTCTTTGCATTAAAAAAAGATCAGTTTTGTATTTAAAATATATTTTGATCGAGATTTTTAGTAGCTTTAACAAAAAATTCTAATTGTGTATTATAACTGAATTTTATTTTCCATCCAGAGTTTAACAAACTACACATAAAATTAATCTAGTAATTAAGAAATGTGTCATTCACCATTTCATAACATAAAAATATAAGCATTTAATTGATTCATTGTAACTTAAGCTATTTCATTATTTAAATGAAAGTATATAGATATAGTGCATCCTCCTCCTGATCAGCAAGAACAACAAATGTAGTATACAGACTACATTCAATTGCAAATAACAAGTTTTATTAGTAAAAGAATGGTAATGTTCTACAATAGCCTTTTCAAGATATGGTAACCAATACTGCATATATTATGCAGTAGAATCAATTGCCTTGGAAAAAAAAAAAAAAAAAAGAACACTAGCTGTGTTTCAACCACAACCAGCACATAATTTTCTTACTTTAACATCTTATTTCTGATTTGGTTTTGTTCCACTGTTTTCAGACACACATTCTCCTAAGTACTCTCCAAAATCAAACAGATCAGTTTAATTCTTTGATATCTGACAAAAGTTAGGAAAATATCCAAAGTCAGGGGGTTTACCTCAATGACCCCCTGAGGTTTCTCTTCCAACTCTATGGTTCTATTAAAGTAACCCGCTGCTCCCAATGACACAAACTGAGTGTTGGTCTATATTACAGCTTACTTTGATATAACTTACATCATTCACGGGTCTGAATAATGCACATCCAGAGAAACTTAAGTTACACAAACCTCAGCCCAGTGTGGACAGAGCCACATCATCAGGACAGCTTTTCCAACTTACATAGCTATTCCCTCTTACATAGGCAGAGTTTATACTGAAAAAAGAGTTCTCTCCCACTGCACAAATCATCTTCATCAAAAGTGCTACCCAGAATTTACAAACAGCAAGTTGCTAGATTTTCCTTCATCGTCTTTCTACACTTTGATACGTTAACTTTTAAGAAAACAATACTTGCATTTTGTCTATGCATACCATTTCACATAATCAGAAGAAAAAAACCTAACATGGCTTCTGAAGAAGTGGCTCTGTCCCACGAAAGCTCACCACCTAATAAATGACTGTTAGTCTTTAAAGTGCTACTTGACTGCTTTTTTTTTTTTCTATTTTAACCTCTTTCGTAAAATGCAAAGTTTTTTATATCTATATCTATATCTATATATATAAAGTAGAAGCTTTGAGTCAACGAGACCTACTGGCTGCAGTGTCTTTTTGAAAAATCAGGTAATTGTGGAGCTTTGCATTGGACAATTTTGGAAATCTCGACCTAGCATTTTCCTGGGAGTCCAAAATTACATTTTAACCTACAGAGTGTATAATTCTTAACTGAACAAAAAGCTGCCATAATTGGAAAGACTGATAACAGGATAAAAATTCAAAATAATTTAATCTATTTCAAACTGAAGACTGATTTTGTTGATAAGGTTTTCAAGCAAAAAGAATTCAAATACCACTCATAACAATTAAAAGATCTAATCTTTGTAGGCTATGTCTACACTTACCTGGAATGTCAGTGGCTGCTATATGATTTTTGGTATGCCAATCGTGTACCAAAATCAACTGCAGCCATTGACTTCCACGACTTTCTTCACAGTAGAAGGTCGATGGGAGTGCCCCTCCTGTTGACCTTTCTTAATCCTTGCAGCTCGTGAGGCATTCCAAGGTCGATGTTGACCCCCTGATCATGCCATTTCACATGAACCTAATCAGTCAATCTTCAGGAGTTAATATAGATGTAGCCTAGTTGCAACAGATTCTACAAACAGCAAGCCTCCTTATGTCAAGTGTCAAAGCATTCATGCAAAATGAGTAACACACAATTCATCAGCACTACTCATGTAGTTTCTTCCACATAAATACAAATTCCACCCAAGGTTTTCATTAATAAACTCTTTTACACAGCTGCCAAAAAATGCAATTGGGGAAAAAAAAATCAAAGAGCAATAATTTCAAGAAACTAAACACAAAGAGGAAAAAGGATTATTTAGGTCTGAGTGGGATTTCTGTTACCCATCTCATTCAGGTGAGTGGAAGTACTCAACAGCTTTTGCCAAAGTTGAGAGAGAGTTGGTTTCCTTTGTACTTCATTTTTAGATGTATTTAGTTCACCTGACAAGTGCTGGAAGTGGAATTTTCCATTTATTAATGCCACTGGTCCAGCAGCGATCATTCCAGGGCTGGAACTATCAAAGACCAAGGGAGAGGGAGGGGACAAGGAACACCAGCTAGAGAAGCATGCACATACAGTACAAGATGAACCTCAGTAGGCCGGCACCCTCAGGACGTGACCAGTGCAAAATGAGAGAATTTACTGGACTATGTTAGATCAATATTGTCTAGCAGCATTTCCAAGACTTCCATTGCTTACCCAGCTTTTAGAAGACACATCTGTAAATTACAGATAAATAACACAGAACACTGAGAACCAGGACTCGTGGCTGTAAACAAATTTTATAGGATCACGGGAAACTTGGCACACTCATGATTATTGGTTGGCCAACTAAAATCATGCTGTTTTATGGATGTTGCGAGACAAGAGCGTGTTGGATTAGAGAGGTTCAACCTGTACTGACTGATGCTATTTTTTCATTTTACTTATATTATTTCCTTTGCTTCCATACTCAGAGTAGTTCTTAATGGTTCTCAATCCTGCTGGAAAAGTATAACAAGTGGGGTTCCGCAAGGGTCTGTGTTAGGACTGGTTCTGTTTAATATCTTCATCAACAATTTAGATATTGGCATAGAAAGTATGCTTATTATGTTTGCAGATGATACCAAGCTGGGAGGTGTTGCAACTGCTTTGGAGGATAGAGTCATAATTCAAAATGATCTGGATAAATTGGAGAAACGGTCTGAGGTAAACCAGATGAAGTTTAATAAGGACAAATGCAAAGTGCTCCACTTGGGAAGGAACAATCAGTTTCACACATACAGAATGGGCAGAAACTATCTAGGAATGACTACAGCAGAAAGGGATCTAGGGTTATAGTGGACCGCAAGCTAAATATGAGTCAACGGTGTGCAAAAAAAGCAAACATGATTCTGGGATGCATTAAAAGGTGTGTTGTGAACAAGACACAAGAAGTCATTCTTCTGCTCTACTCTGCGCTGGTTAGGCCTCAGCTAGAATATTGTGTCCAGTTCTGGGCACCGCAGTTCAAGAAAGATATGGAGAAATTAGAGAGGGTCCAGAAAAGAGCAACAAGAATGATTAAAGGTCTAGGGAATGTGACCTATGAAGAAAGGCTGAAAGAACTGGGCTTGTTTACTTTGGAAAAAAGAAGACTGAGGGGAGACATGATAGCAGTTTTCAGATATCTAAAAGGGTGTCATAAGGAGGAGGGAGAAAACTTGTTTGTTTTGGCCTGTGAGGATACAACAAGAGGTAATGGACTTAAACTGCAGCAAGGGAGATTTAGGTTGGACATTAGGAAAAAGTTCCTAACTGTCAGGGTGGTCAAACAGTGGAATAAATTGCCAAGGGAGGTTGTGGAATCTCCATCACTGGAGATATTTAAGAACAGGTTAGAAAGATGTCTATCAGGGATGGTTTAGACAGTACTTGGTCCTGCCATTGGGGCAGGGGGCTGGACTCGATGGCCTCTTGAGGTCCCTTCCAGTCCTAGTATTCTATGATTAACAAATTCCATATAGCATAAACATCAGATGGATCAACATTCAAGAAAAACTGTACTGGGTGTCCACAATAGAGAAGTCCAGGTACATTCCTCAAATTTCAAGTTACCAATACACCCAAGCAAAAGCCTCCAGAAATGGAAGCTCACACTCCCCTTCAACCACTTATAAACTTAAATCTACTGAGAAAATGTAAGTGAGCTGGACATAGACTGGAGCACAAGAAGCAACTCTAAGGTTTAAAGAGCCCAAGAAATGATTAAATTGTCCACATACCACAGGATCTGAAGCAGCAGCTCTACAAGTACTACTCCACCTCTCTTCCAATTAAAAATCTTTACAAATAAAATACATCTCAAAAGTACTTTCATTATTGGGTGGGAAAAGCTAGAAAGCTCAGAGTATTGCTTAAGGTTCAGAGTTTATTTGATTTTGCATGAACACATACACAGATTGGTAAAGCATTCTTTTCTGGCTCTCTTTGAGGCTGCAGCAGCAAAGTTGGCAACAGCTTTATAAACTGAGATAGCAGCATCTGCCTACATACTACACGGAACAGAATCCAAACCACAGGTCATCTGAAAACTTCCATTACCAAGATACATACTGCTGTGGTAACCACCTCCTCTTGCAAAACATTGGTTATAAAGTTTCACGTATACTTAGAGTGTCAATGCAAATTTGTTTTAAAAATGTTTGCGCTATTCTCCAAACAATGGTTCTCAAACTGAGATCTGAGACCCACTTCTAGGTGGTTTGCAAAGCTGTTTAACTGACTCTTCCTCCTTGATCTAGAAAGGAATTTGAGCCTTTCTGAAGGTTTTTTAAATGAACACAAACCTTTGCATTCCGAAGAGTCCTTTTGAAACTTTTGGGTATTTTGATTATGTAAATTCAAACACGACAAAGTTACAGCCAGCCCCAAAGTGAAGGCAAACAAAACAACAGAAAATGCAGCTAATCTGGGGGTTGAGTCTTACTCTATGGGACGATAATATTATTAAGGGACAAAAATAGACCATAAAACAAGAAGGCAGCCAAGTGGGCTGGAGGGCGGGGGGGGGGGGGGGGGGGGCTAATATAGCCCTGCAGAAGCTCTCATGAGGTTTATTTTCAGCCTGCCTCCTTCCAGCTATACTGATGTTCTCCCAAGTACTGTCGTTGAAGAGAAGGGACAGAATTAGGCTAAGAAAGAACTTTCCAAAAAGTTACCCACAAAAAATCAAACAGCTTTGATAACCAATGCCTTGGAAGAAAGACAAGTATCAGAGGCAGTCAAGTTAGTCTGTATCTTCAAAAACAACAAGAAGTCCTCTGGTACATTGTAAACTAACATTTTGGAGCATAATGTTTGTGCTTATGCTCCAAAATATGTTAGTCTGTAAGGTGCCACAAAACGTCTTGTTGTTTTGGAAGAATGAGTGATACTTAAATTATTTAAAGGCTATCAAAGGCAAGTTGATTCACACCTTACCTGGGAAAGCATGTGGGTTTGGTGATCCTCTTTTAAGGCACTTGGAACAGAGGACATGCACAGTGTAGTAAAGACCTGGCCATTCTTGAAGCAGTACATTCAGTTCTTCCATTAAGGGACTTATAGCTTGCCAGGCTGTCCATATATTTGGTAGAGATGCATGACTAGCAATAGACAGAGTATCAGGGTGCAGCTTGCTGCTAGCAGGCCTGTAACTCACCACTACTGGCACCTTCCCCCTGTAGGCATAAATCTGGTATTTGCCATCGGACCGCTGAACCACATGGCTGTTAATCTGGACACTGTAGCGGGCAAATAACCCAGGGGGGAAGATGAAGGGAAAGATGTATTCAATCTGCAACTGTTCAACAGCAAGAGACTGTCCACTCAGGCTGGTACCATTGATCCACGCCTCGGCATGAGGCACCTCATTCTTCACATAGCAGGGGAACTTGTACCAAGCAGCAGCCCCATTCAGGGGTTTGCATTTGGGCTTATTGATGCAGTAGCAAAGCCCCATTTTTTCTAGAAGCTCCAGGATAAGCTGCAGATCCTCCCGGCTCTGGATATGGGGCTTGAGGAGCAGGCGGATAACATGGGCAGGAAGGAGTCCATACAGCAGGAACCCTTCCACATAGTGGTGGAGCTGGGTGGTTCTCAGTTCATCTATATGGATGTCACTAAGCAGTTTCTGGAGCAGCACAGCGGCATCCCACTGACAAAAGACATTGAGAATATCAATGAGCCTGGGCAGATTGTGAAATACATACTCCCGAAGAGTCAGATGCTCTTCAAAGTACAGCAGCTTGCCACTTTCATGCAGATAGGACAGGGCACTCTGGAGTCGGTCCTCAGTCAGTCCCGCCTGCAAGCCCAGCCGTGCTGAATCCCACCAGCTGAGCCACAGTTGCTGAGCCCGTGGCTGGAAGTGCAGTTCTTCCAGCACCTGCCAGGATTTGGGTACCACCCGGTGCAGGTTTGGGAAGATATCCCGGTGCTCAGCGACTGACAGCAGCTTTTCCCGCAGGCGGCACACCAGGTCATGGTCCTGGCAGCTGATGCACAGCACCGGTGAGAGGATCTGGAGCCGATGGTTAAGCATATATTGGAATTGGGCCTTCTTGCGCCTCAGATTTTTGTCTGAAACCCCAGAAAAAGCAGTATGGGGGCTGGAGCAGCGCAGATCAAAGTCCTGCCCAAGGGCTTCATCCACCTGCTGGGCTAAGCTCTGGAGCTCCTCAGCATCCCGCTTCTCCTGCACAGCAATTTGATGGTGGATATCCAGACACTTCTCCTCCAGTTCACGCTCACCACACAGGTCAGCATGGGTGCCCACCATGCACACTACAGCATGGGGCACTTTGGCACCTAACCAGTGCAGAAAGTAGCCAACTGAGGAGTAAAAGCGATGTGGAGTGTAGGCACTCAGATTCACCACCAGCACATACAGGGCTCCAGGTGAAAGGAAGAAGGATTGGATCACATCATAGCTCGGGTCCCCTGCCAGCTCATACACAATGAAGGTCAGACCCCGCTCTGCATCTGCTGTCCAGTCTGTCACCTCAATGCCTTGGCTGGTGCCTGGCAGTCCTGCTACCAATGGTCTCAAGGGGGCATCTTGCTCCAGCAGTTGGGGAACGTGTCCTATCTGGGCTTCTCCATTAACTGTTGGTGATTGAGACAGGCAGACATCCTGGTGCTCAGTAGGATGATGCTCTAGTTTGGTTTTTCCAGCAACTTTAAGGGAAGGGGACAGCAGAGGGTACTGCTGCTCAATGAAGACAGGTCCTAATGAGGTGTCTTTTGAAGACGTAGCATCTCCAGGCTCAGCAATGGGGCTATGGTGCAGTTTCATTTTCCCAGCACCTTCAGGAGCCAGGCCCAGGCTGATGTCTTGTTGCTGCTGTGTAGAGTATCCTTTGGGTTGGGTTCTCCCACCATTTTTGCCAGCTGCAACCAGGGGAGAGTCTCGCTGCCTCTCCTCCTCCATCAGGCACCTTCTCAGCAAGGTCTTGCCAGCATCCTTCAGGCCCATGAGGACTAGCTTGAGCCGGGGCTTGAGAGCTGGCTGGGAGTGTGCCAGTTCCTGTTGGTAAGCAGCAATGTAAGGGATCCCCTTCATGCAAACCTCATATGGCGGCTGGATAAGTGGGTTGTCCTTGATCTTCCAGAGACTGACATGGGAGAGCTGCCCAAAGCCCTCGGGCAGGATGGCAATCTGGTTGCCCTGCAGCACGAGCTCCTCCAGGCTGTGGAGCTGCACAATGGAGTCAGGCAAGTAGCGGATGCGATTGTTGTCCACCCAAAGGGTGCGGAGCTGGCGCAGCTGGCAGAGGCGGGTGGGCAACAGGGTAAGCTGGTTGCGGCTCAGGTACAGCTCTTCCACATTGGGTAGGGCGAGCACAGCCTCAGGGAAGTCACCCAGCAGGTTAGAGGAGAGGTTCAGCATCTTGAGGTTCTGCAGGCACCCAAAGCCAGGGGGCAGGGCCCTCAGCTGGTTCCCATCCAGCATGAGGCTTTCCAGCGCAGCCAGCTGGCACAGCCCATCAGGAAGGGCACCCAGCCCTGTGCCACTCAGCCACAAGATCTTCAGGCGGCGCAGGGCAGCAATGCCCTCAGGCAGGACGCGCAGCTGTCGGTTGCCGGAGCAGTCCAGCTCCTCCAGCGCGCCCAGCTCCAGCAGGGGCGCCGGGAAGGAGGGCAACTGGTTGTGGTCGACGTCCAGGGAGCGCAACCGCTGCAGGCGTCCCAGCGCTTCGGGCAAGCGGCGCAGGCGGTTGAAGCTGAGGTCCAGCTCCTCCAGCTTCCACAGCGCGCCCAGCAGCTCAGGCAGCGTTGCGCCGTCCGCGCCCAGCTGATTGTGGCTCAGGCTCAGCTTGCGTAGTTCCTGCAGCAGCGCCAGCGCCTCGCCGTCCCCCAGGCCGCCCAGCCGGTTGTAGCTGAGGTCGAGCTCGGCCAGGCTGCCCAGGTGGCGCAGCGCTGCAGGCAGGCGGACAAGCCGGTTCCTGCGCAGGCTGAGGACGTGCAGGCTGCCTAGCGCGGCGCCCAGCCCCTCGGGCAGCTCCTCCAGGCCGCACCCGCTCAGGCTCAGCGCCGCCGGCTCGCCCGGCCCTGGGCCCGGCGCGGGCGGCCCCGCGGGCTCCGGTTCCTCGCGGGGGCCCAGACTCAGCTGCCGCAGGTTGCTCCGCAGCTTCCGAGCGCGCAGGGCGGCGTCTCGCCACCGCCGGGCCGCCGCGGGGGGCTCGGTCTCGGTCATGGCCCTAGGGGCTGGGCGGGGCGCTCAGCGTAGTCCCCTTTTGCCCAGGGGCCGGGGCCTCCCCTGCCCGCCACTGCCTGAGCAGCCGTCAGCGCCATACTGGGCGCCGGGCCGGCTCTGGGAGAGGAGAGGGGAGCGGAGCAGAGCGCAGCACCGCCCGCCGGGGGAGGGGCACCGGCCGGCCAGCCCGCCCGCCCCGCTTGGCTTGGAGCCCGCCCCCACGCCAGCGCGTAACCGGCCCTACCAGGGGAGGGACGCAGCCTGGCCGCCACGCCCGGCTCTACCACCGGAAACGGAGCCCTTTCTACCTTCTTCGGCCGTGGCCAGGGTCAGGGACCCATTGCCTGGGACCGGCACCCCCACTGTCCTATGTCCCAGTTACTCCAGACCTGGCACACCACCGTGTAGCGGCCGCTGCCTGTCTGTCGGCATGACGTAACAGATTCCCTGGACCCCTTCGGGGATGAGCCGTGCCGGGCAGACCTTGAGACAAGCCTTGCGTGGTACTCATTCTGCGCTGCCCAAGAGAGGCAGTCTGGGCTCAGGAAATCAGGACTGCGCCGCGGGGCAGCAGAGCTCTAAAGAAAGGGATGGAGAGACAATCCAATGCCTGCTAAAGACGTAGGGGGCACCCGAGCCCTGCCTCATGTAACTAGAGCAGCCAACCCCCGAGCCCGCCGCAGACAGCCGAGACGCTATCAGAGCCGGCCAGTGCTAACAAACAAGCTCCAACAAGAGCGGACGTTCCCAGCATTGCTGCTGCTTCCTCATCAGCAGCTGGGAGTGTCCTCTTGTTCCGGCTCAGAAATCTCAAGTTCTCTGATTAGAAAGCAGTCTTTGCCCACAAAAGCTTATGCTCCAAAATATCTGTTAGCCTATAAGGTGCCATAGGACTTCCAGTTGTTTTTGTCTCTGATTATGGACATTTTGAGGCCTCTTGAATGCTTAAATAGTGACATATAGCGACTTTTTGGGCTTCTATGGTGACATCCTGCTATATAGAGCTGGCATTCTGGAAGAATATATACAATCATTTTTTGTAAAGTTAGGATCTGTCATACATATTGATAGAGTGGTGAATGGTGTTAAGGAAAAATCAGTTATACAGAGAGATCTGGATCATGTGGTAAAGTGGACTAACTAATGTTATAAACCAAGAATAAATAAACCAGGGAAGCAAGACTGCATTCTGGAAAGTACTGGCTCAGAAGAGAACGTAGAAATCTTGATGGAAAGCATATGATCGTGAGCTCCCCCTGTGATGCTCTTAACTAAGACAGCAAATGCCATCCTGGGATGAATTGGCAGGAGACTATTAAATAGGCAAAGTGAAGTGGTATCACCACCGTATATATAGTCAACATTTTAATGGAATGGGACATTCTGTCAATGACCTAAAGGTATGTGTGTTACTGAAGAACAATTATCGCACCGTTCTGGAAAGGGAAGCAGCCGAGCTGGCTTTTATATTCAAATTCAGCGCATTAACACATGGTTTAAATCGTGATGGGAACTTTCTGAGTCACTATAGGGGCTCGTCTGCATACTTGGCTCAATCTAATTCTTGACCTTCCCCCCCCACCCCTCCACTCTCTGATTTGCTCACCTTGATTATCTTTTTCTGATTTGTCCTCCTTGCTTACTGTTTTTGATTCTCTGTGCCTTAAATATTGAGTCTGTTCTGGTCTGGCTATGGTCTGAAGAAGTGGGTCTGTCCCACGAAAGCTCACCTAATAAACTATTTTGCTAGTCTTTAAAGTGCTACTTGACTGCGTTTTGTTTTGATACCACCATATATGTCTTCAGTGAGACCAGTACTGGTTACTGTGTCTACTTATGGTGTCAGCATTTCCAAAGATAAACTGATTTTTCAGCCTTAAAATATATTTTCAACTTTTAAGTCAATGTGTTTTGAAGAAAGAAGAAAACAATCAATCAGTTGTGGCTCATCTGTGTTCCCTTCAAATGAGCCATCTACCACAGGCACCAAACAAGCACTACAAGAAGTATAACTATGCTAATAAGAAGCTGCCCCATGTCCTTTGTGGCTGCCAACCCCCCATTCCACAGAAGTCAATTCCACCATCTCTGGAACAGACAGACAGCTATGCCCAACATAGTAGTGACCAGTGAAGAGCAGAGGAGGGTCATTATGGTAGATGTTAAGGTACCTGTAGTGAGTCAGTATGGCCTCCTGCTCATATTGGTGTTACTGGGGGGGGTGGGCAGGCATGGTCTGCCCACGGCTAAAAGGCCCCTCTCACAGTGAGGGGGGGCCTACTAAAAACACCCAGTCACCAAATGAATACGGTGGACAACAAAGGAGAAAACAGGGACGGGAGTGAGGGTCAAAGGTTTAGAACGAGGGAGCCAGAAGGGGATACCGAGCAGAGAGCCCCGGACAGCGCCCACCGCTCCTCGAAGGTATCCAGGGAGTTGGTGGACGCCGCCCAGAGGAACTCTGCTCGGATTCGTGAGCGAAGGGAGGAACGGAGGTAGGCCCCACAGTCGCAGGTCGCCCCCTCTGCCAGCCTCCTCTCCCTGGTTTTGTAGATGGCCATTTTGGCCATGGCCAGGAGGAGGCAGACGAGGAGACACGAGGGTGGGGAAGTGGAGCGTTGGAAGCAGGAGCGCGTACAGAAGATGTCTAGGCGCGGTTCGGAAGGGGACCGGCTGCAAGGTATGCAGCCGGCTGAGGTGGTGGAGGGGAGGGGGGCGGGCAGGATCGCGAAGCCGGGGGCCCACGGAGAGGTCCGGAGGGATAGGAGTGAGAGGGGGGCGGGGTGCACCCTCTCGCAGGACCCGGCCGAGGTAGACGTGAGCAGTGGGTGGCAGGGCGGCCTTCACCTCCTCGAGTACGCGACGGGGGGAGCGTAGGCTGGAGAGCCCCATGCGCTGGGCGAGCGCCGGGGCCTCCATCCAGTCTCCCCGGTCGTAGTCCAGGAGGTCTAGGACCAACCTCCGGTGCACCTCGGGAGACTCCGCTGCCTGCACACGAAGGTGGGGGTTGTGTAGCAGGGGCTCCGTGAGGAGGTCTTCCCCCGTGGTGGCCCCTAAGGACCTGGAGGCTGCGAGCAGCCGCCAAGTGCGGAGGAGGTCCTGGTAGAAGGTCGGCAGCTCCGAGAGGCCTCACGGACGGTCTCTCCAGGATAAATAAAAGAGCTGCCGGTCGTATCGGAGCCCTCGGTAACGGCGGAGGAAAGCGTGCGCCAGCGTACTCCATGCCGGACTATCTGCACTGTTGGTGTTGGTGTTGAGGAGTCCCTGCAGGGCCCGGAGGCGGAAGACATGGACCTGAGTGCGCATGCAAGTCAGGCCCTGTCCTCCCTCCTCCGGGGGTAGGTGGAGTACCCCTGCAGAGACCCAGTGCAGTCCTGGCCAGAAAAACTCCAGGATTAACTTCTGGAGCTGGTCCAGGAACTTCGGGGGTGGGACCAGGGTGCTGAGGCGGTACCAGAGCATGGACAGGACTAGTTGGTTCAGCACCAGTGCTCTCCCGCATAGGGAGAGACACTGGAGCAGCCCTGCCCACCTCCGCAACCGCTCAGCGACCCTGCCCTCTAAACCCTGCCAGTTTTCTGGCGGAGATGGATGCGTGGCGGATAGAAAAACGCCCAGATAGGGCAGCGGACCCGCGCTCCACTGGATGGCCTGAAGTGCGGGCGGGAGGCGGCTCGCCTGCCATCCAGTCCTGACCACCAGGCCAGAGCTCTTGACCCAGTTGACCCGGGCGGAGGAGGCTGCCGAGTAGATGGCTTGGCAAGCCTCCAGACGTGCCAGGTCTCCCGGGTCCTGAACCACGAGGAGCACGTCGTCGGCGTACGCCGACTGGACCAGCCGCAGCCCTGCCTCTGGAAGCACCAACCCCATCAACCTTCGACGAAGGAGACAGAGGAAGGGCTCGATGGCCAGGGCGTAGAGCTGTCCTGAGAGCGGGCAGCCTTGTCGTACTCCCCGTCCGAAGCTGACCGGAGCGGTCAGGGTCCAGTTGAGCTTGACCATGCACTCCGAGGCAGCGTACAGCACCCGGAGAAACCCGACGAAGCGGGGTCCGAAGCCGAAGGCCTACAGGGTGCCCAGGAGATACCCGTGGTCCACCCTGTCGAACGCCTTCTCCTGATCCAAGGGCAGGAGGGCGAACGACAGGCCGTCCCTACACCCAAGCTCTAGGAGATCCCGGACCAAGGACAGATTATGGAGGATGGTGCGGCCCGGGACGGTGTAGGTCTGGTCGGGGTGGACCACGTCCTGCAGCACGGACCCCAAGCGACGGGAGATGGCTTTAGCAATGATCTTGTAGTCCGTGCTGAGGAGCGAGATGGGACGCCAGTTCCTGAGGTCGCGGGGGTCCCCCTTCTTGGGCAGCAGGGTGAGGACGGCACCCCTGCATGACAGGGGGAGGACCCCACTTTGCAAGGCCTCGGCCCAGACACGGAGCAGGTCTGGGCCGAGGACGTCCCAAAACACGCGGTAAAACTCCACGGTCAGCCCGTCCATGCCCGGGGATTTATTGGTGAGCATGAGGCGGAGGGCTTCCGAGAGCTCGGCCAGAGTGAGAGGGAGCTCTAGCCGGTCCCGGTCGCCCATGCTGACCAACAGCAGTTGGTCCCAGAGCACCCTGCAGGCGTCAGCGTCGGTCAGATCCGGGGAGAAAAGGGTGGCGTAGAAGGCGCGAGCCCTCTCGCGCATCTCCACCAGATCCGTGAGAGGGGTGCCATCCTCCGCAAGGAGGCAGAGGATGTGTTTTTTGGCACCCCTCTTTTTCTCCAGGGCGTAGAAGAAGCGGGAGCCACAGTCCATCTCCCAGAGGAGTTGGATTCGCGACCTCACCAAGGCCCCCTGTGCCCGGAGGGCGTCGAGGGCCCTGAGCTCGTCCCTCTTCTCCTGGTACGTGCCGCAGAGGGATGGTTCGTTGGGGCTGGCGGCTAGACGCCTCTCCAGCTCAAGAACCTCCCGTTCCAGCTGCCCTATCAGCGCATCCCGCCGCCGGCTGGCCCCCCGAGTACAGTCGCGGCAGAAGAGCCGCGCGCGCACCTTTCCCAGATCCCACCACCGCCGTGCCGAGGGAAAGGCACGCCGTTGCTTGCGCCAGGCCAGCCAGAACTCCCGGAAGGACGCCTCGAAGCCCACGTCCTCCAGCAGGCTGTTATTGAAGTGCCAGTAGGCCGACCCCCGCTTCCCCAGCGAGAGGGAAGCCTTCACGGCCACCAGGTGGTGGTCCGAGAAGGGGGCCGGCCGCACGCTGGAGGCGTGGGCCCGGGAGAGATGGTGCCGTGAGATGTAAATGCGGTCCAACCAGGAGTGTACAGATGTATGGCCCACCACTCGGACACAGGTGAAACCAGCGTCGTCGTCCGAGTGGTGGCTGCGCCAGACGTCCACCAGGGAGCGATGGATGAGAAGCTCCCTGAGGACGCCCGCAGCGGCCTGGCAATGCTCGGCCCCCGTGCAGTCCTGCTCCTCGAGGGTGCAGTTGAAATCCCCGCCGAGGACCAGGCACTCGCGAGGATCGATGGTGTCGAGGAAGGCTGCCGCCTGCCGGAAGAAGGGGGTTCTCTCTGGGCTGCGTGACGGGGCATAGACATTGACGAGATGGAGAGGCAGCCCCTCCACCCGCACCCGGAGGTACAGCAGGCGGCCGGGCACAACCTCGACGCTCCCCAGCACCTCGGGCCGCAGGTCTGGGGAGAACAGGGTCGCCACCCCGGCCCGGTGGGCCGAGAGGTGACTGAAGTGGACCCCGTCTCCCCACTCCAGCCGCCACTTCACTTCGGCGGCTGGGGTAGTGTAGGTCTCCTGTAGGAAGGTGACCGAGTACCCCCCCTCCCGAAGGAAGGAGAGCACTCGGCACCTACGGAGACCCGACCCGCAGCCCCTGGTATTTAGAGTGGCAAAGATGATCGGCGCCATTTGGAGGGCTGGGGAGGATCCTCGCCAGAGGGAGTACCGACGGTTCCCGTGGGGCCACGCAGCAAACCGTGACCAACTCCGAAGGCGACGAGGGCGTCACGGAAGCTGCGGGCCCGTTGGTAGGTCGTGGCATCCCTCCTCCCGGTCCCCTTGCCCTCTTTGAGAAGGGCCCTCATGGATTTCAGGATGGTATGAAAGTACCCCCAGCGCTGGAGGGCGAGAGCAACCTTGTTCTTGGAGGCACGAATGTCCTCCAAGAACCGGCGCATCTCTCCCACCAGCGCATGGGGTGCCGAGGCCTCGGGGTCTCCAGTACCCGTCGGCCTTGTATCCCTTTGGGCCCCACGGCCACAGAAAAGATTGGGGTGGGGACTGGGGTCTGGTTTTGGGGGGGATGAGGGCAGCGGAGGGAGAGCAGCCCCGGAAGTGCTGGGAGAGGGCGATGTAGGGGGGGCCTCCCGAGGGATTACGGTCTCGGGGGCAGGTATGAGTGGGCAGGGATCAAGGGGAGGGGTAGGAGGAGGAGGGGTGGGGGTAAGGGTAGGGGGGATGAGACTCATCAGGGGAGGGGAAGGTTCATGAGGGGGAGGGAGAGGGGGTAGTGGGGGAGGGGGAGGAGGGAGTGGAGGGAGAGGAGGGTCTGGAGGGGGTAGGATTGCAAGTTCTGGGGCGGGGCGTTGGCTGGGGGAAGGTACGGGGATGATGGCAGGTGATGGGGCTAAGATGGGAGCAGGGGCGGGGATATGGGGAGAAGGTGTCTCGGGAGGAGGGGCTTCCTCGGATGGTGTGGCGGGGGAGGGGGGTAGGGGCGAGGTGCCGACATGCTCGGCAGGAGGTGCCAACTGGTCAAGGGGGTGGGTGCCAGGGTCTTTTGTTTCGGGGCCAAAGGCGGGGGACATGGGGAACTCTGCTTCCCCCAGGGCGCCCAGGGGCTGGCTGACTCCCGCGGGGAAGTCATCCCTAATTAAGGGGGGGGTCGCCTCCTGGGACGTCCCAAGACAGAGGGAGGTGGTAATTAAGGGGTCGCTGGTAGATGGGGAGGGGGAGAGTGGAGGGGGTGGGGGTGAGTGGACGGACGGCCCACAGGCCTCCAGTAGGAGGCTGTCCACGTCCAGGGCCACCGGGGTGAGGCCTAGGGCCTCGACCTCCTGCGAGAGGAGGGCGAAGCCGGGGCTCACCTCCTCCGGGTGCTCCGCAGCAGCAGTCTGGGTGGCAGACGGAGGGGTGTCGGGGGAGGGCACGGGTGCACAAAAAACCTTCCCAGCCTCCTGAGTCTCTGGCTCCGGGGCAGGGGGGATGTCACCTTTCTCAGCCGCCACCGCGGCAGCCCCCGTCGCCCCCGGCAGATGATCGGTAGCCGGGGGTTCGGCAGGTGGCTCTGGGCTGGCAGCCCTTTTGAGTGCTTTGCGCGGCGCCTCCACCCCGTCCTCTGACAGGGTGGGGTGACGGGTGCGCGCACTCTTTTTCTTTCGTTTCCCCCCCACCAACACCCAGCCCTCCGAGGAGGCAGGCTGGGCAGTAGAGGAGGAGAGGCCAGGGGACAGGGCCGACGAGGAGGAAGGGAGGTAAGAAGGGGGCGGGGCGGCAAGGGGGAGGGACGACCCGCCCCAGGACGGGCCCTCTTCTGGTCCTGCTGCCGGCCCCTCCTCCCTCTCCTCCGCAGGCCCGGCTCTTGTGCCCGCTCGGGGGCCAGTGCCTGCTTCTTCTTGCCCGGCACCATGCGGCCGGGCATCCTCCGACGCCCGAGCGGCGATGGATCCGTCCGGGACGAGAGGAGGAGGGTCGGTCCCGGGGCCTGTCGCGGTCGGGGCGCCGCCGATCTCGTGGCTGACGCCCCCCGGGTCGGAGGAGGTTCCGGGCTCCCCTTCGTGCCGGGCCAGGGGGCAATCCCTCCGGACGTGCCCCGCCGCCCGGCACATAAAGCACCGGGCCTCCCCCAGGGTATAAAAGACCCGGTACTGGGCCCCTTGATAGGGCACCAGTATAGTCCCCTCCTGGGCCACCCCACCCCGTGCTGCCGCCGGCGGCAGTTGGACCCGGGCCTGCCGGCGGAAGGAGAGCACGTGCCGTAGGGCGGGGTCTTTACAGCCTAGTGGGAGGGGACTCAGGACCGTCAAAGGCTGGCCCAGGGCAGTGAGGAAAGGCAGAAGGGCAGAGTTGGGAAGGAAGGGTGGAACAGAAGAAAAAACCACCTGCACGCCCAGGTCTTCCAGCGGTTCCAGGGGCACATGCACGCCCCCAACCGCCAGGCCCCTCTCCACCACCTCTTGGGCGGCGGCCTCCGAAGCCAGGAAGAAGACAATCTTCCCGAACATCCGGGAGGCCGCCACCACGGCCGCGGGCCCCACCACCCGTGCCAACGCCCGCACGTAGGTCTCCACGTGGGGCGAGGCAGCCACCAGGAGGCAGCGGACTCCGTGCCTCCTGGTGAGCGCGGGGAAGGGGCCACGACCGTTGGGGATGGTAGTCCCGGCAGAGGCGGCAGGAGTAGAGTGCGGGGCGGCGGCCGCCGCCTGGGCGTACGACCTGGGGGCCGAGAGGTCGGGGCCCCCAGGAGCGGTGGAGGGAGCAGGGGGAAGGGAAGAAGGGGAGGCTGCATTCGGTGTTTGAGCAGCCTGGGGGAGAGTCCCCGCCACGGGAGGTTTGGCCTTCCGGGCGGGGCTCTTGCCCTTTCTTTTCCCCTGGCCCTTCCTGCCCTTTTGGGGGGGAGGGTTTGGGGCTGGGTCGCCAGGGGACGCCGCGGCGGAGGCAGTAGGAGCCCCGGAGCCTGCGCCCGCACCCTCAGCTGACATGGTGGTAAAGTTCTGGGCAGCCCTGGACGAGTGGGCCACCGTTTCAGGGATAGGAGGGGTGACAGTGGAGGGGAGAGGGAGGGAGGGGTCACCAGATGACCCTCCAGTGGGCGTGGGGGTCATATTGTTGGGTCTGAGAGGGAAAAAGTTTATTGGGGGTGGGGGCCTTTAAGAAAGAGCGGGGGAGGGGGAGGAGAGTGGAAGGGAAGGAAGGAGTGAGGCGTGGCTGCCCCTCCCCCACTGGCCGGGCTGAGGACCCAGTCAGATGGGGGAAGGGCAGGGCAAGGGGAGTGAGGTCAGGGAAAGGGAGACACAAAGAAGGCCACAACTCCCAGCACAAGATGGTAAGAGGGCTCCTGTTTCTGCACTGGGATGTGGAGGGAATCAAAGTTTGTGTGTGTGTTTGTGTGTGGGTGGGGGGGGGCTCAGGCGCTTAAGTGAACAAAAAAGGGGGGGGAAGGGGCGTGGGCACGTGGGGGTGCGAAGGAGGAGGCACAGCCAACTTAGGGGGGATGGCAGGGTTAATGGGGGGAGGGGTGTGCCCACGTGCGCCTGAGGGGTGGGCCTGTAGCAGCTGCTGCAGAGCCTCAAGATGACAGAGGGAGAAGGAAGGGGCAGCTGATTGGAGGGGCCCAGGTGGAGGGGGCCCCAGCAGCAGCTGGGTGTTGGGGGGGGGCAGTAGGAGAGGGGGTGGCTGCAGGGGCGGGGCAGGGGCCACGCCCTAACACCCCACCCCCGGCTATGCAGCCCCTCCTCTGGAGCCCCAGTGGAGAGGGGCCCTGCCCAAACTCACCCCTCCCCAAGCCACTCCACAGGAGGCTGTGTGGAGGGAGCCCAACCGCCGCTTTGAGAGAGCCCCCTACCTTCTCCAGGTGGTGAGGATGCAGCAGCTGCTCGATGGAAGGTGGGCCCAAATGGGGGGCCAGCAGTTTCTCCCCCAAAAGATGGAAAAAAGGGGGGGGGGCCCCTGCTGTAAGGCAGGGGGCAAGAGGCCCCCACCCTCCACCCACTCAGCAGTTCCTCAAAGAACTAGCTGGAGAAGTGGAGGAGGGGGGGGAGAAAGGTAGAGCCTGCCTGCCTGAGGCAGGAGGGGGGCTGACCCCAGAACGGGGGGGCGGGGAAGGCAGCCAAGGCCTGCCGGCCCTTGGTACCTCGCCTTCCAACCATGGGAGGGGGGTCCCACAGCGGCAGCAACAGCCCTGCAGGAGCGCCTGCAGCAGGCTTCCTGCTCCTATTGGTGTTACTGGGGGGGTGGTGGGCAGGCATGGCCTGCCCATGGCTAAAAGTCCCCTCTCACAGTGAGGGGGGGGCCCACTAAAAACACCCAGTCACCAAATGAATGCGGGGGACAACAAAGGGAAAAAAAACAGGAACGGGAGTGAGGGTCAAAGGTTTAGAACGAGGGAGCCAGAAGGGGATACCGAGCAGAGAGCCCCGGACAGCGCCCACCGCTCCTCGAAGGTGTCCAGGGAGTCGGTGGACGCCGCCCAGAGGAACTCTGCCCGGATTCGTGAGCGAAGGGAGGAACGGAAGTAGGCCCCACAGTCACAGGTCGCCCCCTCTGCCAGCCTCCTCTCCCTGGTTTTATAGATGGCCATTTTGGCCGTGGCCAGGAGGAGGCAGACGAGGAGGTCCCGTGACTTTGTGGGGCCGCGGATAGGGTGTGACAGGATAAGGAGGTGCGGGGAAAAGTGCAGCCAGAACCTCAAGAGGAGGTTCTGGAGGAGCCGGAAGAGGGGCTGCAGCCTGGCGCACTCAACGTAGATGTGCGCCAGGTTCTCCCTCGTGCCGCAGAAGGTGCAGGTGTCTGGGATGGGGGTGAACCGCGCCAGGTACACGCCCGTGCTCACCGCTCCATGGAGCATTCTCCAGCTGACGTCCCCGGCGGGCCGCGGGACCAGGGTGGAATAGAGGCTGGCCCACCGGGGCTCCCCACCCTCCGATGGCGGCAAGAGGTCCCGCCACTTGTGGTCGGGGCGGGACACGAGGGTGGGGAAGTGGAGCGTGTGAAGCACGAGCGCGTACAGAAAATGCTTAGGCGCGGTTCGGAAGGGGACCGGCTGCATGGTATGCAGCCGGCTGAGGTGGTGGAGGGGAGGGGGGCGGGCAGGATCGCGAAGCCGGGGGCCCACGGAGAGATCCGGAGGGCTAGGAGTGAGAGGGGGACGGGGCGCACCCTCTCGCAGGACCCGGCCGAGGTAAACGTGAGCAGTGGGCGGCAGGGCGGCCTTCACCTCCTCGAGTACGCGACGGGGGGAGCGTAGGCTGGAGAGCCCCATGCGCTGGGCGAGTGCCGGGGCCTCCATCCAGTCTCCCCGATCGTAGTCCAGGAGGTCTCCGACCCTGGTGATTCCACCTAGGACCAACCTCCGGCGCACCACAGGAGACTCCGCCACCTGCACACGAAGGTGGGGGTTGTGTAGCAGGGGCTCCGCGAGGAGGTCTTCCCCCGTGGTGGCCCCTAAGGACCTGGAGGCTGCGAGCAGCCGCCAAGTGCGGAGGAGGTCCTGGTAGAAGGCCGGCAGCTCCGAGAGGCCTCGCGGACGGTCTCTCCAAGATAAATAAAAGAGCTGCCGGTCGTATCGGAGCTCTCGGTGACGGCGGAGGAAAGCGTGCGCCAGCGTACTCCATGCCGGACTATCTGCACTGTTGGTGTTGGCGATGAGAAGTCCCTGCAGGGCCCGGAGGCGGAGGACATGGACCTGAGTGCGCATGCAAGTCAGGCCCTGTCCTCCCTCCTCCGGGGGGAGGTGGAGTACCCCTGCAGAGACCCAGTGCAGTCCTGGCCAGAAAAACTCCAGGATTAACTTCTGGAGCTGGTCCAGGAACTTTGGGGGTGGGACCAGGGTGCTGAGGCGGTACCAGAGCATGGACAGGACGAGTTGGTTCAGCACCAGTGCTCTCCCCCGCAGGGAGAGGCACTGGAGCAGCCCTGTCCACCTCCGTAACCGCTCAGCAACCCTGCCCTCTAAACCCTGCCAGTTTTCCGGCGGAGAGGGATGCGTGGCGGATAGAAAGACGCCTAGATAGAGCAGCGGACCCGCGCTCCACCGGATGGCCTGAAGCGCGGGCGGGAGGCGGCTCGTCTGCCATCCAGTCCCGACCACCAGGCCAGAGCTCTTGACCCAGTTGACCCGGGCGGAGGAGGCTGCCGAGTAGATAGCTTGGCAAGCCTCCAGACGCGCCAGGTCTCCCGGGTCCTGAACCACGAGGAGCACGTCGTCGGCGTACGCCGACAGGACTAGCCGCAGCCCTGCCTCTGGAAGCACCAACCCCATCAACCGTCGACGAAGGAGACAGAGGAAGGCCTCGATGGCCAGAGCGTACAGCTGTCCTGAGAGCGGGCAGCCTTGTCGTACTCCCCGTCCGAAGCTGACCGGAGCGGTCAGGGTCCAGTTGAGCTTGACCATGCACTCCGAGGCAGCGTACAGCACCCGGAGAAACCCGACGAAGCGGGGTCCGAAGCCGAAGGCCTGCAGGGTGCCCAGGAGGTACCCGTGGTCCACCCTGTCGAACGCCTTCTCCTGATCCAAGGACAGGAGGGCGAACGACAGGCCGTCCCTACACCCAAGCTCTAGGAGATCCCGGACCAAGGACAGATTATGGAGGATGGTGCGGCCCGGGACGGTGTAGGTCTGGTCGGGGTGGACCACGTCCTGCAGCACGGACCCCAAGCGACGGGAGATGGCTTTAGCGATGATCTTGTAGTCCGTGCTGAGGAGCGAGATGGGACGCCAGTTCCTGAGGTCGCGGGGGTCCCCCTTCTTGGGCAGCAGGGTGAGGACGGCACGCCTGCATGACAGGGGGAGGACCCCGCTTTGCAAGGCCTCGGCCCAGACGCCGAGCAGGTCTGGGCCGAGGACGTCCCAAAACACGCGGTAAAACTCCACGGTCAGCCCGTCCATGCCTGGGGATTTGTTGGTGGGCATGAGGCAGAGGGCTTCCGAGAGCTCGGCCAGAGTGAGAGGAAGCTCTAGCCGGTCCCGGTCGCCCGTGCTGACCGACGGCAGTTGGTCCCAGAGCACCCTGCAGGCGTCAGCGTCGGTCGGATCCGGGGAGAAAAGGGTGGCGTAGAAGGCGCGGGCCCTCTCGCGCATCTCCACCGGATCCGTAAGAGGGGTGCCGTCCTCCGCAAGAAGGCAGAGGATGTGTTTTTCGGCACCCCTCTTTTTCTCCAAGGCGTAGAAGAAGCGGGAGCCGCGGTCCATCTCCCGGAGGAGTTGGATTCGCGACCTCACCAAGGCCCCCTGTGCCCGGAGGGCGTCGAGGGCCCTGAGCTCGTCCCTCTTCTCCTGGTACGTGCCGCAGAGGGATGGATCGTTGGGGCTGGCGGCTAGACGCCTCTCCAGCTCAAGAACCTCCCGTTCCAGCTGCCCTATCAGCGCATCCCGCCGCCGGCTGGCCCCCCGAGTATAGTCGCGGCAGAAGAGCCGCGCGCGCACCTTTCCCAGATCCCACCACCGCCGCGCCGAGGGAAAGGCACACCGTTGCTCGCGCCAGGCCAGCCAGAACTCCCGGAAGGACGCCTCGAAGCCCACGTCCTCCAGCAGGCTGTTATTGAAGTGCCAGTAGGCCGACCCCCGCTTCCCCAGCGAGAGGGAAGCCTTCACGGCCACCAGGTGGTGGTCCAAGAAGGGGGCCGGCCGCACGCTGGAGGCGTGGGCCCGGGAGAGATGGTGCCGTGAGATGTAGATGCGGTCCAACCGGGAGTGTACAGAGTGATGGCCCACCACCCAGACGCAGGTAAAACCAGCGGCCTCGTCCGGGTGGTGGCTGCGCCAGACGTCCACCAGGGAGCGATGGATGAGAAGCTCCCTGAGGACGCCCGCAGCGGCCTGGCAATGCTCGGCCCCCGTGCGGTCCCGCTCCTCGAGGGTGCAGTTGAAATCCCCGCCGAGGACCAGGCACTCGCGAGGATCGATGGTGTCGAGGAAGGCTGCCGCCTGCCGGAAGAAGGGGGTTCTCTCCGGGCTGCGTGACGGGGCATAGACATTGACGAGATGGAGAGGCAGCCCCTCCACCCGCACCCGGAGATACAGCAGGTGGCCGGGCACAACCTCGACGCTCCCCAGCACCTCGGGCCGCAGGTCTGGGGAGAACAGGGTCGCCACCCCGGCCCGATGGGCCGAGAGGTGACTAAAGTGGACCCCGTCTCCCCACTCCAGCCGCCACTTAGCTTCGGCGGCTGGGGTAGTGTAGGTCTCCTGTAGGAAGGTGACCGAGTACCCCCCCTCCCAAAGGAAGGAGAGCACTCGGCACCTACGGAGACCCGACCCGCAGCCCCTGGCATTTAGAGTGGCAAAGAGGATCGGCGCCATTTGGAGGGCTGGGGAGGATCCTCGCCGGAGGGAGTACCGACGGTTCCCGTGGGGCCACGCAGCAAACCGTGACCAACCCCGAAGGCGACGAGGGCGTCACGGAAGCTGCGGGCCCGTTGGTAAGCCGAGGCGTCCCTCCTCCCGGTCCCCTTGCCCTCCTTGAGAAGGGCCCTCACGGATTCCAGGATGGTGTGGAAGTCCCCCCAGCGCTGGAGGGCGAGAGCAACCTTGTTCTTGGAGCCACGAATGTCCTCCAAGAACCGGCGCATCTCTCCCACCAGCGCATGGGGTGCCGAGGCCTCGGGGTCTCCAGTACCCGTCGGCCTTGTGTTGCTTTGGGCCCCACGGCCACAGAAAAGATTGGGATAGGGACTGGGGTCTGGTTTTGGGGGGGATGAGGGCGGCGGAGGGAGAGCAGCCCCGGAAGTGCTGGGAGAGGGCGATGTAGGGGGGGCCTCCCGAGGTATTACGGTTTCAGGGGCAGGTATGAGTGGGCAGGGATCAGGGGGAGGGGTAGGAGGAGGAGGGGTAGGGGGGAGGGCAGGGGGGATGGGGCTCATCAGGGGAGGGGAAGGTTCATGAGGGGGAGGGAGAGCGGGCAGTGGGGGAGGGGGAGGAGGAAGAGGAGGGAGTGGAGGGAGAGGAGGGTCTGGGGGGGGTAGGATTGCAAGTTCTGGGGCGGGGCGTTGGCTGGGAGAAGGTACGGGGATGATGGCAGGTGGTGGGGCTAAGATGGGGGCAGGGGCGGGGATATGGAGAGAAGGTGTCTCGGGAGGAGGGGCTTCCTCGGGTGGTGGGGCGGGGGAGGGGGTGAGGGGCGAAGTGCCGACATGCTCGGCAGGAGGTGCCAACTGGTCGAGGGGGTGGGTGTTGGGGTCTTCATTTTCGGGGCCAAAGGCGGGGGACATGGGGAACTCTGCTTCTCCCAGGGCGCCCAGGGGCTGGCCGACTCCCGTGGGGAGGTCATCCCTAATTAAGGGGGGGGTCGCCTCCTGGGACGTCCCAAGGCAGAGAGAGGTGGTAGTTGAGGGATCGCTGGTATATGGTGAGGGGGAGAGTGGAGGGGGCGGGGGTGAGTGGACGGACGGCCCACAGGCCTCCAGTAGGAGGCTGTCCACGTCCAGGGCCACCGGGGTGAGGCCTAGGGCCTCGACCTCCTGCGAGAGGAGGGCGAGGCCGGGGCTCACCTCCTCCGGATGCTCCGCAGCAGCAGTCTGGGTCGCGGCCGGAGGGGTGTCGGGGGAGGGCACGGGTGCACAAAACACCTTCTCAGCTTCCTGAGGCTCTGGCTCCGGGGCGGAGGGGATGGTACCATACTCAGCCGCCACCGCGGCAGCCTCCGTCGCCCCCGGCGGGTGATCAGTAGCCGGGGGTTCGGCAGGTGGGTCTGGGCTGGCGGCTCTTTTTAGCGCTTTGCGCGGCGCCTCCACCCCGTCCTCCGACAGGGTGGGGTGCCGGGTGCGCGCACTTTTTTTCTTTCGTTTCCCCCCCACCAGCACCCAGCCCTCCGAGGAGGCGGGCTGGGCAGTAGAGGAGGAGGGGCCAGGGGACAGGGCCGACGAGGAGGAAGGGAGGTAAGGGGGGCGGGGCGGCAAGGGGGAGGGACGACCCGCCCCGGGACGGGCCCTCTTCTAGTCCTGCCGCCGGCCCCTCCTCCCTCTCCTCCGCAGGCCCGGCTCTTGTGCCCGCTCGGGCGCCAGCGCCTGCTTCTTCTTGCCCAGCACCATGCGGCCGGGCATCCTCCGACGCCCGAGCGGCGATGGATCCGTCCGGGACGAGAGGAGGAGGGTCGGTCCCGGGGCCTGTCGCGGTCGGGGCGCCGCCGATCCCGTGGCTGACGCCCCCCGGGTCGGAGGAGGTCCCGGGCTCCCCTTCGTGCCGGGCCAGGGGGCAGTCCCTCCGGACGTGCCCCGCCGCCCGGCACATAAAGCACCGGGCCTCCCCCAGGGTATAAAAGACCCGGTACTGGGCCCCTTGATAGGGCACCAGTATAGTCCCCTCCTGGGCCACCCCGGCGGAAGGAGAGCACGTGCCGGAGGGCGGGGTCTTTACAGCCTAGTGGGAGGGGACTCAGGACCGTCAAAGGCCGGCCCAGGGCGGTGAGGAAAGGCAGAAGGGCAGAGTTGGGAAGGAAGGGTGGAACAGAGGAAAAAACCACCCGCACGCCCAGGTCCTCCAGCGGCTCCAGGGGCACGTGCACGCCCCCAACCACCAGGCCCCTCTCCACCGCCTCCTGGGCGGCGGCCTCCGAAGCCAGGAAGAAGACGATCTTCCCGAACATCCGAGAGGCCGCCACCACGGCTGCGGGCCCCACCACCCGTGCCAACGCCCGCACGTAGGTCTCCACGTGGGGCGAGGCAGCCACCAGGAGGCAGCGGACTCCGTGCCTCCTGGTGAGCGCGGGGAAGGGGCCGCGACCGTTGGGGATGGTAGTCCTGGCAGAGGCGGCAGGAGCAGGGGGCGGGGCAGCGGCTGCCGCCTGGGCGTACGACCTGGGGGCCGAGAGGTCGGGGCCCCCAGGAGCGGTGGAGGGAGCAGGGGGAAGGGGAGAAGGGGAGGCTGCACTGGGTGTTTGGGCAGCCTGGGGGAGAGTCCCTGCCACGGGAGGTTTGGCCTTCCGGGCGGGGCTCTTGCCCTTTCTTGTCCCCTGGCCCTTCCTGCCCTTTTGGGGGGGAGGGTTTGGGGCTGGGTCGCCAGGGGGCACCGCGGCGGAGGCAGTAGGAGCCCCGGAGCCTGCGCCCGCACCCTCAGCCGACGTGGTCGTGAAGTTCTGGCAGCCCTGGACGAGTGGGCCGCCGTTTCGGGGATAGGAGGGGTGACAGTGGAGGGGAGAGGGAGGGAGGGGTCACCAGATGACCCTCCAGTGGGCGTGGGGGTCATATTGGTGGGTTTGAGGGGGAAAAAGTTTATTGAGGGTGGGGGCCTTTAAGAGGGAGCGGGGGAGGGGGAGGAGAGTGGAAGGGAAGGAAGGAGTGAGGCGTGGCTGCCCCTCCCCCACTGGCCGGGCTGAGGACCCAGTCAGATGGGGGAAGGGCAGGGCAAGGGCAGCAAGGTCAGGGAAAGGGAGACACAAAAGAAAGGCCACAACTCCCAGCACAAGAGGGTAAGAGGGCTCCTGTTTCTGCACTGGGGTGTGGAGGGAATCAAAGTTTGTTTGTGTGTGTGGGTTGTGGGGGGGCTCAGGCGCTTAAGTAAACAGAAAAGGGGGGGGAAGGGGCGTGGGCACGTGGGGGGCAAAGGAGGAGGCACAGCCAACTTAAGGGGGATGGCGGGGTTAATGGGGAGAGGGGTTGCCCACGTGCGCCTGAGGGGCAGGCCCGCAGCAGCTGCTGCTGCAGAGCCTCGAGATGGCAGGGGAGAAGGCAGGGGCAGCTGATTGGAGGGGCCCAGGTGGAGGGGGCCCCAGCGGCAGCTGGGTGTGTGGGGGGCAGTAGAAGGGGGGGGGGGTGGCTGCAGGGGTGGGGCAGGGGCCACGCCCTAACACCCCACCCCTGGCTATGCAGCTCCCCCCCGGAGCCCCGGTGGAGAGGGGCCCTGCCCAAACTCACCCCTCCCCAAGCCACTCCACAGGAGGCTGTGTGGAGGGAGCCCAACTGCCGCTTTAAGAGAGCCCCCTACCTTCTCCAGGTGGTGAGGATGCAGCAGCTGCTGGTTGGAAGGTGGGCCCAAATGGGGGGCCAGCAGTTTCTCCCCCAAAAGATGGAAAAAGGGGAGGGGGCCCTGATGTAGGGCAGGGGGCAAGAGGCCCCCACCCTCCACCCACTCAGCAGTTCCTAAAAGAACTGGGTGAGGGTTGGGGGGAGAAGATAGAGCCTGCCTGCCCGAGGCAGGAGGGAGGCTGACCCCAGAAAGGGAGGGCGGTGGGGAAGGCAGCCCTGTGGGGGCTTCAGCCAGCCGAGGCCGGCCAGCCCCCAGATGCTCGCCTTCCAGCCGTGGGAGAGGGTCCCACGGCAGCAGCAGCAGCCCTGCAGGAGCACCTGCAGCTGGCCTCCTGCTGACTCAGAAGCCGAGGAGGCTGCGCAGAGGCCCTGGTGGGCGGCCCCGGAACCAGAACACCAGAGGCCTGCCCATCAGAGGGCAGGGCCTAGGGCTGGAAGAGCCAAGGGCAGGGCTCGGGACCCATTAAAGCCTGGGCCTCCGGGCAGGGAGGAGGCGCCTGCGCGAGCTCCCCAGTGCCAGGGGCAGAGGGCCTGTTGCCGCCCGGTCAGGCTGGAGGAGCAAGCCCCCAGCGGCCCCGAGCAACCACGGATCCAGATGCCCCAGGGGGACTACCCGGACTTCCCAGACCTGCCAGGACCCTCACGCCGGTGGAGACCCCCCGCCTTGGAGGAAACTCCGGACGTGGCCAGACTGGCGAGGGTGAGCGACCACGAGGCCCCAGGAGCGGCCTGCCCCAGAGTCCCGGCGGACCCCTGCAGCCCCCAGGCCTAGGATCGCCTCAGGCCCACCATGCTACTGCCGCCAGACTATCCCAATGACATCGACATGAGCGACTGGCCGGAGCCCCCGAAGGTGGACGATTTGGAGGAGACCGACCCTGCGGGACCCCCTGACCAGATGGACTGGGACCTTCCCCTGGTGGAGGTAGAGGTAGGAAGTGGCCCGGGGAACGACGCTCCCAAACCCATGGCAGCATGTTGCGGCCTGGATCCCCACTGCCGTGGTCGTGTGTGAGCGACCCCCTGGGCCGGGTTGCAGTGGAGTGGGAGGGCCTGCGAGCCCCTACCCGCTCCTTGATAGGGCCAGTCCGTGCTGGGCCTGTGCTCAAACCCTTGTGAACTGCTGCCCCACCCTAGACTGAGGGCTGGGCCGGGATTGTGTTACAACTGTGAACTGCTGCCTGCCCTGAATTGAGGGCTGGGCCTGTACTGTGTTAGTATTGTGAACTGCTGCCCCGCCCTAGACTGAGGGCTGGGCCCGTGTTATAACCCTTTTTTGGTTGCTGCCCCGCCCTAGGCCATGGGCTGGGCGTCCCAGGACTCTTACACGTGGTGGAGAATGGGGGTAGTCGGTCCCCGCCCCTGACGTAAAGGGTGAGGGAGTGGGCTCGCAGGCCCACAGAGCAGAAGAGACCTCCAGACAGTGCGGGTAACTATCCACTTTTTTTTTTTGTTGGTTGTTGTTGTTGCTATCCCCACTCCAATGATGGAGATTGACAAGCTGCTGAAGTACTTAGCAGAAAGTCAGCAAAAGCAGCAGACTGCCCAGCAACAGCAGCTGCTCCAGCAGCTAGGAGCACAGCAGACACAGCTGCTGACTGAACTGATGGCCCAGAACCAGGAGCACCAGAGGCAATGTCTGCAGCAACTAGCAGCCCTGGTGCCATTGCCGGCAGAGCCACGGCAGGGAGCCCAAGGGGGAGGCCCCGCATCAGTCCTGCCAGTACGGCTAACCAAGATGGGACCAGCGGATGATCTGGAGGCCTTCCTAGTCACCTTTGAACAAGTAGCGGTGGTGGCTGGGTGGCCTCGGGAACCAGTGGGCTACCCTGCTGGCCCCTTATTTGACCGGGGGGGCCCAGAGGGCTTATCGGGCCCTATCTATTGAAGATGCCCAAGATTATGACCGGGTGAAAGCAGCCGTCCTCGATGCCCTGGATGTTACCCCGAGACCTTCCGCCAGCGGTTCCGGACCCTGACCTATGACCCGGGGGCCCGGCCGCGGTGCGTGGCCCAGGAGCTAAGGGACGCGTGCCGGAGGTGGCTGCAACCGGAAGTGAGGACCTCCCTAGAGCTCATGGAGCAGGTCCTCCGTATCCTCCCTCCAAGAGGGCGGGCTTGGGTGCGGTGCCACCGGCCTACCACCGTTCAGGCTGCTGTCAACCTTATGGAGGACGTCCTTGCCGCGGAGGAGCCAGAGGCACCCATGGGTGCGGCCCAGGTGGCACGGCCTACTCGCCGGGGAGTCGAGAAACAAGGGGAGCCCCGCTCTGAACTGCCCGGCCTGCTACGAGAATCAACCGGTCCCCATCGGAGGCTACCCTGGAAGCCAGGCCCCAGTAACCCCCAGACAGGATCCGACAGGGCTACCAACATGCGGCTACCAGGTCCAGGTGGGTGCCAGACCCACGGGGGGCCCCAACCAGTGCTGGGACCCTGCTTCCACTGTGGGCAATGGGGACATCTCCAAAGGGACTGTCCAGAACAACTCTGCAGCTTTGGCTGAGTATGGGCGGCCGAAAAGAGGGCGCGACCCCCACAGGCGCCCACGATTATGGTCCCGGTCCTCGTGGGGACTGAGGCCATGGTCGCCTTAGTGGACTCGGTGCAGCCAGACCCTAGTCCGCCAATGGGCTGGCCTGGAGGCTGACCCCACTCTAGGGACCATTCAGCTGCAGTGCATTCATGGCGACGTGCGTCCATACCCCAGCGCGTGGGTGCCCCTGATGGTGGCAGGGGTGACCCATCATTTGGTGGTCGGCCTAGCGCCCCGACTGGCGTAGCCAGTGGTGTTAGGCCAGGACTGACCAGGCTTTGTGGGTATCTTCCGCCCGGCCACCGGACTCAGGGGGGAGGCGGCCCCTGTCCTGGAGGGGAATACTCCAGAGGATCCACCTGAGGAGAGGGTGGGGCTGGACCTGGGACCCCTAACTGAAGGATCCGCCAAAGGCTCAAAGGGGACCAGCCCTGATGACGGGGTAACCTCAGATGTCTGCCGGGACCAGAGAGACGACCCCACGCTAAGCCGGGCCTATGCCCAGGTTGTGGCAGTCGACGGGGTGGCAACGGACCTCCAGCTCGTGGCACAGTGGCCCCACTTCGAGCTGCGCCAGGAACGGCTGTGCTGGGTGGAGCGGGACCCCCAGACCCAGGAGCAACGAGCACAGCTACTGGTGCTGAAATGCCACCGACGGGCCATAATGAAGTTGGCCCATGTTATCCCCACCGCCGGCCACTTGGGCCAAGAAAAGACCTTAGCCTGGATACTTTCCTGATTCTTCTGGCCAGGGGTCCACCAGGAGGTCAAGAACTATTGTAGCTCCTGCCCCGCGTGCCAGCTTGCTGCTCCCCCACGGGTCCCTAAGGCCCTGTTAATCCCGATGCCAGTGGTAGGGACCCCGTTCGAGCGGGTGGCTATGGATCTGGCGGGCCCGCTCCCTAAGAGCGTGGCCGGGTATCAGTTTGTATTGGTCCTTGTAGACTATGCCACCCATTTCCCGGAAGCCATCCCACTGTGCAATATTATGGCCCGCACTATCGCGGGAGAGCTAATGAAGATCTTCGCCCGAGTAGGGCTGCTGTGGGAACTTCTCACCGATCAGGGAACCAATTTTACATCCCGCCTGATGAAGCAGGTCTGTGCGCTCCTGGGGATTAAGCAACTACACACCTCTGTGTACCACCCCCAGACGGATGGCCTGGTAGAGCGCTTTAACCGTACGCTGAAGGAGATGCTGCGCAAAGTCCCACCAGAGGACCTACACCAGTGGGATCAGCTGCTACCTCCCTTGCTTTTGGCCATCTGGGAGGTGCCCCAGTCCTCCACGCGTTTCTCTCCATTCGAGTTACTGTACGGATGCCGCCCCCTGGGGAGTACTCGACCTTATGCGGGAGGTCTGGGAGCAAACCGCGTCCCCCTCATAGGGACTGCTACAATATGTCTTCCAGCTCCAGAAGCGCCTGGAACAGGTAGGGACCCTCGCAGAAGAAAACCTGAGAGCTGCACAGGCGTCCCAAGCCCGAACCTACAACCAGGAGGTGCGGAGCCGCAGTTTCGAGCCAGGTGACCAGGTCCTGGTCCTGCTACCTTCCAGCGAATCTGAGTTGCTGGCTAGGTGGCAGGGACCTTACGAGATTATTTGAGCCGTGGGGCCTGTCACCTATGAAGTTTACCAACCCGACCACCGTAAGAAGACGCAGCGATACCATATCAACCTCTTAAAACCGTGGCAGGACTGGGAGGGCTTCATGATAAACCCCTGCCCCCTGGACCCCGAATTGGGACCCCAGGTGCCTCACAGGGAGGAACCTGCACAACCGGTCCTTGGGGCAACGCTGACTGACAAGCAATGGAAGCAGGCCCAGTGACTCCTCCAGGCATTCCAGGAGAATTTCACCACCCTCCCCGGACACACCTCCCTGGTCTGCCATGTCATCTGTACGGAGCCTGGGAAGGGGGTTCGTGACGCCACGCGCCCACTACCCTTCCAGATGCGGGAGGTAGTGGAAGAGGAGGTACGGGCGATGCTGGCCCTGGGAGTGATAGAACCATCCCAAAGTGAGTGGCGCAGCCCTGTAGTGCTCGTCCCTAAGCCCAATGGCACTCGGAGATTTTGCATCGACTTTAGGTGGGTGAACGCAATCTCCAAATTCGATGCGTATCCAATACCCCGGCTTGACGAATTGTTGGGACGTCTGGGGGCGGCCTGCTATTTCAGTACCCTTGACCTCAGTAAAGGGCACTGGCAGATCCCCTTAGTGCCTTCTTCATGAGAGAAGACGGCCTTTGCAACTCCATCAGGCCTGTACCAGTTCACCTGAATGCCCTTTGGTCTCCACGGCACCCCAGCGACCTTCCAGCGGCTTATGGACCATCTACTTCAGCCCCACCGGGACTACGCCGCAGCCTACCTCGACGACATCGTCGTATATAGTCGCCATTGGGAGGAACACCTGGACCGGGTGGCAGCGGTCCTTAGGTCCCTGAGGGCAGCTGGCCTGACGATGAACCTGAAGAAGTGCCGCATTGGATGGCAAGAGACGACTTATCTCAGGTACACTATAGGAGGGGGCCAGGTAAAGCCCCTCGTGGACAAGGTGCAGGCCCTAGCGGCCTGCCCTCCCCCCAGTACCAAACGGCAGGTATGACGGTTCTTGGGACTGGCAGGGTGCTATCGACGCTTCATCCTGCAGTTTGCCTCAATTGCCGCCCCCCGACTCAGCTTTTGACAAAAGCCCAGCCGCAAAGGGTGGTATGGACCGCAGCTACGGACAAGGCATTCCATACACTGAAACAGTGCCTAATGCAGGAACCTGTCCTCTACAGCCCCGACTTCACCCGTCCGTTCATCCTGCAAACTGATGCCTTGGGGGTAGGCCTGGGGGCTGTCCTATCCCAGGAGATTGACAGAGAAGATCATCCAGTGGTCTATATAAGCCGGAAGCTTTTCCCAAGGGAACAGTGCTACGCTGTAATAGAAAGTTAGGCCCTGGCTGTGAAGTGGGCCTGCGACGCCCTTAGATATTACCTGTTGGGAGCCCCCTTCATCCTAATTATGGACCATGCTCCTTTACAGTGGCTGTCCCGAATGAAGGATACCAACGCCCGAATTATGCGCTGCTATTTGGCGTTACAGCCATATGCGTTCGACGTACGTCATTGGGCAGGTAAGGACCATACAAATGCTGACTTCCTTTCACGCCTGGGGGAGATGGAGGAGTCTGCCCCCATGGCACAGGAGACAGACTTGAGGGGGGGGAGTGTAGTGAGTCAGTATTGCCTCCTGCTGACTCAGAGGCAGAGGAGGCTGCGCAGAGGCCCTGGTGGGTGGGCCCGGAGCCAGAACACCAGTGGCCCGCCCCTCAGAGGTCAGGGCCTAGGGCTAGAAGAGCCAAGGGCAGGGCTCGGGACCCATTAAAGCCCGGGCCTCTGGCAGGGAGGAGGCGCCTGCGTGAGCTCCCCAGCGCCAGGGGCAGAGGGCCTGTTGCCGCCCGGCCAGGCTGGAGGAGCAAGCCCCCAGCGGCCCCGAGCAACCACGGATCCAGATGCCCCAGGGGGACTACCCGGACTTCCCAGACCTTCCCAGACCCGGTGGAGACCCCCCGCCTTGGAGGAAACTCCGGACGCGGCCAGACTGGCGAGGGTGAGCGACCACAAGGCCCCAGGAGCGGCCTGCCCCAGAGTCCCGGCGGACCCCTGCAGCCCCCAGGCCTACGATCGCCTCAGGCCCACCATGCTACTGCCGCCAGACTATCCCAATGACATCGACATGAGCGACTAGCCGGAGCCCCCGAAAGTGGACGATTTGGAGGAGACCGACCCTGCGGGACCCCCTGACCAGATGGACTGGGACCTTCCCCTGGTGGAGGTAGAGGTAGGAAGTGGCCTGGGGAACGACGCTCCCAAACCCATGGCAGTGTGTTGCGGCCTGGATCCCCACTGTCATGGTCGTGTGTGAGCAATCCCCCGGGCCAGGTCGCAGTGGAGTGGGAGGGCCTGCGAGCCCCTACCCCCTCCTTGACAGGGCCAGCCCGTGCTGGGCCTGTGCTCAAACCCTTGTGCTGTTGCCCCGCCCCAAACTGAGGGCTGGGCGTGTGCTCAAACCCTTGTGAACTGCTGCCCCACCCTAGACTGAGGGCTGGGCTGGGATTGTGTTACAACTGTGAACTGCTGCCCGCCCTGAACTGAGGGCTGGGACTGTACTGTGTTACTTTTGTGAATTGCTGCCCCGCCCCAAACTGAGGGCTGGGCCCGTGTTATAACCCTTTTTGGTTGCCGCCCCGCCCTAGGCCAAGGGCCTGGGTGTCCCAGGACTCTTACAGTACCCTTCCAGAATAGCACGTTTGCCTTCCACAGGGCCTTATCTTGGAAGGTGGAAAAAAATACCACATTGACCAACACCCTGAGAGCCCAGGATTACAACATCTAAATCCATGCCCTGATCTTCGGAGCCCTGGGTGCATCTACATGGGACCCTGATAATGAGCTGATGCTGCAAGCATGTGGAAGTGGTTGGCTCTATGCTCACATGTTGAGGCAGATCATGGCATTGGACACCATCAAATATGGTCCAGAGACATATACACAGAGTGCATCACAGGATACCAAAAATACCAGGACACATGAATAAGAACATTGACAAGTGACTCAGGGAAATTACCCAATTCCTTCCCCGACAAACTCTGTTTCTATAGAAGACCCACCAGACTCCAACGGACCAAGGGACAAACTCCACTCCTATACATATTTGCTTTATTGCTACTGACTCTGACTCTATGCACTTTATGGGATGGTGTACCCAAGAACAACTTGCTGCCTAACGCTTTAAAACTCACTCACCGTAATCTGGGACAGTGCTCATTATATACCCTATATATCTTTTTGTAACCTTTACTTGTAATTATTTATAACCCAAGCTTGACCCCAGATGTACAGTGCCTTTCCTTAAATTTGTGTAACATGAACTTGATTTCAAATATTAGCTTTAGTTACATTTTTCAGTCTGTAACTGTTGATATATAGCCTGCTTTGACAAGGAAATGGCTTACTGATCTAACAGATCTTTTCCTTTTCTAACTACAGTACCATTGTCCTAGATTCTGTATTTTAATTCACCTGTTGTGCCTGTATATTTTAGTTCCTATTTAATATAAGACCATCCTGTATTCTAAGTGTCCCTTCAATAGATGTCTATACAAGCTGCAAGGCTCATTGGTGGCCTAACTGCTCCCACTGACTTCATTGGCTATTTTATCATTCATGTAGACGGGGCCAGGAGTTCACTCCAGGGTTCCTGTCAAGAGACTGACTTTAAATAAATGGGAACAACAGTTCAACTAACTGTTGTAGGAGCAGCAGTAATCTCTGGAAAGGGAAGCCTGTTATACCTCCAGCCTCCTGTTTCACTGAACACCTGTGACATGGCTCTGCGTCCACCCTTTTCTGGAATAAAAATGCAGTCATGTAGCACTTTAAAGACTAACAAAATAATTTATTAGGTGATGAGCTTTTGTAGGACAGACCCACTTCTTCAGATCATAGCTATACAGATTCTTTTCTGATTAGGTAAGTGTCTAGTTTGGAGAGGGCTCCGCTCGTGACCCACGTGCGTTCAGGTAGGCATATCTTGTTAATTAGGGCTGGGTTTGTAAGCAGAGCTTCCTGACTAGTAGGAACAAGGGAGACCAGGTCACCATTTTCAGGTACTGCTCATTTCTCTGGGCAGAGCCAGGATGTCATCCTCAGCAGAGAGATGGGGTATGTAGGAGGATGACTTGAGGTAGAGAGTTGATTACTTGTCATGATTCCTCCCATTGGTGTGTGTGTCTGCCTCTGTCTTCTCTAGTGTGTTGGCCAACATGGTCTCTTTCTCTTTCATTGTTGTTGTTACTTCTGCTTGTTCTGTCTCCCACAGAATGTGAGCAGGCATTCTAGTTGAGTTTCCCCACAGACAAGGTCTAGGGAGCCATGAGAAAGTAGGCAGGAACACAAATTGTGTGGAGTAGGAGATGAGAGTGAAGCTGTATATTACTGTGGCCCACAAGTGGGACCAATATGGATGAGAGAGAGAAGCAAGAATAGAAGCAAGATTTCTCAAAGCAAAAGTACTTAGTGTAATGATGGCTCATCCTGAGGTTTTTCTGCTGCATTTGTAGAGGAATCATCCAGGAGCCACATCCAAAGGAGAAGCTGGCAGAAGTGGATCCGAGCAGCCTGGTCACCCTTCTAAGGAGACATGAACCATCTTCAGCTTCCTGCCTTTGCATAACTGGCTGTGAGTGCTCTGTGCTGTAGATTGCTCATCTGCACTGGCTGTAGATCTTTTAACAGGCTGTGACTTTCCTGATTGGGCAGGGCACGGTGAGCAATTGAGTCTGGAGAAGCGGCAATAGTGTGCAATGCAAAGCAACAACCTTGGATGTAGGGATGATGATCACCTTTCTACGTGGAGTCCCACAGTGGTAATGAGAGGGAGTGGCAGCACTGAATGGTGTGCCAGGTGTGAAAATAAGGGGTTGTGTGACATTGCTGATTGTGATGTTAACTGGTTTGTTTTCTTCTTTTGTGCTGTGTTCAGTAGCAAGGCAGAAGAAGTAAAGTGTCAGTCTACTCCTGTGACGTGGTGGAAAGTGAGTGAGAGCAGCCAGCCCACAAGCATTATTGATGCAAGGCAAGAGCTGTCCTGCTGGGAGCAGAGAAGCAGATAGTTTCACTGAGATAAGTATCTGTTTTGGAGAGGGCGCTGCTCATGGCCTCTGGTTTCAGACGGAGAAGCTGCAGTAGCTAGCACTGGGGTTCTAAGCAGAGCTTTCTAACTAGCAGTATTGGTTATGAGGGAGGTCACCATTTTAGGGTCTGCTCATTTCTCTGGGCATAAGCAGTGTATCCTCAGCAGCTAGATGGATGTAGTAGGAGGATGACTGCAGATGGTGAGTTGATTGTTTTCCTCGCAGAAAACACTAGAACTGGAAGGGGGCTTGAGAGGTCAAGTCCAGTCCCTTGCCCTCAGCAGGACCAAGCACTGTCTAGACTTTCCTGATGTCTGTCTATCCTGCTTTTATATGTCTCCAGTGCCGGAGATTCCACAACCTCCCTAGGCAATTTATTCCAGTGTTTAACCCCCCTGGCAATTCAGTTTTCCTAATGTCCAACCTAAACCTCTCTTATAGCAGTTTAAGTCCATTGCTTCTTGGCCTGTCCTCAGAGAACAAGCAGAACACATTTTCTGCCTCCTTCTTGTAACCTTCTTTCAGGCACTTGGAACCCACTATCATGTTTCCTCTCAGTATCCTCCTCCTTTCTAAACTTAACAAGCCTAGTTCTTTCAGTCTTCCCTCATAGCTCATGTTCTCTAGGCCTTTAGTCATTCTTGTTGCTCTGCTCTTCTCTGGATTTGTTACTTTGTCCCTCTGCCTTGTGTGTTACTCTGTCCTGCCTTTCCCTGTGTGTTGGCCAACACACACTCTCTTTCTCTCTCTCTGTCCTCTGAGGGTAGCATCTCCTAAAGTACATGGACAGGTGTTCCATGTATGCATCTTCAAAGGCTAAGTCTCAGGAGCCATGGGGAAGTAGGAAGGGATGTAAATCATGCAGGGTAGAGGATGAGAGAGCAGACCTCTGCCATTGTTGACTCATCCTCTGTTCATCAAGTAGTGCTGATGTGGATGAGAGAGGGATGCAGGGATGAAAGCAAGATTTCACACAGCAACAGACTTTAGCGTAATGATAGCTCATGCTGGGCTTTTTCTGTTGCTCTGGCAGAGGTGCCATGCAGGAGACCTGACCAGAGGAGAAGGTGGCAGAAATGGATCCAAGCAGCCTGGACATCCTTCTGAGGATATAGAAACAGTCTTAAACAGCTTTCTGCCTTCTGCATAACTGAGTATGAGTCAGTGATCATTTTTTTTCAGGTCCTCATCTCTACTGACTGTGGGATTTTTCACAGGACCTATGGCATTGAATCTGGGGAAGGAGCAATAGTTTGCTGTGCAAAGTGATTATTTTGGATGAAGGTGCAATGGACTACTGTCTAGCTGTAGTCCTGAAGCGGTAATGGGAGAGGGTGGCAAAGCCCCACAATGTGTTGGATGTGACAAGAAGTGGTTACTCAGCTCTAACTCAGATTCTTGAGTTTTCCCCCCTTGTGGTACTTTGAGTACCAAGGGAAAAGAAGTCCCCAGTTAGCGAGCCTGCGAGCATTATTGATATGAGGCAAGAGACGTCCAGCTGGGAGCGGAGCAGCTATCACTGTCACTGATGTAAGTGTCTGGTGTGGCAAGGATTCCTCCTCCTCGTGGCTCCAGATAAGGATGCTCTATTATGTAGGGCTGCATTTGTAAGCAGAAGTCCACAATTTCAGGGGTTGAAGCTGAGTGTCCTGTTCACAATGTTGGACCCAGTGGGATGACTCCAGTAGCGTTTTGCTTATCTTTCTCTTGTGTATTCTTTCGCTCTTCCCCAGTGTGTTGCCTGACACATGGTGTTTCTTGGTCCTTTCTTTTGCTTGTGTTGCCCCTTCATATGGGACATGGGCAGGTATTCTGGATTTGTGTCCTCACAGGCTACATCTTGAGAGCCTTGCAGAAGCAGGAGAGACATATAAACCATGTAGGGTGGTGGGAGCGAAGGTGGAACTATGACTGTAGCTGTTGATTTAGTCTGTGCTCATTGAGTGCGGCCACTGTTGATGTGAGAGGGAGGCAGGGATGAAGATGAGATATCACACACTTGTATAGCTTGGTGTAGGGATGGTTTATGCTTTTTTTTTCCTGCATTTGCAGAAGAATGGTTCAGAGCTCCAGTCACAGGAGAACTGACAAACGTGAATGCAATCAGCCTGGACGTCTTGCTAAGGAGATGCGAACAATCCTTAGCTTTCTGCCTTCTTCAGAACTGGCTGAGAGTAAATGGTCAGTTTTTGAACTTCTCATCTGTACTTGCTGTAGGTTCTTCAGTCTCTCCCCTCCTGCATGTGCCCATGGCCCTGTGGAACAGAGTCTGAGGGAATGACTGACAATAGTCTGTTCTACAAAGTGACTTGTTTGGAAGTAGGTGAGATGTGATACTTTGTAGTTTTTTGCCCTCCAACAGTAATGGGAATGTAGGATGAAAATTTCTGAGGCAGGTTATGGTGTTCTGCTAAGGATTCCCTATTCAAATCCTAAAGTCTGGAGTAGGCCTATAATCCCGTAGTTCAGAAACCCAGTTAGCATGAGTGGAAGGTTATCCCCGCTTGGGGCCCCTCCCCCATTTCACTTGCAAAACCCAGTGAAGGCTGTCCCAACGTGAACAGGGCCTTGGAGTTTGGAGGGCGGGATAATTGCCCCGGCAGCCACATTCCAATAAGAGGCCATGCAAATGAGAATGGATGGAGAACCAGGATATAGCACTATCCCATTTGCTATCCCAGGCTGGTACTCAAAACAAATATGTTATTGCCCTATGCTGTTACGGTCTTTTGCTTTAATCTTCTAGATAATCACCTGTGAACATGCCCATGTAAAGGCACCATCATTGCTCTTGTAGATGCATCATCTATTCAATTAGACACATAGATGTTGTTACATGTCTGCTTTATTTAAGTAACTTGTTAAAGAAAACCACTTGTACTCAAGATAAAATGTTCTGTAAACTATGGGCTAGGATACTCTGTAATCTTTTTAGATTATTGGCTTACTGTGCTCATTTCATCTTGCTGCTAGGACCTATCCAGCCTTGAGTAACACCCATGCTGTAGTTTCCACCCCCACGCCTACAAATAATCGATATAATCAATTGTAATCTATTGTGTGTCAGTGCTCCACTAAGTCGTGATGAGTGAAGTGGCACTCTACCAGCGCTGTGTATAATAAACCCTCCTGCTTGCTTCATACAGTGTCCAGATTTTGTTCCAACTGGCAGGGAGATGGCTGATGGTGGGGGCCTGCATTATGTTAGATGTGAGAAGAAGAGATTATGTGACGTTGCCAAGTGAGATACTGATTGTTTCTCTCTCCCCCAATAAACGCACACTTTAAAGGGAAAAGAAGTCAGCCGTCAAAGGCTACGTCTACACGTGCAGCCAACATCGAAATAGGCTATTTCGATGAATAACGTCTACACGTCCTCCAGGGCCGGCAACGTCGATGTTCAACTTCGACGTTGCTCAGCCCAACATCGAAATAGGCACAGCGAGGGAACGTCTACACGTCAAAGTAGCACACATCAAAATAGGGATGCCAGGCACAGCTGCAGACAGGGTCACAGGGCGGACTCAACAGCAAGCCGCTCCCTTAAAGGGCCCCTCCCAGACACAGTTGCACTAAACAACACAAGATACACAGAGCTGACAACTGGTTGCAGACCCTGTGCCTGCAGCATAGATCCCCAGCTGCCGCAGAAGCAGCCAGAAGCCCTGGGCTAAGGGCTGCTGCCCACAGTGACCATAGAGCCCCGCAGGGGCTGGAGAGAGAGCATCTCTCAACCCCCCAGCTGATGGCCGCCATGGAGGACCCAGCAATTTCGACGTTGCGGGACGCGGATCGTCTACACTGTCCCTACTTCGACGTTGAACGTCGAAGTAGGGCGCTATTCCTATCTCCTCATGAGGTTAGCGGCTTCGACGTCTCGCCGCCTAACGTCGAAGTTAACTTCGAAATAGCGCCCGACGCGTGTAGACGTGACGGGCGCTATTTCGAAGTTGGTGCCGCTACTTCGAAGTAGCGTGCATGTGTAGACGCAGCCAAAGTCTACTCCTTTTATGTGAAGAAAGAGAGAGAGCAGCAAGTTTATGAGCATCATTGATGCGAGGTGAGAGACGTCCAGCTGGGAGTAGAGTAGCTCCCTTGTCAGTGAGATAAGTGTTTGGTTTGGTGAGGATTCTGCTCATGGCCCACCTGCCTCATAGTAGGGATCCCCTGTCATCATGAGATGGGTGTTAAGCAGAGCTTCCAGATTAGCGGTAGTGGTTACAAGGGAGACAAGGTCACCATTTTCAGGTGTTGCTCATTTCTCTAGGTAAGAGCACAATATGGTCTTCAGCAGACAGATGGATCTAAGAGTATGACTTTGGATGGTGAGTTGTTTGCCTTCCTCCCATGTTTCTCTTCCCCCGCACCCCACACACCCTCTTCTTTCCTGTGCTGGCCAGCACAGTCTTTTTGTCCTTGCCTTTCCTTGGGCAGTCTCCTTCTGCAACACATGATCAACATTCCAGAAATGCAGCCTTATAGGCAAGGTCTTGGGAGCCATAGAGAAGCAAGAGGGGGAGGTAAATTGTGGAGGCAGTGGAGCTGAGACTGTGGTGGTTGACCAAATCTCTGTTTGAGTGGGGCTGGTATAGATAGAAGAGAGGAAAGCAAGATTTCACATGCCAGTAGAGCCTGCTCTAGTGATAGCTCACACTGGGTTTTTTCTCATGTGCTTGCACAGGAATGATCCTGAAGCCTGTACTGCAGGTGAAGCTGGCAGAAGTGGGCTCAAACATCCTGGACATCCTTCTAAGGATACAGGAGTAATCCTTCACTTTCTCGCTAGTGCAAAACTGACTGAGTGATTAGCTTTTTGAACTCGTCATCTGTATTCACTGTAGATTTCTTCAAAGGCTGTAATTTTCCTGACTGGGCACAGGGTCCCATGGAATTGAGACTGGAGAAGGGACAATAGTCTGATCTACAGGGTGATTATTTAGGAGATAGGTGCAACAGGCTCCTACGGCATTAATGGGAGGAGGATGGCTGATGTTGCAGCCCTCAGGGTGTTAGATGCAAGAAGAAAAGTTTACAGGGATATTGGTGACTGAGATGCTAACGTGTTCTCCCCCCACCCACCTCTTCCCCATGATGGATTTAATAGCAAGGGAAAAGAAGTCAACAGTCCAAGTCTACACCTGTCATGCGATGGAAAGAGTGAGAATAGCAAGCGTGCAAGCATTACTGATGCCAGGCAAGAGCCATCCAGCTGAGAGAGGAGCTGCCACCAATATCCTTGAGATAAGTGTCTAATTTGGAGATGTCTCTCCTCAAGGCCCACCTGAATCCAGGTAGGAATAGCTAGTTAGGTGCAGTTGGGTTTGTAAGCAGAGCTTCCCAACTAGCAGCGGTGGTTATGAAGGTCACAAGGTCCCAATTCCCTGGAACTCCTAATTTCTTCTATGAAGGACATTCTACTTCTGCCAGCAGATAGCTAGTTAGATCCAGGATGACTTCAGGTAGCATGTTGCTTGCCTCCCTCCCATATTTTCCCCCTCTCTCCTTTAGCGTGTTGGCCAACATATTTTCACTTTTTGTCTTTCCGTGTACTTGTTCCTCTTGCTTATGTGGGAAACAGGCAGGTCTTCCAGGTGTACATCACATCAGGCAGAGTCTTACATAAGAAAGTGGGAATGGATGTAAATCCCATTGAGCAGTGGGTGTGTGGGAGGAGCTGTGATTGTGGTTGTTGACTCAGTGTCTGGTCATGGAGTGGGGCCAATATGGATGGGACAGGGCATTGGGGATGAAAATAAGAGTTTGCACGTCAGTGGAGCTTAGTGTTGTCATGACTCTTGTTTGGCTTTTTTTCGTCCCTTTGCAGGGGAATCATCCAGTAGCCCTGCCAAGGGGGCGAAGCTGGAAGAAGTTGGGGGCAGGGATAGCTCAGTGGTTTGAGTATTGGCCTGCTAAACCCAGGGTTGTGAGCTCAGTCCTTGAGGGGGCCCTTTAGGGATCTGTGGCAAAATAGATGAAAGGGTGGGAGGGAAGAATGGTGCTTGGTTGTGCCAAGAAGGCAGGGGACTGAACAAAATGACCTCCTGAGGCCCCTTAGAGTTCTATGAGATGTGTAACTGGGCCCAAGCAGACTAGACGTTATTCTAAGGAGACAAAACAGCTCTTATCTGTGTTGGAGTTGAAAGTTTTATTCTCTTTAAACTTTGAATTTTAGGCTCAACAATGTAGCAATGTAAGGTAACATGTTGGCCGTGTCTACACTAGCCCCAAACTTTGAAATGGCTATGTAAATGGCCATTTCGAAGTTTACTAATGAAGCACTGAAATACATATTCAGCACCTCATTAGCATGCGGGCAGCCATGGCACTTCAAAATTGACACGGCTCACTGCTGTGCGGCTCGTCCCGACGGGGCTTCTTTTCGAAAGGACCCTGCCTACTTCGAAGTCCCCTTATTCCCATCTGCTCACAGGAATAAGGGGACTTCGAAGTAGGCGGGGTCCTTTCAAAAAGGAGCCCTGTCGGGACGAGCCACATCAATTTTGAAGTGCCGCAGCCACCCGCATGCTAATGAGGTGCTGAATATATATTTCAGCGCTTCATTAGTAAACTTCAAAATGGCCATTTAGATGGCCATTTCGGAGTTTGGGGCTAGTGTAGACATAGCCATTAGCACAACATTTTATTGATTTTATTGATTAAGTTATTTAATTAATTATGTCTCTTTTTGTTTTAGAGTTTAGTGCCTTTAGTAGGTAAAGAGACAGTTTTGGTATTATGTCTACCTTAAGATTACAGAGTGATGCTGAAGGCTGAAGCCTTCATTGTTTGATTTACAATGCCTTTTACTCTGCTTTTCTCTGAGAATCCTTGTAAGAATTGTTTATGTGTGAAAGTGGTGTGTTTGTGTTGAGATAAAGGTGCGAAGGTTATCCCCAGAGCCAGATGGCCAAGAAAGGAGGGGTGAAGCATGGATGAAGAAAGACTTAATGGTGTCAGAGAAGGACTATCAGTGTGTACTCAGTCAAGAAGTGATTGCATTGGCAGATTGGCAACTCTAAAGCATGGAGCAGGCACCCAAAAGACAACTGATTACAGGATGAGCGTTGCGGAGATGTTTCGAGAACGACTGTTATCAAGAAGATAACATATCTGTCACAGACTGACACAGAAAACCTCAATGGAGAAAAGGATTATAAAAGCAGGATGCTTTGCCATGGGACTTTGGGTTCGTCTTGCCACCAACTCTAGGACAGCATCAGATCACGCCCAACAAGGCCCTGCTCCTCCCTCTGTGATCAATCTAGCTGGCCACTAGATTGATCCAGGCTCTGGAATGGTAACTATAACATGGTTTGGTGGGACTGTGTGCATGGTATGTGTATGTGGGTGTTACTGAAAAGCATATGCTACTGTTATATTCTCAATAAATGCGGCAAACTGCCTTTTCCCCTATACAAAATCTTGTGTACTTCGTTTAAAGCATAATATCTGCTCTCTGCATACCTGTCTGTGAGCAAGTAGTTGTTTTTTTTTATTTCCTCATCTGTACCGAATGTAAGTTTTTCATTACAGTATGCATGTGTCCTCATTGGGCACAGGACCTTCTTAAAATGATTCTGGGGAAGGAACAATAATCTATGCAGAGTGACTATTTTGGATGTACATGCCTTGGACTTCTTCCAGCAGAAGTAGGATGGGCTCATAGAGCCCTGTGATATGTTAGAGACAAGAAGTTATGTGATACTGCCAACTGAGATGCTAACTGGTTTGGTTTTTGCTCCCTACTGTGCGTGCACAGGGCAATAGGTGACAGGTCTGTTCTCTCCTACAGACAGCCTCCAACCTTACGAGGATTCTGACCAACAGCCACAGTCTGTACCACAGGAACACCAGTCCTGGGACTTTTCCTTGCAACAAAGCCTGCTGCCAGCTTTGTCCACATATCTTTTCTGGAGATACCATTACTGGATCTAACCAGGTTATTCACAGAATCATGGGCACATTGTCATGTTCCTCAACTAACATCATATATGCCATCATGTGCCAACAATGCCCAGATGCTTTGTATATTGGACAGACTTCAAACTCTCTTAGACAAAGAGTTTATGGGCACAAAACAGACATAAAAACACTCCTGAACCACAAACCTGTTAGTCGGCATTTTAATGGAGTGGGCCATTCTGTTAATGACTTAAGAGTTTGCGTGTTACTGAAGAGAAATTTTCACAACACCTTTCAAAGAGAGGCTGCTGAACTCTCTTGCATATTCAAATTCGACACATTAACACATGGTTTGAACCGAGATTGGAATTTTCTGGGTCACTATAGGGGCTCATTTGCATACTTGGCTTAATCTAATTCTTGACTCCCCCCACTACCTTCTGCGCTTCTACTCTCTGATGTGCTCACATTGATAATTTTTTTTCTGATTTCTCTACCTTGATTACTATTTTTGGTTCTCTGTGCCTGAAATACAGAGTCTGTTCTGGTATAGCTATGGTCTGAAGAAGTGGGTCTGTGCCATGAAAGCTCACCTAATAAATTATTTTGTTAGTCTTTAAAGTGCTACTTGACTGCTTTTTTGTTCTGTTGACAGATGCTTCTAGTGTAGATATAGCCCAGCTGTAAGATTGGTTTGACTAGTTCTCCCTCCATGCTGTTCAAAGGTAGACCTAAAGATAGGTCTATAGTTATTCTATGAGAATCCATCTTGGCGGACACTGAGATACCGTGGCTAGGCCCAGAACTGAATGCTAATATGAGCTGAAATCACTGGTAGCTGAAGCTATGGACAGCTGGAATCATAGGGTTTTGCCTACAGCAAACCCACAAGACAGCAGAAGGTGAGCAGTGGACAGCAGGTAGGAGGAGCCATGGATGGCTGGCAGGCATAACCGACAGCTGGTGGCCGGCCAGTAGGAGAAGCAGCAGGCGGCTGGCAGGCATGACCCGTGGCTGGCAAGACTGACTGGTGAACGGCCTGTGGGCGGTGGGCAGGGGGCAAGCGGAATGCTGGACCAGTGCAAAGGTGTTATGGCCTCAGGTTCAGTGAGGGAATGCATCAGGGTGATGTGTCAGGGCCTGCATGGACTGGACAGAGTTGTAAGTGGGGCATTTGAAGCAGGGTCTGGAGAAAGTTTGGCTTTGTGGATTTGCTGTTTACAGTACTGGACTGGTGAGCCTGAGAGGTAAAGGACACTGCTCAATCCTTTTGAGCTGGGACAGTTACTTGAAGATTGGTTATGAACTCTGGGTGTGGTATTTTCCTAAGTTTATGCCATATGCCTTTTCTGCCTTTTTCATGAAAAGTTTCTTTTCAATACTCAGACTCTGTGCTCGTGGGTGGGGAAGCATTGCCCCTCTGAGGAGCCCAGAGGTGTGTGAATTTCCCAGGCTACTGGCTGGGGATTCGAGCTGGTTCTATGTGAGATGGATGAAAAGGAACCCCTAGATGTTGAATCCAGCCGTGGTTGCTGCCGTCTCCTTCCGGCAGAGGGGATACATTAGCTTAGAATTATAGAATAGTAATAGAAGTATTAGACAGTTAGAAAATTGAGAATTGCTGATGGTCTAGGAAAAGTGAAAGGGGTAGGGGAAATTTACTTATCGCAATGAAACCTTGTTTGTTCTTTTTTAAGACTGGCAGGTCTTATGCATAATGCAGTTGGCACATCATAAAATCCTGGCCCTGCATTTCTGAGGCTTTTACTTATTTGGCTAGCATACAGAGTTGACCCTACCCGCTTGCCCCCGTGCTTCCCCTACTCCCCTCTCCGGTGTTCAGAGTATGCTTAATGCTGGGGTGAGGGCCCAGGAGAGATTCAGGTACTGCCCAGCTATTACCAGAGTGCCCCGAGCTGGCAGTGTGCGTTTCTAGGGTTGGTGCACATCTGTACTGGCCTTGGTGCACAGAAGAAATTTTATTCTGTAGATTGGAAAAAAATGGAGGCTAGGCAATCACCCCCCCCCATGTGATCACCTTCCACTGAGTTGCAGTGACACTCGGGCTACTTCAGGCAACTGCAGCAAGCATCTCCCATGGAGCCAGAAGCACCACACAGCGGTCAGGTAGAGTAATAGTAATAACCAGCATCTGATGAAGTGAGTCTGTGGTCACGAAAGCTCATGCTCAAAACTTTTCTGTTAGTCTGTAAGGTGCCACAGGACCCTTCGTTGCTGTAGTATAATAATAGTCTTTCCCATGGAGTGGCAGGACCACCCCGTAGTCAACGACGTGAGATGAGGATTGCGCTTCACTTGGTGCAGCAGTGACACTTGGTGGTCAGTTGGTGCAATGTGCAGTGTTTCCTCCACCCCAACCCCCTTGCAGCAACAATACCCCGAAATCCCGAGAGGGTTTCTCATGGACAAACTATGACACCCCATGGCAGTTAGGGAACGCATCGCCATAGTGAGGAAAAGTGTCTGGTTTGGCACTGCATCTGTTCATGGCCCACCTAAATCCAAGTAGGGACGCCTGGCTTTGTAAGCAGAGCTTCCCAACTAGCAACAGTGGTTGCAAGTCAAATAGGGTCCTCATTTTCAGAGGCTGTTGATTTCTCTGGGCCAAAGCAGCGTGTCATCCTCATCAGATAGATGGATGTAGGATCATGACTTCAGGTGATGAGTTGTTTGCATTCCTCCCATACGTGTCGCACTCTTCTTCTCTAGTGTGTTGGCCAGCACACTCTCTTTCTGTCTTTGCCTCTGCTTGTGCTGTCTCCTGGTACAAGATGCGAGCGGGCATTCTAGGTGTGCATTCCCACAGGCATGGGCTCAGGAGAGATGGGGAAATAGGGAGGAATATAAAGCATACCCAGGGAGGGGCTGTGGCAGGAGTGTGGGAATGATAGATGGGAGAGGGAGGCAGGCAAGAAGGCAAAATTTCACACACCAGTAGAGCTTAGTGTGCTGATAGTTCACGCTTGTATTTTTCTGCTCTGCTTGCAGCAGCCTCATCCAGGATTCCCCTTCAGATGAGAAGCTGGCAGAAATGAATCTGAGTAGCCTGGATGTTCTTCTAAGGAGACGTGCACAATCCTTAGCTTTCCGCTGTCCTCATAACTAGCTGTGTGTGAGTTGTCACCTTTCTGAATTTTCCTCTGTACTCACTGCAGGTTTCTTTACAGGCTGTCAGCTTCCTGTTTGGGCAGGAACCCCTGCAGAATTGAGTCTGGGGAAAGAGCAATAATGTGCTAAGCAAAATGATTATTTTGGATGAAGGTGCAATGAGCTCCTTTCTTGTCGTGTTCCTACAGTGGTAATGGGAGCAGAATGGCTGATGGTGGGATCCCTGTGACATGTTAGGTGCGAGAGAAAGAAGTTATAAGCACTGTTGTTAACTGAGATACTAACTAGTTTGTTTGTTTGTACCCCCTTGTGCTGGGTTGAGTGCCAAGGTAAAAGAAGTGAACAGTCGGTCCACTCCCATCACACAAAGTGGGGAAAAAAGCATGCAAGGGCCGTCCAGCTGGGAGCTTCAGGTAGGGGTGTTGTGTTAACTAGGGCTGGGTTTGTAAGCAGGGCTTCCTGACTAGTAGGAACAAGGGAGACCAGGTCACCATTTACAGGTACTGCTCATTTCTCTGGGCAAAAGCAGGATGTCCTCCTCAGCAGAGAGATGGGTGTGTAGAAGAGTGACTTGAGGTAGAGAGTTGCTTACTTGCCTTGTTTCTTCTGTGTGTCTCTGCCTCTGTCTTCTCCAGTGTGCTGGCCAACACGATATTTCTTTCTGTTTTGTTTGTTGTTACCTCTGCTCGTGCTGTCTACCACAGAACGTGGGCAGGCATTCTAGCTGAGCTTCTCCGCAGACAAGGTCTAGGGACTTGTGGGAAAGTAAGAAGGAACACAAATTATCTGGGTTAGGAGACATGAGAGCGAAGATCTGATATTATTGATTCAATTGTTGGTCAACGAGTGCGGCTAATAGGGATGGGAGAGGGAGGAAGGAGATAGAAGCAAGATTCCTCACAGCAAAAGAGCTTAGTGTAATAGTGGTTCATTCTGAGCTTTCTTTGCTGCACTTGTAGACGAGTCACCCAGGAGCTACATCCAAAGGAGAAGCTGGCAGAAGTGCACCTGAGCAGCCTAGACACCCTTCTAAGGAGGCATGAACAGTCTTCAGCTTCCTGCCTTCCACATAACTGGCTGTGAGTGGTCTGTGCTCTGAATTCCTCATCTGTGCTGGCTGTAGGTTTCTTGACAGGTCTTGACTTTTCCTGGGTAGGGGACAGTGAGCAATAGAGTATGTAGAATGACTCTTTGGGGTATAGGGATAACTATCACCTTTCTACTTGGAGTCCTACAGTGGTAATGAGAGGGAGTAGTGGTGTCAAGTGGTGTGCCAGCCATGAAAAGCTGAGGTTATGTGATATTGCTGATTGAGATGCTAAGTGGCTTGTTTTCTCTTCTGTGCTGTGTTTAGTAGCCAAGGAAAAGAAGTAAAGCATCAGTCTACTCCTGTGATGTGATGGAAAGCATGTGAGGGGGTGAGCCCAGAGCATTATCAATGCAAGGCAAGCGCTGTCCCATTGAGAGCAGATAATTATGGTTAGGGGTTAGGGTTGGGGTTAGGGGTTAGGGTTAGGGTTTAACATATTGGAATTCCACGATGAGAGGGGACCCATTAAAAACAGCCCGGTCCCAAATAAATACGGGGGACAATGAAAGAAAACCAAGAATGGGAGTGAGGGTCAAAGGTTTAAAATAAGGGAGCCGGAGGGGGACACCAAGCAGAGGACCCCAGACAGCGCCCACCGTTCCTCAGAGGCGTCCAGGGAGTTGGTGGACACCGCCCAGAGGAACTCTGCTCGGATTCATGAACGGAGGGAGGAACGGAAGTAGGCCCCACAGTCGCAGGTCGCCCCCCCCCGCCAGCCTCCTCTCCCTGGTTTTGTAAATGGCCATTTTGGCCGTGGCCAGGAGGAGGCTGACGAGGAGGTCCCGCGACTTTGTGGGGCCACGGATAGGGTGTGAGAGGATGAGAAGGTGTGGGGAGAAGTGCAGCCAGAACCTCAAGAGGAGGTTCTGGAGGAGCTGGAAGAGGGGCTGCAGCCTGGCACACTCGATGTAGATGTGCACCAGGTTCTCCCTCGTGCCGCAAAAGGTACAGGTGTCTGGGATGGGGGTGAACCGCGCCAGGTACACGCCCGTGCTCACCGCTCCGTGGAGGATTCTCCAGCTGATGTCCCTGGCGGGCCGCGGGACCAAGGTGGAGTAGAGGCCGGCCCACCGGGGGTCCCCACCCTCCGATGACGGCAAGAGGTCCCGCCATTTGTGATCGGGGCGGGACACGAGGGTGGGGAAGTGGAGCGTGTGAAGCACGAGCGCGTACAGAAGATGTCTAGGCGCGGTTCGGAAGGGGACCAGCTGGAAAGTGTGCAGCCGGCTGAGGGGATGGGGGCGAGGGGGGCGGGCAGGATCGCGAAGCCGGGGGCCCACGGAGAGGTCCGGAGGGCTAGGAGTGGGAGGGGGGCGGGGTGCACCCTGTCACAGGACCCGGCCGAAGTAACTATGAGCGGTGGAGGGCAGGACAGCCTTCACCTCCTGGAGTACGCGATGGGGGGAGCGTAGGTCGGAGAGCCCCATGCACCGGGCGAGCGCCGGGGCCTCCATCCAGTCCCCCCGGTCGTAGTCCGGGAGGTCTCCGACCCTGGTGATTCCACCTAGGACCAGCCTCCAGCGCACCGTGCGAGACTCCGCCACCTGCACACGAAGGTGGGGGTTGTGTAACAGGGGCTCCGCGAGGAGGTCTTCTCCCACGGTGGCCCCTAAGGACCTGGAGGCTGCGAGCAGCCGCCAAGTGCAGAGGAGGTCCTGGTAGAAGGCCGGCAGCTCTGAGAGGCCTCGCGGACGGTCTCTGCAGGATAAATAGAGGAGCTGCCGGTCGTATCGGAGCCCTCGGTAATGGCGGAGGAAAGCGTGCGCCAGCGTGCTCCATGCCAGACTATCTGCACTGTTGGTGTTGAGAAGCCTCTGCAGGACCCGGAGGCGGAAGACATGGACCTAAGTGCGCGTGCAGGTCAGGCCCTGTCCCCCCTCCTCCGGGGGAAGATGGAGTACCCCTGCAGGGACCCAGTGCAGTCCTGGCCAGAAGAACTCCAGGATTAACCTCTGGAGCTGGTTCAGGAACCCGGGGGGTGGGACCAGGGTGCTGAGGCGGTGCCAGAGCATGGACAGGACTAGTTGGTTCAACACCAGCGCTCTCCCTCGGAGGGAGAGACACTGGAGTAGCCCCGTCCGCCTCCGCAACCGCTCAGCGACCCTGCTCTCTAGGCCTTGCCAGTTTTCCAGCGGAGAGGGATGCGTGGCAGATAGAGCAGCGGACCCGCGCTCCACCGGATGGCCTGAAGCGTGGGTGGGAGGCGGCTCGTCTGCCATCC